>NC_064578.1:2449274-2753870 GCF_937001465.1 Orcinus orca
CCTTCCCACAACAGTCTTGGGGAAGGAGAAGCTGAGGGAGAAGGCAGGCTGGTGTCGTTAGTCCGGGAAGCCCCTCAGTGCAGAGGCGGGGACGGGCATTATCTCTGGCGGGGCCCTTTCCTTTGGAACTCAAGATCAACTCCTGGGTCTGTCACCCGTTCATTCATTCATTCAGCAAATATTGGTTGCACATCTGCTAAGGGCCAGGCCCTGTTGCAGGTGTTGGGGATACAGCTGTGAATCAAGTCCTGTTCTCGGGGGAGCTGTAGCTGAGTGTGTGTGTGGGTAGACGTTCTGAAACCTGGGGAGCAGTAAGTTCTGTGAACACCAACAGCGTGAGTAAGGGGTGGAGAGAGATGGGATGTTCTTTTAGCCACACAGGGCGGCAGGCCTCCTTGACAAGATGAAGTTAGAGCAGAAACCTCAGTGAGGGGGAAGGAACGGGCAAGCCGGGGCCCTGGGGGAGCATGTGCTCAGCCAGGCAGCTAGCATGGCCGGAGTGGAGGGGGCCGTGGAGTGTGGTCAGAGAGAGGCCCAGGTGGCAGGGGTGGGCTGGTCAGACCAGGTGGCCTTGGTAAGGGCTCTGGTTTTCTTCTGAATGAGATGGAGGCCACTGGGCCTTACAGAATGTCCCTGTGTGGCAGTTGCACACACAGCTGCACACACCACACCTTGGAGAGGTGGGCCCGTGACCTTCCTCTTGAACCTGGGTGGGCTGGTGACTGAGCAACAGGATGCAGTGGAAGTGATGCTCCGTGTCTCCCAAGGCTGGGCCAACAAAGGCTGTGCAGCCCTTGCCTTGTTTGTGGAAACATTTGCTCTTGGAGCCCTGACGGCCGTGTACGAAGTCCAACCGACCTGAGGCTGCCATGCTGTCAGGAAGCTCGAGTCGTGCACGGAGTCCACACGCTGACATTCCATCAACAGTCCCAGCGGGCCTTCCTCGTTCCAGTTGTCCCAGGCCAGTTGCCAGGTGTGTGACTAAAGAAGCTTCCAGAAGATTTAAGTCCTTGGACATCTGCATTCCCTCACCTCACCCCAGCCGTTTGAATCTTCCCAGCTGAGACCCCCCAAAGGTGTGCATCAAAGAAAAGCCACTTCTGCTGTGTTCTAAGCAAATTCCTGACCTGCAGAATCCAGGCGCATAATAAAATAGTTGTTTTGTGGCCCTAGGTTTTGGGGTGGCTTGTGACGCCTGGGTTTAATGGTGATCATGGCTTGTTGTCTCATCTCATGCCGAGGGTTTGGGTGCTCCCTCCGGGCCCGGTGCTGTGCTGAGTTGAGCATTTCTGATCTATAACCTTGTTTAACCTTCACAGCTCCCCTGGGAAGTAGGCGTTGTTACCCCAGTTTAGACAGAGAGAGAAACAGGCCTGTGACAGTCAAGTGGCCGGCTGAGGGTCACACGCCAGCATGAAAATAGTGAACTTGCCCAAGACCTGGCTCTCGACTGCTGTCCCCTCAGCAACTCTGTGTCCTCATGGCTTTGTTTGCTTCCCTACGGCTGGACACGTCTCTTCCAGTCTCCTTCTCTGGCTTGTTCAGCCAAACTATGGATTTAGAAAGGACCGTCATCCCATCCATCTCGTTGCTGCATTGCACAGAAGAGGAAACTCAGGCTCAGAGACATGGGACAACTTGCCCAGGGAAGCGGGGGTGCAGCCAGAACTATAAGCCACCCCTTTGGACTACAGGTCCCAGGCCACTGCTGACGCATTAGCTCTGTCTCTGAAAATGGCTAAGGGTTATATACGTGCCTAAGCTGTGAGTCCGCAGGCCCAGGGTGAGACGCCTGTGACTTTGCTTTCTTCCCCAACTTTGAGGTACTTAAAGGCACATACTTTCTTATTTAACCTGATTCCTTGGATAACTGAGTTTCTGACATCTTCACAATGAGGATGACGATAGCAACGAGGATAAAAGGGAAGACGCGAGCTCTCGTGGGCTCTTTCTAAGGGAGCCACGAGGTCCCAATTCTCACCTTTAAGGAACTAGCATGGAGAGTGTGAAAGGCTCATCGTGGACAAAGCAGGTCCTGCACTAGCTTTCAACTAACTGACCCTGCTCTTTGGAGCAATATTTGAATTCACAGAACAGGATGACTGGAAGGGATGGGGCCCAGGTCTGTGGTCTAACTCTTTTCTCTGTTGCAGGGGACCACTTGGACCCCTGGCTCCCATGGCCCACCCGCCCAATCTCTTTATTTATGCCACCTGAAGCTTGCCATATGTTTCCAGGCTGTTCAGTGGAAGAACAAGAGCAAACCCCAGAATTCTAAGCTGTACTGTGTTTAACTTGGGTAGTTCTGTACATAGTATTTTGGCTTGTGGGTCCCACGGTGTGGACCCTCTCCCCTCTCCTTCCTCCCAAGTGATTTTGTTATTGGCGGAGAAAGCGGAATCAGACAAACCTGGTCTGAATCTGAGCTCTGGTAGTCACGGCTGTGCCCTTGGACACCTTACTCTAGGTTTCTGAGTCTCCTCTCTAGAGGGAAGTTGTGATAACACCTAACTGATGAGATGGCAGGGAGGACGGAAGGGGAATGCACGTGAAAATTCCTGACGCCCGCTGGACTCAGGCATGGCTTCCTTGTTTTCCTTCTTAGAAGCCTTTTATGGATTCAGGTAGAGACATGGGCTGCTGTCTCCCTCCCTACATCGTCACCGTCTGCAGAATCACACAGCCCCCCTCTCAGTGTTATCACTCTTCCCACAGCCCTGGCACTTGGTGCTTTCCTGAGATGCAGCTGAGAAGGCAAGTCAGAGTCCCCCAGGGCTCTTGCTAAGGGAGACTCAGCTGGGACGTGAGTCTCTTCCCAGCGGTCTGTCGGCATTGGATGCCCTCTCCCCGGGAAGCACGGTGGGGCTCAGCCTTGCAGGTCTGTTCCAGTCAGCTGTCGCTGCGTAACAAACCATCCCAAAGCTGTGACTCACCAGTCCAGGCGTTGCCTGGGCTCAGCCAGGAGGTTCTCACTCAGGCTGTCTCACACAGCTGCCGGTAGATGGGCTCATCTCAGAGGCTTCTTTTCTCCTAGGAGCTGGGCTGGGAGGACTCACACAGCTGGGCCTTGGGGCAGCTGCAGCTCCTCGGGCATCTCTCTCCCTACGTGGTCCCTCCAGGATGATGCCTTAGGGCATCCAGACTTCTATGTGCTTCACATGCCTGACTCACTGGTCCACTGTGTGATGATCACATGGAAAAGAATTCTGGGTAGAAGGAATAGCAGTTTCAAAGCCTCTGAGCTGGGAAGTGTTGCTTCAGTTTCCCTCTCTGAAATGGGAATTGTACTTCCTCGTGGACGATGCTGTTGGGTGAATCGAGTGAGATGAAGCAGGTGAAGTGTGGACACGCCATTGCTCAGGGATTGGGGAACTCCCTTGCCACAAAAGGCACACTTTCCAGGGACTCTGGGAGGCTGCTCCAGAGGAGAATTGTACACGGAGGGAAGCCCGATCTGCACACAGCTCCCATCACTGATGCCCTGCGCCAACTCAGAGGCCCGGGTCAGACTGGAATTTGGACGTGGGGACATCTGTCACCATGGGGGGGCATTTCTTCTGCCCCTTAACGCCAAAATTATGAATGGCTCCACTGTGCTTTGCCGACAGCGAAAACAGCCCTCCACATGGTGCCCGTCAATAACGATGTATTTTTAGCAGCAGCCTGCACTGGGGAAGCCGAAAACCTGCACTTGAAAGCACAGGCATGGCCTTGCAGCTGCCTAGGCAGGGACTCAGGGCCCTGGGTTTGGGGACAGGTCCAAGGGGAGGCGAGTGAGCTGGAGGTCAGAGGACAGGTCACATTTGTTTCTCGGGGTGGGACACCGGGCCCAGTACCTGGGTGGCCTCTCTTTAAAAGGCAGGAGGCTGAGCTGTGACCCTGGTGCCTCTGTCCCCATCCAGCCCTTGCCCACCCGGGGCCCAGCCTGTGACCGCAAAGCCCGTGAGGTGAGCTTGTGGACCTGGCTGCTGGCTGACGAGGCTTGGGCTCTCACTGAGGCCTGGCCCACAAGTCCTGAGAGCACCTGGCCCCGTACTGTACGCTGGGGGATGGGGGCGGGGCTGTCTGGTCTCGCATTTGCCGCGTCTGGTCTGGGGGCTTCGTGAGGGCTGTGACTGCAAAGGGGGATATGGCCCTAGGACAGGGGTCCCGTAAGAGCCATTCCTCCCTCCAAGTAGGACGAGGAAGCATCTAGAACCGGTGGACGGGAGGAACCAAGAAGCTGTCCCACCCACATGCCAGGGAGACAGGGTGGCAGGGTCTACACACTCACTCCTCCCAAATACCTCTTTGCTTCTTGCTTCATTGGCAGGAAACTTAGAGGAGATAATCAACGTTACACTTCTTAAATCAAAACAACTATAATTTTTCTATAAAAAATAATAGATACTCATGAAATATTTTCTAAATAATATAGAACAACCTAAAGGAAAAAAAAACAAAAACAAAGAATTGTTCCCACCCATCAAAGAAAACCACCCTTTAACCATTTAGTGTTTATGGTTCCAGACCTCTTTATTTTTATCATTATTTCTTTCACTATTTGTGTATATTTATTAATAGGCACTAACCGTGATACTAACTTGCTCTCTTTTCTCATCCTTCCGCCTGTACCCAGGCCCATTTCTCCCCTCCCACCTCGGCCCCCCTCAGAATTTCACCGAGTCTCCCCAAGTGAGCCATGGAGCAGAGGATTCTGGGAGAGGGAGGCGGGCAGTGGGGGAGGGGCAGCCGCAGGACAAAGGGGTCTTGTTTTCCGTGTGGGCGCAACCCCCCTGGACCCCACTGGCGAGTGTGTCGGTTCCTTGCAGAGTCAGCGTCCTGCCCCAGAGTGAGTGAGAGGCTAATTAAGAGGGCTCGCTCCGGCGTGAGCGCTGGCTGCGCATCAGAGGACCCAAGGTGATGACTGTTTTGGTCAGGAAGCTGGGGACATTGTAGCGGGGGAGGACGAGCCAGGGCACAGAGGTGCCGGCCGAGGCCTCCCCCCAGCCCCCGCCCTTTATCAGTTTCCTCCTCCCCCTGGCTGCAGACAAAAGGCTGCCGGTACCTGGAGGCCGGGGAGACACTATGACACAGGATGTTCCCAGCATTTTGGATATTTCCTCTGCCGCCTGATTGATACGTCCTAGAGAAAGCGCTGGGATTCTCCAGGGAGCGCGGGGCTGTAAAAACTCCAAAACACAGTAATAACAAAGCCATAAATCTGGGGCTGCCACAGCAGCTCTGGGCTCAGGGCGACCAGCCCAGGCCACACAGTGCGGCCACCAGAGGCCCAGGGACTCAGAAGTGGTCAGAGTCCAAGGGACAGAACGTGGCGGGAGTGATGTTCTCCACGGGTGGTGGTTAGGGCTTGTTTTCATCAGGTGCGTGAGCTCATCCCGTGAGGCACAAATGGGACCTGGGTAGGCAGTGGCCTTGGGGCAGCACTGGGGTGTAGGGCCAAGGGCTCCAGGTTTGGTGCCCTGAAGAGAAGGTCTGGATCTTATCTCTGTTCTCTGTCAGACAAGCAAGTTGCTTGACTTTCCTCCTCATAAAATGGGGCTAATGATGACACCCACTTATGGGATTTTCTTGTGAGGGTAAAAAGAGCCGATGTCTGTTAGGCATGGAGGGTGATGCCGTGGAGACGGCCTGCACTCACTGCGTATCCACCCTCCCTCCTACCCGCTCTTCTCATGAGCACTGTGTCCTTTCTACAGACAGCAGCCACTGCAGGTGTTTTACAGAGAGGATTTAATATGGGGGTGTGGATTTGTAGGTGGTGGTTGAGTGGAGACATCAAGTAGGGACAGCGAGGTGCCACCTGGGTTAGCAAGAGCAGAAAGTCCCCAGCACTCCCTGGGCTGGAGGAACACGGGAGGGAATGGTGTCATGGAACCCAGCAGCCAGGGCTGCCTGGTGAGAGCTGGCACCTTCGTGGTCCTGTCTGCTGGGAACAGGGACCATGGAGGGAGGGACATTCCCACAGGAGAGGAGCAGAGAGAGAGCGGGAAGGAGAAATACTCCAGCTTTTCCCTCCTCTTGCCCTGCCCAGCTGCACCAGTGTCTCCCATTGGCTGAGCTTACCCAGGAGTCTGAGAGCAAGGGGGCCTGGGAAATGTAGTTCCCTGAGATACAAAGCAGTGAGAAGTGGGAGGGGACTGTCCTGACCAGCACAGACCAAAGGTCAGGTGGCTAATGATGGGGTTCTGGGGAGAGATTTCCTGGCCTTGCATCTCAGGTCCCCACTTCTTAGCTGAGTGACCTTGAGTGAGTTATATAACGTCTTTTGGCCTTGATGTCCTCATCCACAAACGGGATGGTGAACATTTTTAACGTATTGGGTTGTTATGGAGAGCAAACATGATAGCATACATGAAGCCACCAGCACACCCTCGGGAAACATCAGCCGGCACATACTTCAGAAAACTGGGTTCAAGCAGAGATCAGACCAAGGCCTGAATTCACCAGCAGACATTATCCAGCTCTCAGCATGGACCTGGTACATCTGGGCTTGGGCCTCTTTTCAAATAAACAGGTATAACAACCACTTTCTTGGGAAGGAATCACTCATAAAAGCTCACCACACCCTCTGCCAAGAATGACCTAAGCTCCGTGCTGAAGGTGGGAAGGAAACAGGTTGAGGGCATCTCCCCTGTCACCCACATGCTTCAGGGGTTAGAAAACCATTAGCTCTTACCACAGTGGAGACACTCAGCAATGGCCACCGGTCATCGGAAGTGCGGGCATAGCCCTGCTTCTCATTTCCCTGTTCAGGGATCTAAACGTTCCTGACACCCCGGCGTAGCCTGTTGGCGTGCTTCTCATCCTGGTTGAGTACACACTGAGCTCACAAGTGGGAAGAAAATGTTCCGTTTCTGGATGGGGGCCTCTGAAGTGACTTCTTCACTTCCTGGGCAGGTCTTGAAGGAGGCCATGGAGTAATTCTCACCGTGCCCTGGCTGAAGCCAGTGGGGGCGTCTGTTGCAGAGATGGGGAGAGGTGGTGTTGCTGAAATCCGCCCACCTGTTCCAGATTGCATGGAGGACCCCCAGGGATCAGATCATGTGAGGCACTGGCTCTTGTCTGGGCTTCCTGCCTTTGTCATGCCACTGACAGAGTGGGCTAGCTAAACCGAACGTGCCGGGGAACTGGGGAAAGCCAGATTTCAGATGTGTTTTGGATTGCTTCTCAACTAGCTCTAAGCTGAGCTGCGGTGTCTGACGTGAGATAAGCCTTTGTCTCAGCAAAGCATCCACAGAGGAGGTGATGATGGTGATGTGATGATGATGATAACGATGATGGTGATGATGATAGTGGTGACGATGGTGGTGATGATAAAGATAATGGTGATGGTGGTGGTGATGTTGATTGCGATGATGATGGGGGTGGTGGTGGTGATGTTGGTGTTTGTGGTGATAGCTGTCATTTTTAGAGTGTTGTCAGCCAGCGCTGTGCTAAGTGCTGTATACATTCCATTTAGTCCTCCCAAGAGCCCGGTGAGCCAGATGAAGAAACTGAGGCTCAGAGGAGTAAAGTAACCTGCCTGTGGTCACATCACTGATTGGTAGCCGGGTACAGTTGTAGCAGGTCTGTCTGGTGCCAGAGCCCACGTGCACCTGTACTACCTGCTGGCCCCGTGCCAGGCACAGTGCAAGACCTTGGGGATGCCGTGATCACTAAGATGCAGGAAAACGAGACCTGGAGCTCGAGGTCCCGGTGCAGTGAAATGAGACTTGCTAAAGAGCAGACTCTACCATCCCGTCAAAGCCACCAGGGCTGCCAGACTCTGGGGACCAACCCCACCCAAGAGTGGAGAGCATAGACCGCCATCTTGGGAGGAGGTGGGAGGGTGGAGGTACCCCTTCCCCCAGCGTTTCCTCACACGTTATCAGAGAGTGGCTGGGTGATCAGTGGAGTCCGGGGGCCGGCAGGGAAAGGGAAGGAAAAGACAGCAGTGTGGATGTGTGTTGGGAGCTGCGTTTGCTGGACTGGAAGGCGCCGACAAAGAAACACGGAGTCCTGACTGCCAGCCCGGGAGGTGTGTGCACAGACCTGCGTGACATGGGCTTTGGGACTCAGGATTCCAGAACCTTCTCTCCCAGGACTTCAGACAAGAGACTGCACCTCTCCCAGCCTCGGTTTCCTTGTCTGTTCCCAGGGACTCATGGAGTAACTCCTCCTAGAGCTATCGCAGGCGTGAACGAACCAGCACCCCGGCTGCTGCAGAATGCGTCAGCTACCTCGGGATGGGGGCCTTGCCCTACTGTGACAGATCCAGAAACAGGCTTGGAGAGGCCAGGTCTAAGAGGCGGGGCCGGGGTGACAACTCAAGACCCCTGAGACCTGTCCCACGGCTTGGGCACAAGGCTGAGTGGCTTTACTGCCCTGAGTCCTTGCTGCACACTCACCTGTTGTCCCCAACTGCAGCATCATCTCCTTATTTTATATGGGAAACATAGGCATTATAGATTTATGACTTATTATAATACCATTTATGTAAAGAGAACTGAGTTCTCTTTTGGTCCGGGAACTACATGATGCCCCTGTGAGATGGTTGGGGACCCCCTGGTGAGTGGTGACACCAGGTGGGGACATGCTGGCCCAGCTGCCCCATCTATTCTTGAAGAAGCATTTGGCTTTAAGAACGAGAAGGTAGTAAAGAAAATGGGAGGGAAGCTGCCCTTTGCCTTCCACCTTTGGAACCACGGCAGGAAGAGCCCGCACTCGGGGCCGGGGCCGCCGGCGGGGCTGGAGGACTCCCACTCACCCTACCGTCAAGTCCTTCCTGTGACACCTGCGTGTGCAGACAGCAGGTGAGAAACTGCAGCTCAGGTGGGTGATGCTCAGGGTCACCGCTGCGGGGCCGGGATTCCCCTCCTGCTCTGCCTTCACAGCTCTTGGCCCCACTCCAGGCTGCCGCACAAGAGATAAGACTGCTGAGCGCACACCCAGCTCATCCTGTGGGTTAGGAAGGAAAGACTCCAGACACAGTTAGAAGTGTGTCGGGGAGAGTGGAACGGTCTCCGGAAATGTATTATCATCAGAGCTGGCCTCTTGCCTCCCGGGAGAGAGTACATGCGTGCTTATCGAGCCTGCATTCACCTCCCAACCTCCTGTATGAAGTCCTTTTCATCAAAATGAAGCCAAAAATCAGAAGTTGCTCCCCTGCATGAAATTTTCTTTCTGCTGCATTTTGAAGAGAATCCGAGAGGCCCCAAAGGAGGAGACCTAGGCACCCCTGGTTTAGGGGGGGTTCTGATCACCCAGTGGATTCAGAAACTTCACCTACCTGCTCTGTGCCTCAGTTTCCCCGTTTGCAGACGGCCTGAGAACACAGGAGGGTATTGCGTGGAGGACCTCCAAGGTCCTCTCTGGGTGCCCAGATTCCTTATCCTGGCAAAGAAACCCCAGAGGAGGCAGTGTTGCCTTGTGGCGGAAAGCAGGGCCTCTAGAGCGGGACTGTTGGCCCTAAGGCTCTGACTGCTGGTCACGGGACGTGCCCCAGCAAGGATCGGCGCCCCTTTCTGCGTCTCCTCTGCATCTCGCTCTTCCCTTCAAAGCCCTCCTTGTCGCACACAGATGCGTATTTCACATCTGGGTCCCTGTGAGACTCAGAGCTTCACTGTCTGTGACGCTCCTTTCCGCGTGGTGATGGCAGAGGTGAGATGGAGCTGGGGCCTCGTGTGTGCTTTCTCCCTCTCGCTGGTCTGTGACCGCAGCCGGTCTTGGTAATGACTTCCAGGGAGCCCGGCGCCCTGCATCTCGTCAAGGCTTCTCCTGGAAGGCTGTGCCCACCATGGGCTGGGCAGGGCCCACGGCATCATGCGCTCCAGGTGTTGGCTGCAGCGCTACCCCTCAGGGGTACTCGTGCGGCACCAGGAGGGGAAACCTTGCATCAACTCCAGGAAGATAAAAACCCGTTCTCCCCACTTTCCCAGAACCCAAGGGCTTCCACGCTTTGGGAACGTGTTGACTTTGAACCTGAGCCCATCGTGGACCTGGACATGGATCAAAGAGGGTGTATTGTTTTTCCTAAAAGCGTTGGGACAGATCAGATCAGCAGAATTTCAGGTGCTGTGACTCAGCGTTTCCTCTGCTGCTACCACCTTCCCTGCCGGCCGGGAGAGGAGGAATACAGCCCTCTTCCTCAGGGAGGCGCCCTGCACGGCGCTTAAGGTCGTGGGACTTGGCATCGACAAGATTCGGTTTAAATGTGCCTTTTACCAGCTGCTCAGGATGACCACGGGAGAACTCCTCTGCTTCCCTGAATCTCGGCATCTCTTATTTACAGTTGGGATGAGAGTGAGGGCCACACTCCTCACCACATGGTGTGGTCAGGATTAACAAGAAAATGGAAACTGCGTGCAAGTTCCTCGCAGGGCATTTGGCACGGACTGAATGCTCGCTTAGTGACCGGAACCTTCCGTCGCCTCTCCAGCGGTCGCCTAACACTCGGCTGGATCATCCCGAGCTTCCCTCTTTAAGCACCTGCTTCTCTTCACCGACAGCTTTCTTGGCTCAGAGATGGATGGGGGCCACGCAGGGGGTCAGTGCCCCCAGAGCAGCACGCCCCCTCCACCGCCACAGCGAGAGGCACGAGAAGGTGGGCAAGCAGCCAGCCCTTCTGTCCTTCAGGGAGATGATTCCAAGGTGCCTTCACACGGCTCCACGAGTATCCCCACCAGGCCAGCACCCCCGTTAACGCCAGCAGCAAGCTCTTCATCTTGCCCCTGGGTTGCCTCCTCCCTCCCGTTCTCACCCCCTCAGCCACCTCCAGGTGCTTCCTGAATTCACCTCCAAAATAGCTCACTGTCCCCACGTGTGCTTGGGGGGACCCAACCAAGACAGCACTCACTAAATAGTTGCGGTTATTATTATTCAAAGGGGCTGGATGCAGAATGAGATTAAAGTACTGGTCAAGCTTTGTCCTCTGGGTTACATCTCTCGTCTTATCTCTACGATGCCAGATGCCGATTTGGAAACACCCATGTCCTTATTATGCAGACTTTTGTAGAGCAGCTAATAGGTGTCCGGTGCTGGGTGGGGAGCGAGGGGCCCGGAGGCCCACGGGCAGCACAGGATCTGGGCTTCACCTCGGAATGTTGGGCGCTTTGGGGGGTTTGGGGTGGGAACCAATAGAGACCCTCACACCTGAGTTTTAGCATCGGGGGTCTGGAATCACCATGTTTTCTGGACTTTCTCATCTTTCTGGAAGGAGAACACATCGCTTTTGTAGGAAGGAAAAAAGATATTTGAAAGCTCCAAGAGTGGTGTGACAGGGAGCCTTGTGCAGGCGTTTGGGTGGGGGCAGTGGAGCTGGGCCAGCTTAGGAGACAGAGGGTCAAGCTTCAGGATTCCTGTGAGAATCCTATAAAGCTCATGGACTTTGGCCACAGGAAAGTGGACCCCTGCGTGGAATTCTGTACCCAGCTCCAGTGGGCTCACAGAGCCCCAAAGCCAGATGTGGACCCAGCTATCACTCAGCTTGGTTGCATTTTCTAACAGTTCAGGCAGGAGGTTCTGAGGACTCTGGAGCTCAGTACTTGACTGCCTTGATGCCGGGGAGGGCTGCCACCTTCCCTCAAGGGGAGCCCATGAGAGCGGAGGCATTGCTTGGCATGTTGGGGCCCAAGGAGGCCAAGTGAGGCTGGACACGGGCAAGACCTTCACTGCAGGTGAAGTAAACTTTCCCTGGCATCGAACCCAGCGTTGCAGGTTAGATTTGGAAAGAGCTTTGGAACCCGGGGACGACATTTGCACGCACGCGGCTGGTTGTCAGCAACACTGGTGGAGCCCTCTGTTCCCCAGGCTGGCGCTGGGCGGGGGGGTGGGGGTGGGGGTGGTGCTGGAGGTCTGTCCCTGCTCCGGGCCGCCTCATTCCATCTAAGCTGCCGCCGCTGCCGCCGGGCCGGCTCAGGGGACACCGGGCGTCTTGTGCAGGAACGCTCGCAGGCTCTCCAAGTCTGCTATTGATTTTCAAATTGCAAACAAGAATGTATTCATTCCCTGGGCTTCGCCATAGTCTTACATTATCCACTTAGAGTCACGTTACAAAAATAGCTTTAAACCATCTTACTTGAAATATTGGACACATCTACTCACTGACAGGGAGGTTTCGTTTGGTTGTCTAGCCGGGCTTTGGGGCATAACTTTTCACGCTGATGGTGTACACACCCGTCACTTTGACACAGAGGGGATGTTGGTATTTATTTTTCCCTCGAGAAAATGATGGGGGAACAGGCAGAATAAAAAGAGTTTCCAGAACGGCCCACACCAAACCCTTGCCACGTCTCTGCGGGCATGGACTCTTTCCCGGGCCCTTGAATTCCTTTGGTTTGAGGGAAGAGCCCCTTTTCCAGCCCTAAAGAACGGGGCCTGCTGGAGATGTGGGCTCCTCTCACCCCTGGCTGCCCGCACTCCTACCATGTGGGGAGGCTTAAAAAAATGCCAGTGCCCGAGCCCCACCTGAGGCCCAGGAAGCCTTCATTCCCCGTGGTCCTGACAGGCAGCCAGGTTGAGAAGCTCTGCTTCAGCCAGCCCTGCTCTTTGGAAGGAGAACGAGGTTGTCACAGCAGCTCAGACGCAGCAGCGTGATCGGTGATGTATCTGCGTGGCCCCCTTACTGGTTCCCAGCTCTCCTGCTCCCACCCTCGCCCAAGGCCCCCCATCTCCCACCTGGTGAGCCCACCTTCTCATTTTATTTATTTTTATTTGTTTTATGTGACACTCAATTCAGTTTTATTAAAAAACTCTTTGCTTTGAGATAATTGTAGATGCACATGCAGTTGTAAGAAATAATAGAGAGAGACCCCTGTACCTCTACCCAGTTCCCCCGTAATAGCCCCTGCATCAATCCCTACAGTACAGCAGCACCGACAGGAAACCGACATAGACGCAGTCCATCCGCCTTATGCAGATTTCACTCATTTGTGTGTGAAATGCATGTGTGTGTGTGTGTGTGTGTGTATTTTGTCCTGAGCAGTTTTGTGACTTGGGTTCACTTGTGTGACCACAACCAGTCAGTACACAGGACAGCTCCGTCACATCCCAAGGATCCCTCGTGCCCCGTTTCATAGCCTCTGCCACCTGCCTCCATTCCTCAGCAGACACCAGCCTGTTCTCCATCTCTGTCATTTTGTCACGTCAAAAGTGTTATATAAATAGAATCACACTGTGTGTAACCTTTTGAGACAGGCTGTTTTCGCGCAGTGTCATTTTCTTGAGCTCCAGCTATGTTGTTTGAGGTATCCGCTCCTTTTCATTGCTGTGTAGTATTCCCCATGGTGATGCACTGCTGTCTGTGTAATACTCACCTTAGGAAAGACACTGGGCTTGTGTCCAGCTTTTCTCTATTTTGAATAAAACTACTATGAACATACATAAATTTTCATGAAAACAAAAATTTTCATGAATTTCAGTGAAAATTTATGTGAACCCCATCTTCTAATTAGTCTTCCTGCTTGGCCTTTCTTGCCTAACAGTCCATTCTCCCAGGAACGTTGCCTTCACGATGCAAACCTGACCCTTAGCCTGACCCTCAAGAACTTCTCCGTACTCTTAAGACAAAGTGGGAAGTCCCTACCGTGACATCCGACACTGGCCTGGCCCCTGCCGCCCTCCCTCATGTACGGGTGTGCCGCTCAGAGCCCAGACTCTGTCGCCTGTTGGCTGGGTGCAAGCCTGCTCCATGCTCCATGGCTGAGGGCCGTGGGCAGTTAATTTATCCCTCTGTGCTTGAGCATCCCCCAACCTGGAAAATACAAACCAGCGTAGAGCCTACCTCCTAGACTGCTGTGAGGATGACACAACTGCACGTGTGTCAGGCTCTGAGCTCCACGGCTGGCACATGGTTAACATCTGATAAATGTTAGGCACTGCTGTCACCACCTGCTGGGTCCCCTCCCTCTCTGAGCTCCCATCACATCTGCTCTCCTTCCATCCCTCAGGCTCACTGTTCTCCCCCTCTGACCTTGGGGCTCTGGCACACACCATCCTGGCTTCATGGGATGCTCTTCCTTTCCTCTCTTTCCCTGGTTAATATCGCTTCCTCCAGGAAGGCTTCCCTGACTCACTGGCCAGTTAAGGGGTCCTTGAAATTCACTGGGGCACCTACTAAGTTTTCAGGTCACTTACCACAGTTGCTGACCATCTGTGTATCTTTCTAGAATACAGCTTCTACAAGGGCAAGAATTGGGTTTCCTTTTCCACTAAATGTTCCCACTTGGGTATAATAGGTGCTCAGTTAATGCTGTTTCATGAATGAGTGAATGAATGAATCTCACTGTTGGCAAAGTGGGCAGCACCCTCATGCCACTGCCTTTCAGCCGCCTGCCCTTTTGGGCGAGGTTGTGTGGTCCATACCCACTTGCCAAGCAATCTGCACCTGGCGAGAACAAGCCTGGACCCTTCTCTTTGCTCCTCAGAAACATCTGGACTCTGCCTCTGCCTCTGAGCTGACCCAGGTCCACGTCCCTGCTCAGGGTGGACATTGCCTCTTCCTACCTTGGGGCTCTCCTCTGTCCTTTGGTACGTAGATCTCTTTATCTCTCTCTTTATTTCTGTATAGCAGCCTCTTCCCTTTTGTTTGTTTCTTTTTTGGTTGACGTGAAATTCACATAATATAAAATTAACTATTTTAAAGCAAACAGGTCAGTGGCATTTAGTGCATTCAGTGTGCTGTGCAATCACCACCTCTATCTTGGTCCGAAACATTTTAGTCACCCTAAAAGGACCCCCCATACCCACGTTACAGTCACCCCCACTCGCCCTCCCCCAGCCGCTGGAAACCACCGTCTTCTTTCTGCCTCTGTGGATTTACCTGTTCTGGACGTTCCATATAAATGGCTTCATTCAGTACGGTCTTTTGTGACAGGCGTTGTTCACTCGGCGTGATGCTCTCAGGGTTCTCCCACGCTGTAATGTGTGTCAGGACTTCAGCCCTTTTAATGGCTGAGTGATGTTCCCTTGTATGGAGACGCCGCATCTGTGTTTATCCATCACCCACCGATGGACGTTTGGGTTGTTTCCACCTTCATGGCTACTGTGATCAGTGCAGCTGTGAACACGTGTGTACGTGTCTTTGAACACCTGCTCTCCACTCTAGGGTCCATACCTAGGAGTGCGAATGCCGGGTCATATATTAATTCTATTTTAACTGTTTGAGGAGCTGGCAGACTGTTGCCCACTGTGGCTGCCCCATGTTACATTTCCACTTCTTTGGTTTATATTTCTCTCCTGGTTTCTCCCAAACGTGACTGCTCTAGATGTCACCCCTGACCCCCAGCCCCAGCCGTCCTCTGGCCATCCTCCCCGCAGTGTCCACGCCACCCCAACTTCCCATCCCCTGCTTCACTTCCCCATGTGGACACAGAGGGGCTGCTTGTCTTGGTTGGAATCCTGGCCCTGCCACACACAGGTTGGATGCCGCTGGGGCAGTCACCGCCTTTCTGAGCCTCAGTCTCAATTTGTAAATTGGGGATGATGGAGTTGTCATGAGGAATAAGTGAGCCATGCTGTAGGAAGTACTGCTCATCAAGGCTCAGTGACCATTAGCTGTAACTACTTAATACAAATAAATCCACTGTGGGCACAGAAGGAGTATCAGGTGTGGCCTCTAAAAGGCTCACCCACAGGGCCTAACTCTTGGAAGGTACATGGTTATCACTTACTGGTTCTGAAAATGACATGAAACAGCAATATAAGATGGAACCATGCTGGATTTTATGGTACAGACGGAAAATGAGCTATTTGAAAAGGACTTATAGTTCGTTAGTTTCCGATACGAAAATATTACTAATGTGGACAACTGGAGAACTGACCTAACCATGTTCTGTGACTCATTTTACCTTCTCAACACCCCTCCAAGGTAGCCGTTATTGTCCCATTTGGCTGACAGGTAAACTGACGCTCCAAGAGGGAAGGAATCTGGATAAGTGGGGGCAGCAGAAATGGGACCCAGGTTCACCTGGCTCCAGAAACCGCTCTCTGCACACTCTGAGTTCTTTCTCACGCACTCTTCCAGCCCCAAGACAGCCTTCCGTCTTTCCATGCTCCATGGGCACCCCTCTTGGGCAGATGGACACAGCAGAGGGCTGTGAATCTCCTGGATCCCAAAGTTTCCTTGGGCTGTCTGAAACTCTCCAACCCCTGAACAATATTTGTTTTTGCCCTCCTGCGAGTATTTCCATTTGCTTTGGATGGAAAAACAAGCCTTTCTGTTGTTGTGAACATTTCAAAGGGACCCGGCGGGCCGCAAGATATCCGCTGGAACGCCATACCAGGAACCGCGCGTTGATTCAGATGTATTGATTTTTATCAGCTTTTGACCCTATTTGTTTATGAAAAATATCTGACTCCCAAATATGGTTGCTTTGAAGGCATAAGAGATAAGAGCATGACTGTGTCCCCAAAGCGATGAGGCTCTTCTGTGCCCACAACGGGCACAGCGCGGCTGCTGGAGCATGGACTCGTGTCTGGGCAGTTAGTGAAATCAGAGCCTGCCACATCCACACCACATCAATCCAGGGGGAGCTGGCTGCCCTTGGGTGCTAAAAGGGGGAGTGGGAAGGTCTGTTTCAGGAGAGGAAGGCCATGAAATGGACACGAGCTCAGGCCGTGTCCATCAGAACCACAAGCCTGGACTCTGTGCCTGGGACCTTCTTAGTGAGGAGATGGCCAGGCACCCGGGACCGTGCAGAGGGACGGCCTCTGAACTGACAAGGGAAGCTGTCAGGGTCTGTGGACGGAGGGTGGCCAGCACTGCAGCACTGTCACCGTGCCCCTCATCATCGGGACACTGGGGGGTGGACACAGTGCCTTGCCTACTTTATGATGTTATTGGCAGCTGCAGTCACCTGTGTCAGCAGATGTGTACTCTTTCACTAATTCTCAGCCAAGGCAGCTTCTGGAGCGCTACGGGGGAGCACAGCCACCTCCCGGCCCCTGTCTGAGAACACTGAGAATACCTGAAGCACGGGACAGTACCCTCACCTCAGAACTAGTGTTGGTGTACCAGTGAGAAAACAGCACTGGTCTCAAAGTAAAATCCACAAAAGATAAGATAAATAAAATGGGGTCCATCCTCACAGTGGAATATGACTCAGCCACAAGAGGAGTGAAGTGCTGACGTAGCTACCACGTGGATGAACCTTGGGAACGTGCTGAGTGAAGAAAGTCAGAGGCCAAAGACCACGTATCAGATGAATCCATTTATCAGGACACGCCCATAACAGGCAGCTCTACAGAGACAGAAGGCAGATTAGTGGTGGCCAAGGACTTGGGGAGATGGGGGTTTGAGGGCAATGGCTAAAGGGCACTGAGTTTCTTTGGGGGTGACGAAAGTATTCTAAAATCGACTGTGGTGATGGTTGCACAGCTCTGTGAATAGACTAAAGCCCATTGAATTCTACACTTTAAATGGGTGGGTTGTCTGGTGTGTGAATGACATCTCGATAAAAGTGTTAAAGAGACTGAGGGGTGGGAGTTCCTGAGACTGAGCCTTTTGTCCAATGTGACTTCCTGAGAGGATGCCTGTCGGCACCCCTCCCCGAACTCGGAGCCCGTTGGCTGTGTGTGTGTTTGCGTGTGTATGTGTGCGTGCACATGTCTGTGCATGTGCGTGTGTGTGTGTGTGTGTGGTATAGGAATGTCGCCTGGGCCTGCTGTTCTGAGGCGCACACTTTGGTGAACCTGGGGTAGGGAACTGGCTGACGGCTTCTTTTCTCTGTGTTTTCATGTTGAAATGGCCCTCAGGTGTGTGTGGACCTGAATTCACACGTTTGCCGAGTTTGTATCGGTTTGCCGGGGTGTCCACGGGGCAGGCGCTCTGCTGGGGAGGGGGTCCTGCACCCTCCTCCCTGGTCTGAGACCATCTCCGCCATTTCCTGCCTTTGCTCGCAGATACCCACATGAAACACCCGCTCCCTCATTCCCCTTACTTTAAGCACAGCCTCTGATAACCTGTGACCCAGAACAAATCAGTCTGTGGTTTGTTCGGACCAGTGGACCTCCCCAAAGTCCTCATGTTGTAACTTAAGCTCCCTGTCACCTTTGAAGGCTGACCGGGCTGAACTTGCTCTGCCTTTCCCAGCGCGTGTGTCCTGTCTACACAGCACCCGGTTTTGGTGGTGGGTGCCCGGAGTGGGATTGCTGTACCAGAGGCTGCCAAATGGCTGTGTCCATGGTTGTGCCACTGGATACGAGGCCAACAGCTGTGCGTCCACGTCGGCACACACTGCACGCCTGGTGGGTGTGAAGCAGTGCAGGGGTGATTAGTAACGGTGGACCCCTGTCCAGACGCTTACTGGCTTTTGGACAAACCTCCTCTCGGGGTCAGTCCTTGTCTCCACTCTGTCCATTTAAAACAGCCAAAGGCCTCTGTCCCTCCCTCCGTCCCTCCCCAGGGTAACTTCTGTGGGAAGTCGGGTCCCTCCTCCTGTGTGTGCTTTATACCCCTACCGCTCCCACAGGAAGTATGCGTTCCTGCTCCACAGTGATAGCGTCAACTGTAAAACTGGAACTTTTCTTTCAATGTTCCCACCCATCCAGTGCTCCTGGCTTCCTGTCCAGGGACGCTTCTATCCCCTCACGTTCACACCTCATTCGCACACCACATGGCACCCACACACACCCTTCACACACACCCCCTGCTTCGCATTCACACCGCGCCGCCTTCCATCTGCCCCAGGCCCGTAGCAGCCCGGTTTTTCTGTCCACGGCTCTTGAAGGGAAATGGTAGAGGAGGAGACTGGATAGGAAATTCGTGCACCAGATATCACCTGCTGTGGTCTGAATGCCTGTGTCCCCCTGAGATTCACATGTTGAAATCCTAACGATGGTGTTGGGAGGTGGGGCCTCTGGGGGGTGATGAGGTCACAGGGGTGGAGGCTCGCGAAGGGGATTCGCACCCTCGTAAAAGAGACCCCGCAGGCTCCCTCCCTGCTTCTGTCCCGTGAGGACACAGCGAGAGTCTGTGACCCGGAAGAGGGCTGTCACTCGACGGTGCTAGTGTCCTCGTCTCGAACTTCCAGCCTCCAGAACTGTGATAAATGGGCTTCTGTTGTTTCTACGCTACTCAGTCTGTACTGTTTTGTGATAGCAGCCCGAAGGGACTCAGACATTAGCCCACAGTCATATGACTTCATCCAGTCTTCACAGGTACCCAGTAAGAGAGGGGTACTGACTTCACTTAAGAGATGTGCCGAATGCAGCTCAGAGAGGCTAAGTGCCTTGTCTAAGGGCACACAGCTGGGAAGAACCAGAACTGTGCTCTCGCTCCTAGGAAGAGGGGCGTGGTCAGCACAGTGGGCCCAGCAGATCTTGAGCTCCTCCCTGTAGCCCTAAGGATGCACTCGGACCAGCCGGGATGAAGTGCGGCTCCTGAACTGGCCGTTGTGCAGCCAACAAGCAGGGCATGGGCCCCGCAGCCGGACCCACAGCGATCTTAGATACGGATCCGCCTGCTCGCCCCGTTGCGGGGGATGGTGCAGGACATCAGTCTGAAGTGGTTTGGGCTGCTCGTCAGCCTCCGAGCCTCACACAGCTTAACTCCGCGTGACACGGACCTTCTGAACACTGCAGCGTGCTGTGAAAGTCAGGATCGTCTCTGGCGGTTAGAGACCTGACTCACCCATTGTTCCTGCTCATCGTCACCTTAGGAAATTCTTCCCAATGGGGCTCCTGCAGGTTCGGGCAGAGGGGCCTCCCGGTGACCCACACACCAGGTGTCCGGTCACCTCTCACATACTGGGGAGGTTCACTTTCCAGAATTCATCAGAACAGGCTGGTCTTTCCTGGAAGGAGCCCGGCTCTCCCAACACTTCCTGGATCCGCAAGTTCAGGGATTCACCGGTGATCTTTCTCAACCTTTATTTATTTCTCTCCCTTTATTATTTTTGGATTCATGTAAATGAAATCTGTCTCTGGCTTCCTAAAATGGATGAAAGGCTTGCTTGGGTCAGAAGCTTCAAAGTCGGTTTTGCTGGAGAAAAACCGATACGAGACTCTGCAGCGTTTTTTAACCCTCACACCTTCTTGGTGTGAGATGAGGGGGGAGGAGAGAAGGATGGGAAGCCGGGGACGAGGATGAGCCTGAGGGGCACGAGGTGCTCCCATCGCCGCAGCTGCGTCCAGACAGTCGGAGGGGGGAAGGGGACCTGCGGGCACGTGTCTGGAGCGGGACATCACTTCGCTCCCATCCCACTGGCCAGTCTAGACACAGGGTCACACCCGCCTGGCACCTTGCACCTTTAGTAAGAACGGCATCTGGGATGGTGAGTCTCTGGGAAGGACGGTCATGCCTACTAGTTACAGTTAATATTATCCCCTAAGAAGGAGAACGGATACTGGCGAGAACTAGCAACTTCTGCCTTGACGCGCATCAGGCTGGTGTTAATCTGGGGACAGATATTCTATCTGAGACACCCAGAGAAGTCAGTGCGCAGGGGCACACAGCCCTTTCGTGTGCAGCCGAGATGTGCCTTCCCCTCCCGGTCGTTCTGTGCCTCGAGGTGTAACCTCCCATTGTCTCGGTTTGGATTCCCCCAGCACAGACCAGGGTCAAGTTTGGGCGCGCCTGTTTGGAAGGTGACCTCAGGAGGCATCGGGGAAGGAGAGGGGGAAGAGAGGGGCCAGTGCCGGGTGCATTCTTGGCCCTGTGACCACGGTGAGAGCTTGGGGGGTACTGTGTGGATCACCCCCGGAGTTTCTCAGCTGCTCAGCCAGGGAGCTGGGACGTTGCCCACCAGCGGTCACTGTCACTGACTGAGGACTGCTCCCAAGGACAGTGGCCCCTGGCAATTCTGGCCTGCCCGTCTGCGAGCGGGCCAAATACTCGTCTGTAGCAGAGGAAGCGCCCATAAAAGGCCGCAGGCACCGGAGGAAGCCATTGCTGTCTGGGACGACGCCTGCCGAGGGGTACAGGCTGGACACCGACAGTGATGCTCCAGCCGTGTCCTGAGCTGACAAAACCTTCCCGGGTCCCCACGGAGACACTCTCTGCCTTCCAGCTGTGAGCTGCTGACTGGACAGCTTTGTGGCTTGGACAACTGCAGGGAAGCCTTCTGTTGTCAGCAGTCTGAGGGGGTGCTTGTAGTTTCTCTGCGGCCCCCAGGCACTCCTTCGCCTGGCCCTGTCCTTCAGGAAGGTGGGGTGTAGTTTGCTGGGGTTGCAGTAACAAAGCACCACACATGGGGGCTTCAACAGCAGAAATGTCCTCTCCCACGGGCTGGAGGCCCCAAGTCTGAGACCAAGGTGTGGGCAGGGCTGACTCCATCTAAGTCTGCGAGGGGGACCTGCTCCAGGCCTCCCCAGCTCCGGGGGTTCCCCGGCCATCCTGCGCTCTTTGCCTCGTAGACGTGTCGCCGTGATCTCCGCCGTCGTCTTTATGTGGCCTCTCCCTATGTGCCCTCTGTGTCCGCAGCCCCCCTTTTATCAGGACGCAGTTGTATTAGATTGGAGGCCCACCCTCGTCAATATGACCTCATCTTGACTAATTATATCTGCAAGGATCATATTTCCAAATAAGGGCACATTCTGAGGTACTGGGCGTTGGGATTCCAACGTGGGAACTTGGGGAGGACACGGTTCAACACGTAAAGGGTGGGAGAAGGCGGCAAAGGGGGCTGCCACGTCGCCTGCGAGGGGATTTGATTCAGGTCAGCATAGGCCCCCAGGCAGGTGGGGGTACGTGCCGAGGTCACCTGCCGAGCAGGGCACCAAGCGTTTCATCTGAGACCCTTGAGGTTTGAATGAACGGGCTCCCTTCCACTCGTGTGGCTTCACCACTGCTCTTGGTTGTGAACACGAGGGCCCTTTGGACTTCATCCAGCTCTGTTGAGGCAGCCCCGAGGGTCCTCCCTGAACCGGGGGCAGGGAGGTGGGGTGTGGAGCTCCCATGAATGGCAGGTGGAGCAGAGTCTGTGGTGAGTGGCTCTACTGTGCCTGTTTCAGCCTCCGGGCGGCGGGGGGTGAGGGAGGGGCGGAGGGGCAGGCGGAGCGAGGTTGTCTTACGCTCCCCACACAGACTCAGAACCGGAATGCGGTCCAGGGTTTCAGCCTTGGAGTCCCCAGAGCTAGTCGCTAGCCGTCCTCCTCCCCCTGGAGGATAATGCATTTAAAACTTCTGAGCTGTCTAGACTTGTTATCTGGCCTCTAATTCCTGAGAGCCCAGAGCGGGCAGCAGCGGGACTGTCGAGATAGCAAGAGGGTGAAGTCATTGGTGTAAATCCTGAGGCAGGAAGTCAGTTCCAGGGACGATGGATGAGCGTGGGCCGGTGCCCGCACAGGGGGCAAGATAACGCGTCTAGACTCCGCTGGCCGTTTCCTCCTCTTCCTTTAGGTGTCCTATCGGCTGCCCCGTGGCCTTCCTGCTCGCTCTTCCCGTGCCTCGCAGGAGACACCCTCTCAGGAAGACCTCACTTCATTTTCGGTGTAGGGGGCTCGGGGTGACGTGGCCTCGCTGGGGGTGGGTACCTTCCCTAAGCCACAGCGACGGCGGGAAAGGCCAGGCTGGCCTCTGTCACTCTGTCATTTCTGAGAGTTCAGTGGGTTAGGGGAAAAATGACGTTTTCTCTCGCCGTTATCCAAAGGTCAATGGAAGGTCATTGGTGGGATCTGGAGGAGACAAGTTGATGTCCGACAGACCCAGAGATTTCCACAAGTCCCGGGGAGAAAAGAGCCTGGAGCAAGTCTTATCTAAAAGCCCCTGGGAGCTGTGGAACGCTGCATAAGCTGCATAACCTCCTACTTCCGGAAAGTGTGGCTAATTTTGTGGGCCCCTGTGCATGCTGGGCTATCCTGAACCCTGGAGTTGGGGTTGGGAGTGAGGTCAGAAGGTGATTTGGTTCACTCCCCTGCCTCCAGGCAGGATTCTCCCAGCAAAGAGTCGTGGTGTGTGCTCCAACAAGCAAGGACACAAGTGGTAGCTTGGGAAGAGAACAGACCTGCGAGCGCCTGCAGAGAGTGATGACGTGGTGACCCCGCCAGCTGTCCAAGTCTGCGAGCCCAGCTAGCGCTTTGGGGTTTGAACCAGTTGTGCGGAGATCTGTGGGGCACATCTGTGGAGAAGAGCACAGTGTGTCCAGAGAGCAGCCACCACTGCTGTGGCACCAAGCACACAACATCAGTGACAACAATAAAAGCGAAAATGTCTTGAGCGCTTGCCATTCGCTAGTTTATGCCGAGTGGCTACATGTATGCATTTAATCTCTTTAATCATCACATAAGCCTGTAAGCCCATGAGGGCATCCTATTGCATTTATCCAAACTGAGGCTCAGAGAGGAAAGGTATCTGCCCAAGAAGGAGAGGTAGAGTTTGGACCCAGTTGGAGCTGACTTCCGAGCCCAGGGTTGAACAGCTAAATGCTTCTGCCATGTGAACATGCCATGTGTGTTCTGTTCTGTTGCACAGGTGGGGGCGGCTGAGGGTGGCCCAGGTTAATAGACAGGATGGCCAGGAGGCCAACCCACATCTTTAGATCCCAAATCCTCCATTGCTCCACTGGGCCCCTCCTGTCCCACCACAGGACAGATGCAGAGGTGCAGTGCCCTCTGGCAAAACCTGTTGCTCTTTTATGACCCATGAGGCATGTGGAGGGGGACTCCCTCCATGAGGATTTATCTTTCCTACCCTCCTTTAAATGAGGATGATCCAGCACCTACTATGCTTCCGGTATAGATGTGAGAGAAAGCTCTGGTGTGTGAAAGGAGGTCAAAATCAGCAAGGAGAGTGCTTCTAAAGATGCAGAAGGACCTGGAGTCTCACCCAGCCGTGAACAGAGCCTCAGGCTGGAGTTGGACCCCACAAAGGGGGTTGCAGAGACTGTGAGGAGGAAAAAGGAGGACGAGCCTGAGAGTGCCCGGCAGTCCCAGATGGCCACGGCGGGGATGCTGCCTATGGGAAGTGGGATGTTTATCATGAAGGCCCTTATCATTAAGTAGGGGGCCTGTTAAATAAATAGATGATGAATGGGCCATTCAAAGGAATAGTATGCAACCATGAAAAGGAATGAGGGTTCTTTATATAACAATATGGAATGATCACCAAAGTAGTTGAATGAAAAGCAACAAGATTGTGTGTGTGTGTATACTTACACACGTAAGTATACATACTCATATACTTACATGCACATAATTATATGTTTATATTCCTAAAAGATCTCTAGATATTGGTAACCCTGGGAAGGTGTCTGTGGGAAGTGGTGAGAGGGAGATACCTTTTTATATCTTGAATTTTTGACCATGTGAATATATGACCTTGAAAAGGAATTTAAAAGCTCCATGCTATCCTCTAAACTTGGTGGCCTCTTGAGTAATAAGCAACCCCCTTTATGCCCAAGGACTCTTGCCCTCTCCCCTGGGTGTCCCCGAGGTGAGCGAGGGGCCCTTCTGTGGGCAGTGAGAGTAAGCCTGCGTAAGGGGTGCACAGTGCCCGCCTGTCCCCGTCTCGGCTCCCAGGCACCCCCGCCCTGCCCCTGGCTGGTGCTGCTTAGCTGTGGGCCAAGGATGCCCAAGCACAGAGGGAATTCTGCAGCACTGAGGTCCTAGAACCCACGCAGAAACCAGTGCCCTCAGCCCCCCGAGGGCCCAGGCGGCTTCCTGCAGGCTTAGAAAAGAGTTCTTTTAAGAAGTTTAAATGCCTTCTCCCAGGCAGGGGCCGGAATCCTGAGAGGACAACACCCAAGGATTTATTGGCCTTCCCAGGGCTCGGGCTTTTTGACGGCCCCATGAGAGAGGCAGGGGGTCAGGGGTTATCTCCGGGTGGGCAGCTGGGGGCTGCCTGGGCCCCCTCCCTCCTGCGGCATCTGCTAGAACCATTAAGGGGTCCCTCCCTAGAAGTGCCCGGCTCGGGTTTCCTACCTCCAAGCTGCCAATACACTGTGCAGACCCCGGGTGGGGCGAAATGGACGTTTCTCGATTAAAATGAAGAGGGACAGTGCGCAAGAGGGACAGATGGGGAGAGGAACAGCGGAGAACAGCCCCCGCGGAGATAAGTGTGAGGCCACTGGAGCGTGGCCGCTGTGGAGGCCCTGGGGGGGTGAGGAGACATTTGTTCTTGCTGCAGTCAGTCCTAACAAATGGTAGCGTGAGGGCCGTGCGGGAGGCCCTGGGACCCACCCGTGAGAAGTCAGAGACGAGACCGCAGGATTTCGAATTCCCGGTTCAGCCTGCTGGAAGGCAGTGCGGTGAGGGTCAGGCGGTCCCCACTGGGGAGCCTTGGAGGAGTTAGGCCATGCTCTGGGCCTCTGTTTTCACATCTGTAGAATGGGACTAATAATAATTCCTCTTTCCTGAGAGTGTCGGTGATTACCTGAGATGCTGCAGGGCAAATGCACGGCCACAGTAGCAGCCAGTCTCCCTCCCAAGAGCTTTACTCAGGTGGCCCAGGCAGTCCCCACAAGAATGCCATGCGGGGGTTCCAGAGGAAGCAATTGAAGCAGAGAACCGAGGACCTTGCCCAAGGTCTCGGAGCTAGTGAGTGGTGGGGTCTGGATTTGAACCCAAGCCCCTGCTGGGTGGTCTTCATCCATCGCCCGACTGCAGCCAGACCTCTTTCCCAGCATGCCACTAACCCAAGCCCCTCGTTTCAGGCCCACGGGATGGTGATTTTCCTCAGCCAGCGGGTTCCTGTGTGACTTGAGTGCAGGTAAGCTTTGATTTAATGTCCGTGGTTATTTCTCAGACTCCGGTGAACCTGGAGGATGCCCTTTCTCAAGGCCCAGAGAGGGAGGAATCCATCCTTTCCACAATCCCCAGAGAGATTTATGCTGTTGGCGGGCCGGCCATGCATTATTACATTTCCTTCTCTTTCATTAATCATCCTCCGGCCCTCGTTCCTCCTGACAGCCAGGAGAGCTCACAAGCCCAGGGTCTTGCTGCCGATTAGGATGCGGCCGAGCAGGCCGGCGCTTATCTCTGGGAGAGAGCTCAGCGCTGCCTTGACGGAAGGGCAGCGGCTCCCGCATCACCACCCCTTCAGGAAGGAAGCCCGCCCTCCCCAGCAGCCAGGTGCTGACGGGATGGCCCAGCAGGGCTGCTGCAGAAACAAGTGCTGACTCGCGGGCGCCTGGTCCACATTCACGCTGGGACAACGATAATCACTCCCTTCTCGCCATTTCTTGAGAATTTACAAGGTTGCCGTGCCAAGCCCTGCACTCCGTTACCTCGTGTTTAATTGTCTCAACGCCCTCTAAGGGGCACACAGCTCATCACCCTTCCTGCACGAGGAAACGCTGGTCCAGGGAGGCAGGAGGGACAGGCCCCCGTCAGCGAATAGCACAGCTAGGGCGCCTGGGGGTCCTGCCCTCCACTGCCTTCCGTCATGACAGGCCATGGGATTCCGTTTTCAAGCCTTTTTTTTAACAGCCTCACGGAGATATAATTTGCGTCCATACAAGTCACCCATGTGACAAGTACAATTGAGTGGTTTTTCGAATACTCACAGATATGTGCAGCCATCCCCCAGTAAATTTCGGGGCAGTCTCATCACCCTCAGAGCACCCCTGCACCCTTCAGCTATCACCCCAGCCCCCTCATTCCCGAGACCTACGACCCCCAAGTCTGCTTCCCGTCTCCATGGTGCACAACTGGTTAACAGACAGCCGTGGACTAGATGCTGGCCGTCGCCCCTCGTGTCTCCTCTGTCCTGGTTCCGAGTCACCACTACCTCCAAGGCCCCCTGGGGTGCTTGGCCAGCCCGAGCGGGGTGTGTCTGAGCCCTGGGGGCCACCCTTGCTGGCTGGCTGGAACTGGTGGCATGGCAGGGGGGGGACACTGGGATAACTCAGGGAGGGGGCCGCGGCCCTCAGGGAGCTTAAGGCCCGGTGGGGGTGGAGAGGACGGGGGTGGGCAGGCAAGGCCCAAGGGTTTGCGACGTGGGGCCAGTGGGCAGTGAGGAAGGAGAGGGGACCACAGGCACACAACATACGTTTGAGTTGAAACGTGAGGTGCAGTGGGAGGTGGGGTCCAAGTGCAGGGAGGCGGGGGCAGGGGCCTCAGGAAGGGAAATGGCTGAGGCCAGAGAGCAGGGTCCCTCTGGGAACTGCAGAGAACCCACCGTGAAGCCCAGGAGGACCAGTGGCGGGGGCGCAGACAGGAAAGCGGGCAGGCGGCTTGGAGGCAGGACCGGAAATGTGAGGCCACTGGGTCTCAGAGGGGAAGGGGCTTCCTGTGAGCCCCTCAGTTATAGGACCTTCTTCTCTGTGCTCTGTGCTCTGAGATCCTACCACAGAACCCAGGCCTGGGGCTGTCAGGGCCAAGCTGCCTGCCTGGGCTCTCTTGCTAAATGCTGCACCATATTTCACATCTGAATGACTCCTTAATACTTACTAATCAGGAGAAGTCCAGATTGTGTCTTCCTTCTCAATGTCAGAAGGTCTGAGTCCCTCCTGGCAACCACTGGATCATGTGCCCTTGGTGGGCATGACCCCATGATGCTCCCTCTTGCACCTGACTCCAGGCCGTGGGTTCCTCTTCTCCCACCTGGCCTGCCCCACTCATCCGTGTCACCTCCGGGCCCTGTCCTTTATTTGAAAGTGTTCAGAGTGGACATTTCACCAGGCTCTTGCCAGCAAGATGGCGCCTTCATGCAAAATACAAACGTCAGCCCCTCTGGACGGACAGATGGCTCCAAAGTGCCCCCCCTGGGCAGATGGATCCTGAAAAAGTGTGCCTTCCTCGGGGGGCTGATGTGGGGTGCAGGGTGCCGGGCAGGGCTAGCAAGCCTGTGTGTGCAGAGCAGGGCCTCGTCTTCCTCAACAGCCCCTCTCTGATGGGTAGGCAAGCCTGGAAGCCTAACTGAGAAGAGACAGTGCTTATTGAGCTCCTACAGTTTGCTACCAGCACGAGGGCCAGGAGATGAGGATGGAGCCGGTGGCCTTGCAGCATTCCAGCGTGGATGGGGAGAGAGAACCCACGGCTCCCCTGGCCTCTTGCAGGCTGGGTTTCCTGCCTGGCGCTGGGAATCCAAGGGGGGGTAGGGGTGGGCGGGTGAGGTTCCCCCTGCCCCCTTCCCCCACTGGCTTCCACACCATCCATCAGCCCACGGCTCACCTGTGAAACCCAAGGCTGGGAACCAGAGCGCTGTTCCGTTACCAAATCAAGATTTATCGGAACATGACAGGCCTGCAGGGCTTTTATGACGTGCATGGCGCCAATCCCTTCTGTTAACCTGCTTGTCCCTGGTGGGGTGGGGCGTTTTACGACTGCCGACACCACTCCATCTGCTCCTGAGCTTGTGGCGTTCTGACAGTGAAGACAAAATGTCCAGCTTTGTCCGGGCCCCGCGGGCTGGATTATCACTTCGGCACTTGAGAGCTCAGCCCGCTTCCCCCTGGAGCAAGACCCACGGGCGGGATCTCGGGCCCCTCCCCTTGGCTCTGCCTGCTGTGAATGAAATTCAGATCATCGCGCTCTGACAGTCCCGTGAATTATCTGTTTTCCAACCTGCCTCCCTGGATCTTTCATCTCCATAGCAGAAGCCACGTCAGGGTGTAAAGAGGGGGTTTCTTCTCGTGAAATAATCCATTGACGTCTCTACAAAGGCCCCCGTGACACCCAAATTGCCCAAGCCTCAAGGAAGAAAGACACGATTTGGGGGCCATTTGGAACCTCTTTAAAAAGAAGGGCAGGGCCTCCCGGGGGCTGCCTGCTGGCGAATTACCATTCCAGCAAGGTGGGAGGGTGTCCAGGCCCGGGACACTGGGCCAGCGCTTCAGTGATCTGGTTAAAGAGTTAAGCCCATCAGGAAGTTGGAAGCTTGTGGATGCGCTGTGCGTCCTCCTCGTCCAGTGCACCGCTGCTGGTGTCCGTCCAGAGCGAGGACGCGGAAGGGCTTTTTCCATACTAAGTGACAGCGCTTGCTCTCCGTTTACCTGTCAACAGTTGTTCACGGACTGCCATGTGCCGTGAGCCCTGGCGTCACGGAAACCTAAGTCTGAACCCCCAGGTTGGCCTTCAACAGCTGGTGACCCCAGGCAGGCCACGGGACCCCTCCGAGCCTCAGGTTCTGTGTCTGTAGCAGCACCCAGGTCACGGGGCAGCTTGGAGGCCACGCAAGACTGTGGGCAAAGCACTTAGCGAGGCATGCAGTAAGCGATCAGGAAGCACTCGAGACGCTTGCCCCGACGATGGCGAGGACCGCCGTCACTGCTGCTCTTTCATAGACCTCACCTGGAAAATACGTCCTGGGCCCTAAAGAGCTACGTAAGGCCCTGTGCGGGCCTCCCCTGGGCCTGGCTGCCTCCATCCTGGGATTTGCAGGTGCTCCTGTGTCCCAGGCCCTAACGGGGCCTGCTTACACCAGGGCCTCAGCCTGCAGCTGGGGAGGGACCAGCCAGCTGAGCAGCTGGGGAGGCAGCCCTGTTTGTTGGCCTTGGATGGCCTGATTGTTTTTATTTGCAAATGAAAAGTAAGAACCACGCGCCCAGGCCAGAGCAGCGTGATTTCGTCCTCAGTGTCTCCTCCGGCCTCTCTGTCCGGAGGCCCGCAGGACACGGATGCCTGAAGCAGTTCAAATAACTGAACCTGCTGTGACCTGGGCTGAGATCGAGAGAGTGTGTGCTGGGGTGGCTGCCGAGAGGCATGGGGCGCCGTCTACTCCAGGAGCTTCTCGGCAAGCCTCTGCAGCTTGGGAGAGGACAGAGATCTGGTGGGGTTAACTTCACCCCGCCGGTCCCCCCCGGGCAGGACTGGTGTGTGGACGGGCTCCCACAGAGGGACAGCTGTGCATGGCAGGGATGATCTTAGCTCACCTGCGTTAGCTCACCACCTGTATACCCACCCCTACACCATGCCCTTCATAGAAGGAGTTATTATTAGCAGTATGATCGGGGGAAGGCAAAATGGTACCGACATTTGGAGGACAGTCTGACAGTTCCTTCCAAAGCTAAATATACTCTTACCACACGATCCAGCAGTCGTGCTCCTTGGTATTTCTCCAAAGGATTGAAAACTTACGTTCACACAAAAACCTGCACATGGATGTTTATAGCAGCTTTTTTCATAATCACCAAAACTTGGAAGCAGCCAAGATGCCCTTAGGTAGGTGAGCGGATAAATAAACTGTGGCACGTCCAGACAGTGGAGTATTATGCAGCACTAGATAGAAATGAGCTCTCAAGGCCTGAAAAGCCACAGAGGAAGCTTAAATGCTAAAGCGTGGAGCAGCACTTAGCATATTGCTAAGGGAAAGAAGCCTGAAAGTCTGAAAGGGCTACGCGCTGCGCAGTGCCAGCTACCAGCTGCCCTCCTGGGGGTCTGGCCTGCGGATTCTGGACTTGTCTGGCCAGCCCCACTATCACTAAGCCAATTCTTGAGCTAAATCTCTTCTTATCTGTCTCCCTCTGGTTCTGTTTCTCTGGTTTGGCACAGACTGACGTAATCGCACCACGGCTGTGTCACCTAGGGCGACTTGTCTAACATCTCTGCCTCAGTTTCCTCGTCTGCAACATGGGGCTAATAAGAGTGCCCGCCTCCTTAGATGGGGACTAAGTTACCCCATGGCAGGCACTGAGAATGGCTGGCACAGAGCAGGTGTAACTAGTAACTCCTGCTTTGCTGAGGAAGAAATGGAAGCCCAGGAAAGTTCTGTCACTCGCTTGGGGCATCACAGCGCAGAAGTGGCAGAGCCAGCGTGGAATGCGACACCTGTGGCCCCAACCATGCTAACGCCACCTCCACTCACAGGCAGTTCTGATGGCATTTGTGTATGGAAGGGTTTGAATGGCCTGTATATTCTGTGCTTTCTGCAAAAGAACTGAGGTTCACAAGGGTTAGAGCGTTAAGTAGTCATGACAGCCCTTCGGAGGCAGGGAAGGTGGCCGGCCCATCACATGGCCACCACGTGGCCAGGCCAGGAGACGGAGGTCGGAGAAGCCCAGCCACACTGGCCACCTCTGTGCCCAAACGTCGCCCAGGACCCAGCGTCCGTGGCCTCCAGCGGGTGCACTGTCTTCCCGGGGGCCGCTGAGAGCTTCCCATGGGTTTTTATTAGAAACAATTGGAGGATCCAGCTGCCCCCCAGACGTTTCGAGTTGCACATTTTCCACATTCCTCCTCGACCTGGCACGGCCGGGACACTGTCATTTAAAAAAAAAATAATAAATCTGGTATTTGAAATTAAAAAAAAATCACAGCCTTCCTTTCTTTGACTCATTTCCTGTGGTGTTTCCCTGGCCTAATCGAAACCTGACAGGCTTCGTGGCAAAGGAAGCCAGACCCCCCTGCGCCGGGGCAAAGTTCAGCGTGGAGAATGGTGTTTTTGTTCAGGGGGGTGGGAAGAGGTGATGGTGAGGGGGCTTCCCCTACCGAAACCAAAAAGCAAAGCAAAGGACCAAAAGGAAAACATCCTCCTACGTGGCATTCAACTCAGCCCTCAGAGTCGGGCTTGAGATTTGAGCCGCAGTGCCAGGAGGGGGGCATCTGTGCCTGGTCTGCTCCCCGAAGCTCCTCTTGGGCTTTACAAGGACCACTGAAGCCCTTGGGGCCCCAGGATCTCTCCTACCAGGAGTGGATAGGAGCAGTGTTCTCACTACCTCCCCGGCACCCACGGAGCTGGATGAGAACAGCAGACTCCGGGCAGCGACGTGGAGCCCAGAATGCTGGGGGAGTAAGCACTGTGGAGCGCCCGACACGCCAGAGTGCGTAAGCTGGCAACACCTGCTTTGCTGGCGTTTTTACGCCGGCGCCGGCCGCCATCACTGCCTTGTATGGAGCGTTCACTGTGCTGCTCACCTTGCAGGCTTTACCTCATTTTATCCCCAGACAACCTTAGAAGGTGGAAGGCATGATGGCTGCTGCCACTCTATGGAGGTTTGGGGAAATGGAGCATCTGAAATGCCACCCAGCCGCGAAGGAAGCCACATGACCAGGCTGGCGCTTCGAGCCGCCGCACTCTGCTCGTTTCAGGGGGCAGCCGGCAGAAGGGGGGAGGCTCACACACACGCCACTTGGAAGGCTCGGCAAGTGTTGAGAAATAGGCATTAAGGAAGCTTTGAGAAGAAAGAAGACGCAGCCTTAAACCCACAGGGCTAAAGGGCTAGAAACAGCCGTGGATGCCCTATTACAAGCAGCATGACCATTAGACACCTTGGAAAACCGGGTGGCAGTACCTTCGAAACTAAACATCCACCTATTCTATGACCCCACATATACACCCCAGAGAAATGAATCTGTACATCCACCAGAGACACATGTGGACCAAAAACACCCATAGCAGCTTTGTTCACAATAACCCCAAGTGAGAAAATCCCAAACGTGCATCAATTACAGAATGGGTAAATAAATTGCGGTACCTTCACAGAAGGGATTACATTCACAGCAATGGAAAAGAACAGAACTCCTCTGCACACACGCGAATGGCTCTCACAAGCTAACAATGAGTGAAGGAGGTCCTACCACAAGAGTACGGACTGTGGGGTTCTGCTCATGTGAAGTTAGACAGCGGGCAACACTGATGGTATCCATGGTGATGGGGGTTCCCTTGGAGATGTTGATTGGGAAGAGGTACGGGAGAGCCTTCTGCTGTACTGGAAATACTCCCTATCTTGATCTGGGTGGTAGCTACACCAGGTTTACATATTTAAAAATTCACTAAGCTGCTGCGTGCTTTACTATGTATTTATAACACTTCAGTTAAAATCGAGGAAAAAGCACAGGCATTGTCCTCAACCCGCTTGTAGCCTGGTTTGGGTGATTGGTTCACTCCAGGGCGTGCAGAGAAGGGATGAACCAGTGGGGACTGGGGTGGTGGGGCAGAAAGAGGGGACATTGAAGCCTGAGTTAGACAGATTTAGAATCTCTTTCAGACCCTCATTGAGGGTGATCTCTACCTTCATACATTATTTTCAAGGTCCATGTCAATGTGTGTGCACACACATGAATCTCTTTCTCTGTATGTGTGTGTCTGATTTGAGCACCAAATACAGAAAGTTTAAACGAACGATTTCTTTGGCATTGTTACCACCCGTGGTCTAAGTACACCAGGCAATTATTCAATGGTTCTTGTTTTTCCTAAACACCTAAACCTCTGGTTTGGCCTCTGACCCTGTCCGTGTATATTTAGGCAGAGGACAGAAGAGTGAACTCCCACCTGGCTCGGGGTGGGGGTTTGTGAAGGCAGCCATGGGAGGCTGTCACTTTGACAGTCACACTGCAGTTGTCCCACATGTGACAACCCTTTGTAAGGGTCCTGAGCATACCACCCCCCAGAAGGCCCTCTTCCCAGTTAGCTATCTCAGGAGCCCTTTACAAAATAATAAAACAGACTATTGCCCCAGAGGAGCATGTGTTGTGGATTGAGTACTCGCCAGGCTTGGGATGGGTCCTTAACTATTGAGAGTAAGGCAGACAGGAAATGGAACGCTACCAAGTGTGGGGATATTGGATAAAATAATAACGGAAGATGGCCCCTATACTCTCTCTTGCTAAATTAAGGTTCTGTGCATGTCTAAACCTAAGATTGATTCTTGAGTGAAGATGGTCATTATTGGAGAGCCTACAGCAAGCTCATGTCGTCCCATTTGTGCTACAAGGAAAAATGACTCCACTAAATCGAATGATCTGGTTAACAGAGAGTTACCACACAGAACCTACATGCGTAACTGGTGTTCAAAGAACTCATGCAAATCAAAGCTTTTCAAATCAATAGACATTTAGGGAGAACCTGCCATGTTCCATGTTCTGTCTTTAGCACTGTTGGTCACGGATGAAAATGACCCAGTCGTGCCCTCAAGGAGCTCTTGGTTGTATATCTCAGTGACACTGTCCTTCTGCCCAGAAAGGAGCAGTGGCCAACTGACAGAGCAGTTGGGGGGTTGGCCGTTCTTTTGAGTCCTGACTGTGAATGCCAATCCCCTTATACTATATACGCCCAGAGCGAGTAAGGAAGCTCTGATGGCTGGAAGGTAACAAGTTCACACACATAAACTGGTGAGTGGATGCCATGCTGGTGGGTGGGTATCAGTGAAGAGGCTGGATTTCATGTACATGATTCAGGGAGCGTGTTAGAGACAAAGGTGGTTGCTTATTCCTTTGTGCCCTACGTGTACCTTCGGTCCACCGGAATTACGGCAACTGTAGAATTGTATTACATTTATTGATATGCGTGACTATTCAACCGAATGATGAAGCTCTTGAAAGCCATGACTATGGCTTAGTCAGCTCTGGAACCCCAGGCCTGACACCTAGGGGATGCTTACTAAATATTTATTGAAAGAGGTAACGGATGAGTGAGGCTGAGAGATTGAATGTGCCCTTGGGGAGATCAGCATTTCCAAGATTTACTTTCTCATTTAGAAAAGGAGACAGTGATGCCACCAGCTCACCATTGTGGGGTCACTGGGAGGGCCAGGTGAGACGATGCAGGTGGGTGACAGTGACAGCAGCAGTGCAGGAGGAGGATGGGAGGGAGAGGGGCTGGAGCAAAGGAGTTTGCTTTGCTGATCGTCACTAACAAGTCAGCATTAAGGTTGGAATTTGTTGTCCAGTCCTGGCTTGAGAGGACTTTCTCTAGAAGCAGAAGACAAATGAGGGACCCAGGCCCCCGCCTTGGAACTCCATGTGAACTCCCCTTCGTGGGCTGAGGTCAAACTCTGGGCAGTGGATTGGCTCATTAAACAAATGACCTAATTTAGTACTTAAGACACCCAAAATTTACTAGACTAATTTGTCAAGTCATCCAGAACAACCACACCGCAAACGGTTGGCCTCATAGGTTTTAATGGAATGATAGACAAAATTCAGATTGACTACTCAATAAAAGTTCCCGTGAAGGCAGGACTGACAGTTTAGTCTACGGAACACGGAGGAGACTTTTATGGGCCAGTGTAAATCTTTTGACGGACTCTTTCATCTCGTCCTTTCCATTTTTACCGCCTCTGAAGGAGAATGGTTTATGGAACTGGGGGGCAGGAAGCAGGAAGTAGGAAACAGGAAGTCGAAAAGTTCTATTTTGGACGTGGCAGCTGATAAGCAGGTTAAGGCTTGGTACCCTGGGTGAGCTGCTAGTGGTGGGACTGAAAGAATGAAGCACGTTTGTCCATCACCCAGCATCAAAGGTTATCTACAGAGATGTGAAAACACTGACTAAAGTATGGTTGGCACAGAAATCTGTTCTTTTCATTGTCTTAAAATCCGAACCTCTGTAATTACACCTCCTTCTACAACTGAGGCAACGTCTGTCCTTTTTCAGCAGAACCACCGGAGAGGACTTGGACAGACCTTCTCCGTTCTGCTGTTCCCGGAAGGACAATGGAAGCGGTTACCAACAGCCGTATTCTTGGGGGTGCTTTCGCCGCCCCTCACATCATCCGGACAGTTGTCTATTTACACGGTGAGCTATTTGCAAAGCTTCCAATTTAAAGATCCATCTGGTTCTTACATCAAGCTGAGCCACGATCTTAAGGCGCAAACCCAAACACACCAGGGAGATGCGAAAATTTAGGAACGAGCGTGTTTATATTGTATTTGCATTAATGCTTCCTAGAGTTTATTTTCAAAGTGAAGAAAGAACAATGCATAGTAGGCTATTAAACCCAAACATAATCAGTTTAAAGTTAGGGGCGTGCTCCTAAGAATATTTTTCTCCTGTTTTGAAGGGTCCACTTGAGGAGGGAGTCGGGGGGGTTGGGAAGGCGGACAGGGGCGGAGGAGGGACTGTTGTGAATTCTCCGCAGGGCTGGGCCTCCCCTGCGGGCCACTGCTGTTTGTCATATGGAATGGATTAGGCCTTCTCTCTCACACTGTCAACTTGGGTGTTCTGTGCACAGCCTGTTTTTGCTGGGGTCTTGGTTTTGCTTTTTATAACGGCAGGAAGTGCCCCTCTCGGACCACATGTGAAATCGTGTGGGAACGGTTGGGAGGGGGTGGGGGAACAGAGAGGAGGGTGAGTGGGGTGTGCGGATGAAAAAGCCTCCCCTGAAATATACGGCAGTGGGGGAGCAGGGAAGGGGGAGATGCGCCCTGGCCAATTTAACTTTATGGGGCCTGGCTGGCAGGAGGAGGAGGGCGTGGAGGATTGCTTGAGGAGACCCTCCTGTCCCTAACGGATCTGCCCCTAATATTTTCCAATGCCGCACAGAATCGGGGGGGACCATTAAAGCATGAGGGCTTGCAGCTGCTGTTTAATTTGTTCTAAATTTCCTGCCCGCCTCACCAGACGTGTACAGGAAATGGGCGGTAAATGTTTAATAGGTCATACCTAACCAGACAATTAACAGGTGCTGTCATTTAGAAAATCCCAACCTGTGTATGTGCATATCGGAGCCGGATCAAGCCCCCTGGGTTTTGTTTTTCCTTCTGCACAACGGCTTGCTGTGATGTCATGCGGAGGGACCCACAGGGACCTTCGCAGAAAACAACTGGACAGTGGTGGTGCCCCCTCGGTTTCCCGTGTGGCCAACCCTGCCCTTCTGCATCCCAGGACGCTGCCCATGGAGCCTGAGCCTGGGGCTGACCCAGCAAGCGGAGGCCCGCAGCCGGGAGCTCTGTCTTCATGAAGAAGCTGCTTCCCCATCTGCAGCTCCTTCACCACCTGCTCCCTGGGCAGGGGGAGGGCCAAACAGAAGCAAAGAGGGGGCGAGGCCCTACTCTGGCACCCACATCTCAGACAGGACCAGGGCGCCAGTCGAGCTTGAAATAGGGCGTGTGTGTGCGTGCACGTGCGTGTTGTACCTGAGCGGGGGTTGAGGAGGGTGTCTGAGGCGCCCCAGGTTTGTCTCATGATGGGTCCTTGCATCTCCCCCTTAATTCCTGGACCAGTTCGTTCCCTGCAGACCTTTCCCAGGTCTGCCCTCCAAACCATGTCACAGAGGGGAAACTGAGGCACGGCGGGCTCAGACCTTGCCTGGGTCCACAAAGCTAGCTGGTGGTGGAGCTGGGATTGGAACCCAGAAATCTGTGTCCAGAGCCCCACGTTTGACTATGTCACCAAAGGGCAAACTGGAAGATAAAGCACTGTGACCCGCACTCCCAACAGCAACCTGTTAAGATTTTTAGACAGTTTCTCTTGAGCTTTCCTCTATGGAATATTTTTTCTCACAAAATCAGTATTATATTCTCTAGGTAGTTTTGCAACCTTGTACTTAAAATTGCTATCATGGGGTGATCACTTCCTGTGGTTGACATGCAAAAATTTGGTTCTCAAATGTTCCATCTAATAGATATGCCTTAAATTACTCAATCAAGCCCTATTTTTGACAAGGCTTTTCCTAATTTTTCTTATTTATAGACCAAGCCAGATTGCACATCCTTGTACTTATCTGTGATTATTTCAATGGTTTTCGAATTGGAGCAAAGGCAGCTTACAAATACAAAGTTCTCGAGTCCTGGGGAGGCTGGCGTGTGGAGGAGGGGAAGAACCAAGGAGTCACCTGCTTGGGGCCCGATGGAGAAGGGGCGGGACCTCCTCTGTGGCCTGGCGGATTGCAGAGAGGGCTTGGGCTTGGGTCGCGGTCATCTTTACCTGCGTGGTCGGTTCTGTTCCGGGGCAGTTCCGTCGGCATGACGACTATTCTCAGACGTGCGGACTGGGCTGAACGGGATGTCTGGGGCTGCAGGGAGCTTGGGGTGAGAGCAGCATGGACTGGGGGTCTGGGCGGTCAGGCCAGGTTAAATGGTGCCTCGCTCGTCTGTTCCCTATCCGCTTGACTCCGCCGAAGAGCGTGTTTGTTCCTGTGGGTAAAAGATGAGTCAGACCCAGCTTCTGACCTCAGGAGTCAGTCACCCAGCCCCTGGCTGCTCAAGGTGTGGTCCCGGTCCAGCCTTAGCACCACCAGGCCCTTGTTAGAAATGTAAGGCTCAGGCCTCACAGGATCAGAACTGCATTTTAACGGGAGCCCAGGGAGTCATGTTACGTGAAGCACTTGGAGAGCTCACGTACATGTCCCTGAGACCGTAAGTCACATCTGTTGATCCCTCTCTACCTCCTATAAAACAGCACAAAGGCAGGGTAGAAAACGACCCCATACACAGTGCTACAGCTGCGTCCCTGACGGAACTTGGTCAGCTTTGAGGGCAGGCGGCTTCCTCTCAGCGACCACTCCCTGCTGTCCCCGTCCCCAGGGCCTTGCACGTAGAAAGCCCCTCAGTAGACATGTGTGGCAATAAACTCAGCCCGAGAGGGAAACAGCAATAGTTTGTTCTCCCACAAAAGAATCTGCAAAGAACTTAGGCTCTCACGGCCCCCCCCCTTTTCAACCCACTTCAGGTGTCATGAAACCTCAAGGCATTTAGGCAAAGGCTCCTGACAGAGGGACCAGCCCTTGTGAGGTTCTCAGAAGGCCTGACCACTCCTGACGTGTCCGTGCCACCTTGGTGTTTATTGCCGAGCTTTGACAGTGAGAGGTGCCCTCACGTTCCTTGGTCTGATGGGTGTTTAAAAGTCAGAGCTGGCAGTGAGGTGACGAAGCACCGGGTGTGCCTGGGACTGCTAGGTTTCCTGAGACGAGGGACTTTCAGTGATGAGACCAGGAGAGTCCCGAGTACACGGGATTCCGGTCACCTCACCCTAGCTAGAAGGTGTCTTCAGAGTCCCCTGTGCGATGCGCTTATCTTACAGAGAAACGTACTGAAGCCTGGAGGTGCCCTGGGACTCCTCAAGCCTCCAGAGTTGGCTAGAGGTTGCCTTGAATGCACGCCCCCAGGTCTCCTGGCCCCCAGGCACCAAGACTCGAAAAGTCCATGCGGGTGTCTGGATGGAAATTGTTGCATTGGCTGCAGGCGACCCTCAGCTCCCACCCTCCCTGCTATTACCTGCGTGAAGTTCATGTCTAATGGGTTTCAAAAGATGGTTTGAAGACAACATCTGAAACGTCTTCTAATAGTCCATGACTAATGGGCTGGACTTGGCTGTCCAATAAATTGTCTGCTCTATGGGGCAGCTACAGTGATGGGCCTCAGACACCCTTATCAGCACTTGGTGCTCATGTAAACTGACTCTCATTAATGACAGGATGAGAACGGTGACGCTGTGCAGGCCTCTGCCTGCTGTCCTCATCACGCCGTGAAGCCCAGCTGCTAATAGCGGTGCAGACTGCGGACGTGAAGACGGGTGGCAGGTTGCACAGACATGCCTAATTTCAAACATTTGATGTCGGTTGTCATTTCGGCCAGAAGGCTCCTTCCGCTATGCTTGGCCACGACAGAACAGGCCTTGTGGGGCTGGCGTGCAGCTCGGGGCGCAGTGACGTCCCTGCCGGAGAGATTTTAATTTTCTGAAGCAGAGGGTGTAAGTGGTGGATTGGGGGCTGAATCAGTCAGTAGGTGTATTTACATTTTTAAAAATTGCTTCATAGCGCTTAAAAACAGAATATTTTATTTAAAAACCTAGACCTCCGGCTTCTCTTGACAAATTGGAAGGCCCAGCTGCAGTCGGATATGGCAACAACTGGCTGGGTGTGGGTGCGGGCATCCCCTTTGGCTAAGGCTGTGCTTCTCAGTGTGTTCCAGTCCCCACTGCTCCCTGCCGGCTTGCGCCTGGCCCAGACTCTGGTAATTTAAAGCACATGCCTGGCTGCTGTAGGCATTGGAATCTGTGATCCTGTTTCAGAGTCTCTCATTTTATTCTTTAAACAGCCTCGAAAGGAGAAAAGAGATGGGTTGCAAGGGCACGAGAAATGTAGAAAGGAGTCGTGACGGGCAGCCAAGCCTTCTGGGTCTGTGCCCGGGCTCTGCTGACCCGGCCCAGAGGCTGCGATCCATGGGACGCTCGTGTGAGTGGGAGGGCTGCTGGAACCACCTCAGGAATCCGTCCAGTGCGGTCCCTCCTTCTCTGCTGTGGAGTTCGGAGCTTTTGTCCCCCGCTGCCCTCCCAGAGTGGGGAAGTTCAAGCCAATGCAAAATGCTGGAAGAGAAACTGACTTGAGGGCTTCTGGGTCTGGCGGCACCTAGGACTCAGAACAAGCCCCCAAGCCTTTCCGGGCCTCGGTTTGCAAAGCAGGAGTGTTGGGAGCAGGTGATCCCTGAGGATGCCTTTCTCTCTGACACTCTGAGAATCTGAAGTCCCCGGAGATGCCTGTCCCACCGTCCAGGTGATGTGGCGAGTGTCCAGAGACCATGAAGGAGAGGTGTGGTCCCAAGGCTGCGGGAAGAGACGGAGGGTTCAACCTGGAACATGCTGTGGAGGGCGGGAAGGGGAGCTGGAGTGTTCTCACCAGGCTTTCAGCTCAGCCCCCTTGCCTCCTAGCTGGGTGACCTCGGGCAAGCGTTTTCACCTTTCTGGTGTCCAGTCTTTTTATCTGTCCAATGGGGATAACGATGCTAATCTTGGAAGCGTTCTTGTCGAAAGGTGTAAAGGACTCACAGCCCAGCATTGGCGCTGATAAAATAGCGGTCGCCACCATAGTAAATAGGAGGTCCCTCGCCGCAGCAAAATCCTAATTCCATCCCAGGACCTGGGTGTGCTGGATGGTCGTAGAATAACCAGCCAGACCAGGAAACCCCCCACGGGCCCTACGAGTTATAGGTTGTTGGTGGGAAAGAGCCATCGCTCACACAAGTCCCAGCCTTGGGCTCAGAACAGTCTGGTCACCTCTGCTCAACAAGAATTCCCTGCAGACCTACTATGAGCCAGCACCGCGTGGCCAGAGGGGCCTGCATGGTCACAGTCTTCAGAAAATGAACCCTGATTCTGGGGTCCATCTGCATTCTTGTTCTGAGAATGTCAGAATCTTGTGGGAGAAAGAAGAATAAAGAGAAAGAAAAAGAAAGGAAGGAGGGAAGGGAGGGAGGGAGGGAGGGAGGGAGGGGAAGAGGTGTTTAAGTGGGCAGGTGAATGCCCAGTGAGCCATCCTCTCTGTGAAGGAGGAGATTAGACAGTCAGCCAAGAGGGAGGACACTTGGAGCTGGATGTAAAGCACGTACGTTACAGGATTGGCAAGGAAGCCGTCTAGGGGCTGAGTGTGTTTGCTGAGCTGTGCTGGTTTGGAAACGCGGGAGGCGGCGGAGGAAGGAGTCGTAAGTGATGGTCAGAGTTCTGAGCAGGAAGAGGAAGGATGGTGCTGACGTTAACCAGCGTGGGGCGCAGCAAGCTCGGGTTGGTGAGGGGCGGGGGGCTGCGTGGAGCTCGGGGTGTCGGCCGGAGATCCAGCTTGAGGATACCATCAGGTTTCCTTTGGAAACCTCAGTTGACTTGGATTTACATTAAAAGATCTCACCCTCTTTGGATGGAGTGAAGTCACCATTTAATTCAGAGTAGGCATTCAACGAGGATCTGCTGTGTCAAGATGCGGTCTAACGGAGCAAACCGACCCGTGGCCGGGCCCTTGTGACAGTGTTACCACATCCATCCCTCAGTGCCGCGTCTGGAATGGATGCTGAAGGCTAGCACCAGACTGGCCACGTACATATCGCTGGGGGCCAGGAGTTAAAGCTGGATTCAGGTTCTGGAAGCATATTTTAATAAAGGCATCCAAAGTGTGGGGATTTAACGTGGAGATCAGGGTCAAAAGAGGGGGTGATGTCTCCTGTGCGGGGAGTAGCTCCCTGTTTTGCATTTGCAGGAATGATGTTTATTGGGGAACCATGGTAGGAATAAGATACTCACATCTGCCTTCACGTTAAGTCGTCTGGGGACCTTTTAACACTAGGGTGTATACCTTGGATTGTAAGTAATTGCAGTCCTTGTGTTGTCGTTGTTGGTTTGCTGGTCTGTATCCTCTATCAAACTCTAAATTCTGTCTTATCCTCTGTGTCTCACAGGCTGGACTAGGGTCTAGCCCCCAGGAGGCCTTGGCACATTTACTGAGCGTGTGAATGAGTGAATGATAGACCCTGTCCCCAGCTAGGTCTTACCTGGGAAGTGGTTCAGGAAAAGACAAGCAGAAGAGAAGACTCCCCTTCCAGCCCTGGTTCTGCCATCTTCCAGCCGCCTGCTTTGGGAACCAGCCATTCACAGCTCCGGGCCCAGTTCTCGGGGCCCAGTTCACTCTGGCTGCGCTTGCTTCCCCGCAGCAGCGGCTGCCGGAGGGAGCTCGTCCTCACAGGGATGTGCTGGCATCCTTCTGATTTTCGTTTGACTCTGACGGGCCTGGGTGGTCCCTGCTCAGGGAATGGGGGCTCTGAGGACAATTCCTGGACCAAAGAGGGCCCCCTCGCGGGGCTCCCCTGCACTTTTGGAGTCCGCCTTCACGCGAGTGTGGCCTGAGCCGGTCTTCATTTTCAAGGGATCTCCTCCCCCTCCTCCTCCCCTGCCTCCAGTCCACATGGATACTTGGCCCTGTTGCTGGGGTCAGGCTGCAAATGCCGGCCTCACACAGGGGCAGCCTCCACCGTCAGCTGGCCCCACGTCCTCTCCCCTCTGGCCTTTGAAGTCAATGGGGCTCTGTGTGCAACTGAGAAGACCTGGGCCGTGGAAGCAAAGATGCTGGCTCCAGTGATTCTGGCCAGGATGGAGGGCAGGGGTGCCAGAGTCTCGCTGGAAAACTGATGGATGGCAGCCTTGAGCGCAGTTTCTCCAACGTGAGAGGTTTGGAGAGGCTTCGGATAAACGTCTGACACCCTGGACTCAGAGCTGGCTCAGCCGGACACGGCGGCCCACCCGCTCTGGGACAGCTTTCCGAGCCCACGGAGTCTCTTGGGCGAGTTCGTCCTCACCTCAGCCCGCTCTGCTCCGGGGCCAGCCCAGGCCTCAGGCCAGCAGATGCAGGGAGGAGCTGGGAGCCTTTGAAGAACGGTCACACCTTTCCATGCCTTCCCATTCAGAAGGGACTTGCAAGCTGCCACTAATTGGATTTGAGTTTGGATGGCTTCCTTCGGCCTTGGAGGATTGCAAAGTGAGGCCACCTGGCCTGGGGCTAGTACGAGGCCTAACTTCGCAAGGCCAAGGCTTTGGGCCTGCGAATGATCCAGTGCGCTTATATCCCAAGGGTGGATGGTTTGGGAAGTGAGGAGAAGGAAGCCCAGGTACCACGTTGCTGTAGAACCGAGCGTCCTGCAGACGTCCTCGTGTCGGGCGGGCAGAGGGACACGGCCGGGGGGAAAGGCAGCTTGCCCTTCAGCCAGAAGTTGAGCCGGCTGCACATCTGCAACCTGGGCATGTGTGTCTCTAAATGTTTCGCTGTCCCACACACGTAGAAGGAGGAGAGAGAGGGAGAGAGACAGGACAGAGACAGACAGAGAGAAAGAGAATGGATGGACATAGGAAACGAAGCACAGCTGTAAGATGCATTCATTCACTCATTCATTCATCACGTGTTTTTTGAGCATCTAATCTATGCAAGAAACCATGCTAGGTCTACAGCAGATAGAAGAAAAGCAGTAGCTCCTTCCTTCAGGAGCGTTGTGATATAGGGAATTGCATATGGGTGGGAAGCCCGCATCAGCCATTTACACCCTGTGGGACCCGAGGCAGGTGCTCTGACGTCTCTGAGGCCTCTGTTTCTTCCTCGCGGAGGTGTTCTGAGGGTCCAAGGAGCTAAGTGTGTGAAGCCTTTAGCAGGGGCTGGCCTGGGGTAAGCCCTGGAGACGTGGCAATGGCAGCAGTAGCTGTGTGCCCCGCAGGGGATGTACCACGTGTGCACCTCGGGGCTGCCCCTCCTCTGGGCTGCCCGAGACTATCTGGGAGCCAACTTAGACCCTTCCCCTATTGCCACATCCCTGTTTGTACCTTCATCACAGCTCTTCTCCCACTACTGTTGCTGCCATGTTGGTCCCCACGATGAGCTGTCGCTTCTTGTCTGCAGGATCCTCACATTGTTCATATTTTCACCCTTAGCTTCAAGCCAAGATCTGGCACGTGGTAAATCCACATGCACACCTTCCCACAGCTCCCCAAACCCCCATCCTGTTCTGTTTCTTCCTAGCGTGTGATGTAATTTACTTCTTTACCATGTTTATTCTGTGTCTCTCCCCACCAGAATGTCCGCTTCAGGAGAGCAGGGCTTCTCTCTTTTTTGGTTCTCTGACTTAGCCCAGTGCCTAGACACATCCTCTGTGCATAGCTGCCTGCAGGGCCTGACATATAGTAGCTACTCAGTAAAGACTCAGATGGATTAATCCATGACTTAGCGATACTTTGTGAAACTTCTGAGCAGACTGGTTGTTGGAGTTGCAAAGGCCACTGAGAGAGACCAGCGCTCCAGCACGGAGGACAGGCTGCCCAGGAGTCAGGCCACCATGCCTCCCACTCCCTGTCCCTCTGCCTGCCAGCTGTGGGACTTTGCAAGTTGCTGAACCTCGCTCAGCCTCAGCCAGCACAGAAGTAGGACGGGAACAGCAATAGGGCCTCTGGTGAGATGTTGGGAGAATTAATAGGAAAGATGGACGTGAATCACTCAGCGCCTGGCTCATGGGCCATGCCGATGCTGCCGACCATTGTAACATCCACAGTGTACACCGATGCCGGGTTCTTCGGGAAAGAGCCACGTGCTTCCGCCGGAACAGCGTCATCCCGTCCTCCTGTTACAACGGGCATTGCTTTCTGTGTCGCGTCTGACTTGGGATCTAGGGTGGAAGCGTCCTTCACATGGGTGATGGCTGCAAATCTCAGGCCTCGGTACTCCCTGCAGGAAGCCCCGCTGTGACCCCAGGCGCCCACCGGAACGCTGCTCTGGCCTGAGTTCGGATCCTGTGATTCTGGTGTCTGCTGCACAGGCACGCATTTACAGAGTGCCCACTGTTTGCACCGAGGCTTGGCTCGCTCTGGCCACCGTCCTCCGATCCGGGGCGGCCTAGAGGAGCCCCCACCCTCTACCTATAGCCACATCTGGGGCTCATTGGTGCCGTCACGACAGTTTGTTTACGTGTAATTTCTGGCTGAGACTTGAAAGCCGAACGACCGCTCCGTTCTCTAAACAGTCACTACCGTTATACAAAAAGCAGGCCATCTCCCGGCTTGGATGTCGGACCAAAGTATCTACTCCCAGCGTACTCGTGAGGGAAATCAAAGGGCTTGTTTACTCACAAGTGGAAACTGCGACGTTCAGGGTCCCACGGGACGGACTGGCTGCCTCGCAGCCGAGAAGCTCGCGGCTCACAGGGTTGTTTACGCAGACGGTGCTCCCGGTTGGGAGCCAGATGTCCCGGAGGCGGGGGTCCTCCAGTGGGGGCACAGGAGCCTCGCGGAAGGCAAGTGTCCGCAGGTTTCCTCCGCAGCCTCGGAGGCCCTCCTTCTGCTCTGTCCTCTCTCCCTGCCTCCCAGGGGAGACATACGTACAGAGAGAAAGTCTCCTTTGTTTCTCCCACAAATGTTTCATTAGGAAGGGGGTGCTCCTGACCTCTGGCAGCCCCGGTCGGTCGTCGGGTTTCAGGACCAGGATTTGGACAGCTGCGCGCCCTGATCTGGTCGGGCATCTGGGCGGGGCTGTGGCTCTCACACCTCGGAGGCCCCGTGCAGCCCGTCCCGTCCCGCAGGCATGGGCCCTGAGAGGCTGCCGCCCCCTCCGTGGCCAGCTGTCCATCAGGACAGGTTGGGCGGCCCTTACGTGGGTGGGAGAACTCGGGTGTGGCCCCAGCTCATAATTTATGTAATTGGGCCCTCAAGGAGAGAAAGGAAGGGAAGGGACTGGTGACCGTGGGGCTTCTGTTCCTTCTGACTGCGGGACAGTGGGGTCCATAGGACATCCATCTGACAGTTCTGGAGGCTGGGGGTGGGGATGATGAGTGCTGGGGGGACCCTCACAAATAATGTGCGGGCGATTCCACAATGAGGCCAGGAACCCCCTCAGTGCCACCAGCCTCCTGTCGGGTGTGCGTCCATGCAGTCTAACTCTTTCTACGAGCTGGTGGAGGGTTCCTGAGGCTGCCCAAAATAAGTACCACAAACCTCCGGCTTCACACGACAGAAATGTCGTCTCTCACAGTCGAGGCCGGAAGTGAGAATCAAGGTGTCGGCCTGGATCCTTCGGCCTCTCTCTGCCTCGGGTGTTGCTGGCGTCCTTGGGCTCCTTGGCTTGCAGGTGTATCACTCCAATCTCTCTCTGCCTCTGCTTCACATGTGCATCTTCCCCCTGTGTGTGTCTGTGTCCAGATTCCCCTCTTTATTGGGACACAGTGATTTGGCCCTATTTCCAGATAAAGTCACAGTCACAGATTCTGGGGCTTAGGACTTGAATGGACCTTTTCAGGGGACACCATTGAACCCAGTACAGAGCTCTTCTCCACAAGGGCGCTTTTTGCTTGGACGTCTTGGTTTTCTTATCTGTAAAATAGGGATAATAGTCCCACCTTCATTGGGCTGATGTGGGGATTACATCGGCTCAGAAATGCAGAGTCCTCAGAGCTGTGCTTGATACAGAGCAGTGGGATGTAAGGGGTCCTGTTCTTACTCTGACCTTCAGCCACAGGGCTCCGAAGACAACGCGGAAAGAGAGAGGGTCAGGGTCAAGTGCATGTCACTCACTTCCGTGGTCCCCAGTTACCCTTAGAATAACGTCCCCATGTCCCCTAGGCCTCCTGCTTCTCACTGGACCTGGGCACGTGGGCCTTGCTCCCCGCTCCCCCATCGTCACACTGGCTGCCTCCTCGGGACCGTCTCCAGCCTGATCGTCCATCCCTCTGTCCTTCCCGAGTGCTCTCAGGGCTGGGCTTCTCCTCAGCGCCCCGACCACCCCACCTAAAGCTGGCGTCCCTGCCTGGGCCCATAGGACATCCTGTGGACAGATGAGGCACAGCATCTCGTCACATGGCTGTCACGCTGTCACTCTGCTTTCTTCATCGTGCTAGCACGGTCTGTCATTTCATGTAGGTGGTTATCTGAATGCATCTAGAACACAAACCCCACGAGGGCAGGAACTGCCTGACCTGTTCTCCCATTCTGCGCCCAGCCCTCCGTAGTCTTGAATGATGACGCGAAGGTTGCAGTCAGACACCCAGTTAGTAACCTGCGGCCCTTCTAGCGGTGGATGCTTTCTCATTGGGAGCCTCCGTCTGGGGGTCCACGACGAAGAGCAGACGTGTGAGAGAGCTTGGTGTGGCTCACTCAGCCTTCCGTTTTCCTGTTCTATTTATTTCTATTGAAGGTTTTCTTTTGAAAAATTGTTGGGCCCACCCATAGAATAATTGCCAGGTATTACAATGAATGCCCCTGTGCCCATCACCTAGATCCACCCACTGTCAATATTTAGCCATATTTGCATTTTCACTCCTTTTCTCTCTCACGGTCAACATCATCGTGATCATTACTTCTTTATTTTTGCTGAACTCTTTGAAAGTAACTTGGGGAGGATGTGTCCCTTTCTGCCCCTGAGCGCTGCAGCGCTCTCCCCTTAAGAACAAGGACATTCTCCCGCACAACCACGTTGCCATGGTGCGTTAGCAAACGTTCATATTCAGATCTCGCCCTTTGTTCCAGAACTGTGCTTTCTGGCCACTTTCACCTTCCAATCCAGGCTGTAACCGAGCACCACGCGTTGCATTCAGTGTCATGTCACACGAGTCTCCTTTAATCTGGAATGTACCTCAGCCTTTCTTTGCCTTTCATTTCATCAGCATTTGGGAAGAGTGCAGACCTGCCCTTTTGCAGTTTATCCCTCTACTCAAGTTTGTTTGACAGGATTCAACTGAGCTTTTATGCATTTTTGGAAAACCAGGGTTTTTAAAAATGAGAGAATTTTCCATTATAAAAAAAGACTTCACCTTTTAAAAAATTAACAGATTTGGCAACATCGGGCCCAGATTCCACATGGCATGCTATGCATAGTGTCCATCCACAGCCTCCAGTCTCAGAAGCTACACGTGTGTGAGCCCCACCGTGGCCCTGGACGTGCCCCTCACTGCTATGGGCCTTAGAGAACAGTCTCCCAAGTGGTAGAACCTAGAAGATTTGATCCTTTCCCTCTAACTCCATGGAAAACTATAAATAGATGCTTCCACAGCTGGAGGGAGAAGCATCCCAAAGAAGGACCACACCGTAAACAAGAGCGGCTGGCACATTGCAGGGATTTGTGCAACAGCAGGAGGAACAGGTGATAAAATGGTGCTTCTGAGAAGAAACTCATCCACCAAGGGTTTATCAATGACGGTGGTCTTTCTTAAGAACTCAGATGCTGACAGCTCTTCGTGATGGGAACGTCGGCCTCAGAGAAGGAAGGTCAGGCCCCCGTGGGTCGCCGTGGGTCTTGGCTAGGATGGGCCACCACCCCAACCATGTGTCACTAGGCTCTTACGTCACCCCCTAAGTCAGAGCTGTCATTCTCCCAGTTCAGATGCGTTCATGCTCAGTGCTGACCACCCAGCAGGTGTGATGTTCATATATTTTGAATAAATACATAACTTATTGAATAAATGCAAAGTAACTGGTTTTTTCTTCTCAACTAATTCTCTGACTCATTTCCAAAGAAGTGTTTCTCAACCTTCTTACACAAATATCCCCTTCCAGAAACACGTCCCATTTCACATACTGATTTGTACGCCCATTCCCCCAAAGGGCTATGAGAGGAGCTTCTCATTAGAGTTCTCATTAGTAATCACAACCTCATCTAAAAATCTCCACAGACTAAAAGTATTCTGTCACTCTTTGTTTTCAAGTTCTGTGAAGAAAGCTTCCACCCATAATTTTTTAATATTGCAAAATAGAATGTTCCTTTGTATTCTATATCACTACTGTTGTAGTTTGTGGTTGCCCACCCCAAAAAAGGGGAGCAAACGACACCCCTCCCCAGAACATCTCTGACCTAAAGCTTTAGGATGGAGAACCTAGTGGGGAAGCACCTGACCTCCGATGAGTCAGCATCGTGGTCACTGTTCTGAAATTTTCACCAGGAGCCTGGTCTCAAGGTCTAAAGGAGCCAGTCTCCTCGTAGGACATGGCCTCGAACATCCCAGTGTCTCTACATCCCATGTGGAAGAAGTGCTGACCTGCGGAAAGGGAAAACAGAAGGCCAAGAGAGCCAGCCACCAAAAATGCCGAACTTCAAATGAAATCGTGCATGTTCTTAAAAAATAAACAACACAAAAGGCATTTGGGGTGAGCTGGGCTGTTTATCTCCGTATCCACAGCGTGTTGCTTGATAAAGATCTTACTTGGAAACTTTCTTTTGCGGAGATCAGGACAAATTTTCCAGTTAATAATTACAGGTATTAGAAAACTCAGCTGATTTGGCTGTGAGACAACACAGGAAGCGTTTCCTCTTAATTTTTAGCCATGTAGTAATAACAGCATCCACCAGTTTCAAGCAAGATCAAATAGAAGAGCTGATTTGGATTATCCGGCATAATGGTCCAGTGTGTTCAATTAGCTGTGAAATCTTCTAATTTTATTCAGGCATATAAATCAAGTTTTTATGTGTAAGTGCATCCAACGGCATGTTTTCGACTAGCTTTAAACAGGCTTTCAGCCTAGCTGAGAGAGTTCGGAATGCAGGCTCTGGGGCCAGATACTTGGGTTCAAATCCTGCCTCTGCCACTTCCTGCCTGGGTCAGCCTCAAGCATTACTCACTCTCTCTGTGTCTCAGGTTGCTCCACTGAGCAAAGATAATAATGATCAAAGTACCCACAGTATGGGTTGGGAGGCTAAGTGGGTCAATTTACAGACTCTCTTAGGTCAGTTCCTGGCACATGGAAGTTAGAGATCATGATGGTGATGATGTTGATGGTGGCGATGATGATAATGGTGGTGACGATGGTGATGATGGTGATGATTCCCTTCATGTACACTGAGCACTTTGCACCTCTAGGTGCCATGCAAGTGTAATACATACAGATTTGGTTAATCCTCCTGGAACCATTATTGTCCGTCTCTTTTGATGAAAATAGAAGAGGCTTAGGGAAGTTAAGAAACAGGAGAGGACCTGGACCCAGGCCTCCCAGTTGAACTGAGGCCTCTCATGGCCAGGGTTGGGGGTGTGTAGATGGACAAGACATGTTCCCTGCCTCAAGGGGCCCATCCCTCCCCCCACCCTCTGACAGGCAGAAGGGTACAGTGTTCTAGCACTGGCATCAGGGAACAGCAGGTGTCTTTTGACCTTTAGAGACACTTGTCCCCTGGTTGGAGTAGACACTGTCACATCCGTATAGTTAAAGATAAATTGACACTCAGAAAGGTTACGTGGCTCATTCAAGGTCACACAACTGGACTTGAGAGGGCCTCCCGACTTCGATGTTCTGGCTGATGCTGTCCATGGCGCCATATCTCTTCCATCCCTGCCTTGGAGGCGCTGCACAGGCCCTGCTCAGCAGGACAATCCCAATGACCCAGGCACACAGTTGGAATGGCTGCCATGCTGGGCTGGGTTAAGATGACAGCTTGACAACTGGCCCACTTGCTTGGTCTTTATGACAAGCGTCATTAGCAGCTGTGTTTGAAATGGTGCAGAGACCTAACTTCAGGCAGAAACTGAGGGGCAGTTACTGTGTAAAACTGCCTGGAGAGCCAGGACTAGAGCCAGGGATTCTCCCATCAGGCCACGTGCCAAGCTCAAGGGTCTTGCCCCAGACCACACAGCCAGACTGTCATGGGCCAAACTCATCGCAGGCTCGTTTGGCTGCAAGGCTAATGCTCTTAACCACTTCCCCACATGGCCCTTCCTCACTGATTTTGCCTTGAAGGAAACCAATGGCTTGAGACAGAAAGTCCGGGAAATGCACATAAACTTCTTTTATGACCTATGATTATTAGATGCTGGTGATTAACGTTGGCTCTGGGATAACCAACACTATCTACATGTTTGTGTCCTATCTGAAGTCTGTCCAATAATGATTCACTGCTTAATTTAGCAGTGAGAGGACCAGGTTTCAGCTACCACCTCCAGTCTCTGCTCAAAGTTTTGCTTATTTAACTGAGGGTTGCTGTCCTAAACAATGGCTCTTAACACATTTTGCTTCATAAGGCTGATTGTCATTAGTCTTCTCACAATGCTCTTTGATTATTCTATGTGTACTTTGTAAGACAAAGTAGTTTTCTGTTATGTATGTATCTATCCTCTCTCTCTCTTTCTGTCTCTCTCTCTCCCTCTCTCCCCAGCCTCCTTCTGCAAAGGAATGGGAGACACTTGTTAAATAAACAGACCAATAGGTAGACATCCCCAATCTGCAAAGGCACCATCAACATTAGTCGTTGACATTTGAGACTTTCAGATCCACCCAGGTACTGCAGAATCCAGTTGTGAAATTGGTTTCATTTCTTCACTTGGAACACAAGCCATGCTTGTTAAATCAGTGAATCATCAGAACGGGCTCTGAAAGATTTTTGGCTATTCTAATATTCAGACCAACTTATAAAGATTTGCTATCCCTAAAGATGATCGAAGACAGAGTCCACACACAAATATCCTTGAAGAGGCAACAAGCAGGCAGTGTTCAAAGACCCTTTGTACCAGCATGTTGGGGACTCACAGCGCCATTAAAGTCAGTGGCTGGATTCCCTCTAAGGGGCCAATGCTTTAGAAATAATAATATGTAATTTAAAAGCCACAATTTATTGAGAGTGTATTCTTCATATTTAGTCCATCATGACTTGCATACAGATACGAAAATAGGTTGAAAGCATGCAGAAGTTTGCCCCAAATCAGGCAATCTTTGGATGCTGGAGTTGGGATCAGAATTCAGGTATGTCAGCCTCTGAAATCTGGGCCACGTTCAATCCACACTCACATCCATTATCTTACTGGATGCTTGTCCTCATGGGTGAGTGAGGGTTGGTCAGGTGGTGAGGGGCGGAGAGAATGTCAGTGTGGCTGGCGGAGGGGGTGAAGGGATGGTGGAGGGGCCAAGGGGAGGAGCTAGAAAGTTATGTAGCGGCCGTGGGTCCCCACTCTGCTCATTGAATCTCCGTGGGAAGCCCTTAAGAAATGTAGGTGATGCGGTCCCACCCAAGTTCAATTAACTCACAATATATGGGGGTAGGACCCCCAAGTAAATGTCAGTGGTTTTTTTTCAAAAGCTCCCCAAGGGGGTTCTAATGTGCAGCTGGGGGTCAAATCCCCCCGGGTGGATCGTGAAGGGATGCGTTGGTCACAGTCATGAGGGTTCCTGACTTGGTCCGTTTTGAGATACACTTTCATTTACAACTTTATTCCCAGGGAACTTTCCTTGTTCCACATCCAGGCTCAAAGCAGGGGGCTGCCACACAGGGTAGAGGCGGGGTGGAGGGCCGGGGGCTGAGTGACACCCAACAATATCTTCCTGGTCAACTTGAGAAGCTGCATAAACAAATCATGAAACTTTGCTTCTCCTCCACCTGGGGACTCTTGGTCTGCTGCCATGGAATTGTCAGCCTCTTAGAAAGTGTCTATCTGCTCTGGAGAGGCCGTGGGAATACAAAAGGCACACACGGCTCCAACCTGGAGCCGTCTCCCACCAGAGCCAGCGGCACAGAACAGCCACTTCTTGGCCACCTGGTCGACCAGCAGTGCTCACTGGGAGCCCTAGCTCCAACCTGAAGGCTGGAGCAGGGGGTGGGGGAGGGGGTCAGTTAGAGCTGCATTAATGCTCTTTATGAGTTTCCCTGGGGGCTTACAAGCAACAGGCTATGGGGAAACCCCACATTTCCAAAGCAGCTTGTTCCTAGACCTAATCTTGTCAGTTTTCCCCAGCAAATATACCAGCACAGAGGAAAAGCTTCCCTCTGAAATTGCTATCCCCACAGAAATTTAATTCTCTTAGAAAAATAACCCCTTTTCCTCTTCCCAGGAATTCCTTTTCCCTCGAAGAGGATTTTCACAACAAGCCAAGGTGTTTGGGGATCTCTTTAAACCATAGCGTCATCATTGGACTTTTGGGAAAGTAAAGACATCACCAAAATATAAATCTGGTCTCTAAATATTCAAAGTAATGAAATTAAAGAAGCCCTCAAGTATCATTTCTCTGCTTCCCATGTTAACCCCTGACATTCTATAAACATTGACATTCAGTGCTTATTTGATGGTAGTAGTGAAACTAGAGAGTTCACTGACTTTTGGTAGCCTAGTAAATTTTGTACAACATGACTGCAAATTCAGGGAAATAGAATGTTTGTTCCCTTTACTAAAGTCCATCTCTAAGATTTTATACCAAAGCGAAGTGGCATCAAAAGTTTAAACTCAAATGTGCAAGGATGTTCCCTGCTCGGTTATCTAACTCCCAATATCTGGAAAACCTCGAAGTGTCCTAGAACAGGGGTGGGGAACTCTCTCTTGAAGGGCCAGGCAGAAATCCTTTTTGGCTTTAGCGGGCCACGTACTTCTGGTCTCTGCCACAGCTCCTCAGCCCTGCCGACGTGGCGCAAAAGCAGCCACGGGCAACACGTGAATGAGTGCGTGTGACTCGTTCCAGGGAGACTCGATCTGGCCCCCAGACCATTGTTTGCTGCCCCGCTTCTATAGTAAAGGACGTGGTTGTCCGATTCTGAAACAATAAACTACGATGGACTATTTAGCAGCTGATTGAAGAGCCCACAGAAACTTGGGGAAATATAAATGATGGAACGTTAATGTAAGAAGGCAGAAAACCACATGTTTAGTCGCAATCGTAAAAGAATCATCATAAAAGGTGGAAGCAGGCCGAAAGGAGACGCGCCAGTGAAAAGGGGGTGAAGACAGCAGGGTGAGGGGGTAGCTGACGCCGTCCTGAGCCGTCAGGATAGAAGGATGCCAAGGTGCGTCCCACGGCCAGCTGACGTTCACTCTAGCACGTTCGTCGACTAGATAACATCGTTTGTTCACTCAGCTGTTTGTGAATTTATGTAAAGCTGTTTACTCGCAAGCGGTGAAGCGTCTGCTGGGCAGGGTTCTTGACCCGGGAACCTGCGAGCAGGTGCGCTGAGGGCAGTTGGGCAGGAGTCAGCCCGGGGAGTCCTGGTGACGAGCCTGATCTTCCCCCTGCAGCAGTGGCAGCCGTAGGCAGGTCTGAGAACAACCTTCCCTCTGTGCAGGGGCCACAGACTTGGAGGGAGGTGATGGTGGTTCATCCACCTGGGGCCCCCTGGGACAAACCCAGATTAAGGAGGGAGAGAGCTGGGCATGGTCTCCGACAGCAAAGGCTGGAGGCTCCACTGAGCACGAGAGACCCAGACCCGCGGCCTCGCCTCCACACCGCCCGCTGCCCCTTCCACGGGGTCTGCATCTTGTGGACGTGGGGCTGCTGCCAGATGGGCCTGTCTGACCGGCAATAAAGCGCACTGGGGGCTGGACTGGTCTCGCCGGGGACCTGGGACAGATTCAGATTTACATCCGCGAGCCCGCACGAGGGGCTGCAGTGTAAAACTCCAGGTGTCCACCCTGTAGATATTTCACGTGCAGTTTGGGAGTTTGGGAACCCTCGGAAGTGTTAGCATTTGTGCATAAAATTGCCTGAAATGCAGTCCAAATGTCCATAAAAAGTAACCAAATAGCTGTTTATTGTTACTAGTCCATGTTCTTCGAGCTTCCACGTTGGGCGTGGATCTAATTGGGTGCCGGCCGCGTTGGGGGTGACATCAGGGGTGCTTCCTGGGCACCTTGGGATCTGGTTTATCATGAAGCCGGAAGTCGGCAGTCTCCCCCTCGGCCCTGACATCTGACCAGGACATGTGGGGAAAGCCCCGGTGGGCCTTCCTGAGACTTTCTCCTCGAGGTATATTCCTGAAAACCTTGATGAGGGTCCAAGCCTGTCCATAAATTTGCCAAAATACAGAAAAAAGGAGCTTTAGGAGATGATACAGTTATCACCAGGGAGCCCTCCCCGGAACCCCCGAGAGCCCTTCGTTTCTGTTCCTGTTTTGGTAAAACACACCCAACACAGAGGCCACCATTTCACCCATGTTCAAGTGTGCAGTCCGGCGGCATTTAGCACGTCCACAGCGTTGTGCAGTCATTACCTCTAGTTCCAGGACATTTCCGTCACCCCCAAAGGAAACCAGCGCCCACTAGCAGCCACTCCCCAGCCCCTCCCCCAGCCCCCAGCAACCACCAGTCTGCTTCCTGCCGGTGGGCTTGCCTGTGCTGAATGGTTCACACAATGGAATCACACACTCGGCAGCCTTTGTGCCCAACAAGCACGTAAAGGGATGCCCACCGGGGAATGCAAATCACACCACCATGAGATACCACCTCACGCTCACTGGGATTGCTAGAATCAAAAAGAAAAGAAAAGAAAAGAACAAGTGCTGGTGAGGAGTCCGAGAAACGGGAACACCGTGCTCTATAGGCGGGGATGTGAGACGGTGCAGCCCCCGCGTACAACGGTAACTTGGGATTTAGGCCACAGGGTCTGTTCAGTGGGAAGGAGAGGGGCTGTGTTCGAGCCCCAGACACTCCCTGTAGGAGCCGTGTGACCCTAACCTCCTCTGACCTGTGTGAGTCTTCATTCCTCATTCCTGACCCGCCAAGATCCTGTGAGGCCCAAATAAGTCACAGGCACGGCCTGTAAAGGTGTCTGCGGTTGTCCCCTGAGCGCCCCCCCCCCCCCTGCCCCCGGGTTCTTTCCAGAATCTCCCCTTGCTCACTCCCCTCCACCCAGACCAATGGCTGGCTCTCCGTTTCTCAGACAGGCGTGCCCCACCCCCGGGCCTTTGCAGCCTCTTTACCCTTTCATTCCACTGTCACCGTGTCAGTGCCACCTGCCCCCTCCCTGCCCCTCAGCTCTCTCCATCACACTGACAGAGTAATAACTGACTTTATTTCTCGGGGTCATGAGGTCGCCGTGAGCCCTGCAGCATGAAGGCCATGCCCGTGGGCTCACCACCGTGTCCCCAGCACAGAGAGGGGCTCAGAAGACCCTGTGGATCGGAGGACGCACATCCCAAATGATGCACACGCCAGCAGGTCGGGTTCCTTGAGCACAGGAGGTCGGGGTGGCGTGCTGGGACACCCAGTCCCATCCCCACAAAGCCCAGTGCCCCCTCGCCAGTGGGAGGACAGGCCAAGGGCGAGCGTGAGCAAGGTTCTTGTTGGCGTGGAGCACGGGTTCCAGCTTTCGCAAAACAAGGGGAATTTCTAAGAACACCTGGTTGGAGCTGGACCCTGGAAGGGGTGGGACCGGGTCCCCGGATGGTGTGGGAATCCTCTCTCCCCACACCCCGTGTGTGTCTGTGTTTTGCTTCACTGACCTTCTCCCCTGAGTCCGTCTCCCCTGCTACGGGGGACGTTTTCACAGCAGTGTACATACTGTCTAGGACGTAAGGCTGGACTCCTCTCTTGGTCCCAGCTCCAGGTTCTCAGGGAGGGGACTGACTTCTGGTTGCCCCACTTGGGGTCAGGCTGCTCCCTGGACCTGCCGCCTGTGGCTGGGGCTGTGTAGGGGGGGTCAGCACACTGTATAGATGGCTTCAGTGGTGGGAGCAGTGGCACCGGGGTGACGGGGCAGTTACGGGAAGCGGCTGAAAGCGGAGACGCTAACCCTCAGGTCCCTCGTCTCTCCTTCCTTTGTCCACGCTTCCGTCCGATACTTAACTGAGCTCCTACCATGTGCCGGGCACTTCTCTAGGGCCTGGAGATACGTCCGTGGACAAAATACACGGACATTCCTACCTTCAAAAGCCTGCCTACAACCTAGCTGAGGAAGGGCTCCACTAACAAGTAAACAGGTCCGTTCATTTGTGTTGGGGGAGCCAGGGCTCTAACAAGCATCCGGCGGGTGAGGAGACATGGTGGGGGCAGCGGGCAAGGTGGACAGGGAGGCCTCTGAGTGGGGACGCTTGGCAGGTACATGGGTGAATGGAATGGGCCAGCTGGGCCAGCTGCGCTCTAAGCAGCGGCCCAGCACATACAAAGGCCCTGTGGCAGGCAGGTCATGCGTGTTCCAGGACAAGGAGAAGACCAGTGGGCCTGGAGTGGGGACAGAAGAAGCATATGGCACTGGGTTTGTGGCTTTCCAACCTCTTCACGGGTGTGTCCAACTCTGCAGCCGCGATGAATTGTCTCTGGGGCCTCGATGTCCCCACGTGGCGGGGTGGCAGTAGGAGCCCCTCCTAGTCTGACCGTGGGGCCTGAGGTCACACCGGGGGCTGTGGGGAAATATAAGGCCACAGTTGTGCGCCCGCGAGGATTAGGGGCTCATTCTTCACGGAGATCTGCGGTGACAGTCATGGCCCAGGGGCGGGAGCCACAGCCAACGTCCCACCCACGGCTCGCAGCCTGTCTCCACCGCCGGGACCCCCGGGTTGGAAATGAGGGCATTCCAGGGGGTGATCTGTGTGCTCATGGAAGGACAGAGGGAACCACATGGTGGACGAGACCACTCGCCCGCCGGCCCCTCGGCTGCATCCCAAGTAGGAGGCAGGAACCCTTGACAGGACAACCTGAAAGATGGGTCCCCACGGGGCCATCCCGATAATCTGCTGGGGGCCTCTAAGCCCCAGAAAAGGCCACAGCCCTAATAAGGGCCTCGCCCTGTGGGTCCCAGGGGCCTTGTCAATCAGGGCAGAGGCAGGGGCACAGGGACGGGTCAGGCTGCCTTGAAAGAAAGCCCCGTATTGTTTTTGAAGAGCAGCCCATTTGCACCCTGGGTTTTACCGGCTGTGTGGCCACCCGGCCAATTTAGCATGTGCTGGGAGCTGGGGAAGACAGGAGGAGGAACAGCCCTCCCGGGCCTTAGGTAGCCCGTGCTCATGCCCGGGGGTGCGGGGGCAGGGGAAGGGGCACATTTTTATCCCATACTTGGTGATATGGTGGGCTTCAAGTTCCTCTTGTGCTCTCGTTTGTCAGGACCTAATGAGAGACCCCAAAAGGATTTAGAAATTTCCCTTTCCCAAGGACAGGAAATAAATGGGAAAGTTCTAGGGAATTAGGGGAAAACCCATTGCAGGGAGAGAAAGTGGCCTTTGTTGTCTGCTTGTGTGAGGGTGTGATTGTGTGAGTGTGTGTGTGTGAATGTGTGTGACGGTGTGAATGTGTCAGAGTGTGAGTGTGTGTGAGGGCGAGGCCTCACCTCCCGGATTCGCTTGCTGGCCTTGAGGCCATGCCGTCCTGAGAAGGTTAATTTTGGGGAGTGTTCAGAACCTCCCTCGTGACGAGGATTCATTCCTTGAAGCTCTCAGCTTTGAATAAACAGTTTGTCTCTCATCAGGCGTTTGGATGGGAGAGTAAAAGCACTGTGAGCGAGTGTAAATGCCGATTAAATGGTAAGGGTATAAGGAATAAACAGATCCTCGTGCACCGTGAATACCCTCACTCATTTCTTCCATATGGCGCTCCAGTCTGCAAGGGGGAGGGGGAGGGGGAGGGGAGGGGAAGGAGGAGGAGGAAGGCGCGGCGGCTCAAGTGTGCACAGCCGGGCTCAGCGTGGACCTGCTTCTCTGTGCAGACGCTGCAGAGCGTCTTGCAGACCAGAACAGACTCGCTGGGAACAGGAGGGCTTTGTGTCCGCCCGCACGCAGCCATTCATTAATTCATACCGTAAAGAGAAGCCGTGCGAGCCGCGACGGGGAGATAGAAGTAGTTTTGGAGCAGTAAGGCCTTCGCGTAAAACAGGACGGTGAGTCCCTCTCGCTGTTAGGATGGAGCCCACTCCCTGCTCAGCGGTTCCTCCAGGGCGGTTCCCCCAGACGCCGGCAGAATGGGTGGCCTCCTGCCCCTGCTCACGCAGACGCAGACGGCAGCCTGCTCGTCCCGCGTCCCACACTTTGTCTTCTGTCGCTCAGCAGTCTCTCTTGGAATTCACGCTGCTGCCACATGAGCAGAGCCTTGTTCTTTTTAACCAGCTGCATAGTACTCCATGTTTGGACGCCCACAATGCATGGAGCCCCGTCTCCCGATACTGGACGTTTGGGTTGTTTCCAATCTTTGGTTATTACAAACAATGCTGGCACAATATTTTTATCTCTTTGTACTGGTAGAGTCTTGTGTTCTTAAATGTTTGATAAATACTAAGTCTTTTTGAAAGATGCAAACGAAATTCATGGCCCGTGGCAGTAGCCCATGGGGGTGTATGGCTCGGATCTCCCCGCCGCAGCGAGTGAGGGCAGCTGGTGCCTCCAGCTGTGGTGACCGCAGGGCCTGCCTTGACTTTCTGGCCGAGGCTGCATGCCTTCTGGGCAGCCGATGGCCAAGCACGGCAGAAGCACAAGGTCCCGCCATTTCTGCCAGCAGGGACACCCTCCAGGGGCCTCGTCCCTCAGGGCTCGCCATCAGCCTGGCGGAGACCTTCCCGGAGCTGCACGGAAGGCCGAGGCTTGGGGTTACCCACACTCCTTGCGTTCACGGGTCCAGGCTCTCCCACCTCCTCGGGCCCACTGTCCCGGCCCACCCAGCACAGCCCTCCCGTCCCGCTCCATCCCGGCTACAGCTTCCCTGGGGCCCCGGACGGACACATCTCAACACGCGAGGCTGCAGTCAGGGAGCAGGGGCCACGGCTGAAAGTTTCAACCCCCAATCTTGTCCAGATCTCTCGTTTCATAACCAGAGAAGTGAGGCCCAGAGAGGGTAAGTGACTTGCCCAAGGCCACATAGTCAGTGATCTCCGACCTTGGGACACCAGCTGACCTTGTATGTCCCCCACCCTCTGCCGAGTTTGAGCCAGGAGCAGACACACGTGGCCTGTGCCACCTTTTCTACTTTGCCAGATTTTCTCAAACTTCCCTTAAAAGAGACGGGGGTTGTGTGCCAGTCCTTGGACGGCCTGTGTACTGTTGTCCCCAGGGCGCCACTCCTGTCTCAACTACAGAAGGGCCAAGGGCCAGGCAAGGGGACTTGGAACATCCCGTGCTGTGGGGTCACTGGGCGCCGGGCTCCCCAGCTGTGCTCAGGGCTGACAGTTGGCGAAGATCCTTGGGTTTGGGCGGCAGACCAGAGGTGCGGGACAGGGAGAGGCGGGAGGAGGCGGCACTGCCGCGGGCTCCCAGCGCCACCTCCAGGGGCTCGTAAGTCAGGGAGACTGGGATTCTGTCTACACACGGGAGCTTCGGACTGCAGGCCGTTTACCACGTGCCGAAGTGGCCTCATCAGCCTGCCCGCCCAGCCAGGGCTGACCGACTTCCACGATCACTTCGCATGGGCGGCCAGAGGGCAGCCTCAGGCCCAGCCGCAGCCTGCGCAGGGCTTGCCCAGCACGGACTCCGGCGGGGTTCGGGGGCTTGCCTGGTTTGGCCTGCAGCCAGAACAGGACGGCTCTGGCCCTGCGCTGAGGGGGAGCCGTGGAGGAGGAAGGGGGATGGGGCCACACATGCCTCTGTGCCCCTGGGGGCAGCGGCCAGCGTCCACCTGAGTCCCTCGGCTCAGCACGAGGGAGCTCCTGCTCATTCGATGTTTGTCCCCCGAGTGAATGGAGGAGACAGGCAGGGCAGAGGGAGGGGGAGGACGAAACTCCTCCTGCCCTTGTCCTTGCTCTCGGCGCGGGGGGTTGGCATCATTTTAAATCGTGCCGACCTCAACCTTGTGCCCAACTCTGGACCCTGCCTGTCTGGCTGGGCAAGCGCTGGCTGAGCCCCTGCTGGGTGAACATGGCCGTGGCCAGCGGCAGACCTTCCGTGGAGGTCAGCACCCAGTGGGGGCCCTGTGGACACCCCAGTGGAGGGCAGAGGCCTCAGTGTCTGTGCTCGCCCTTTTCTGGCACTGGCGTGGAGGTGGACACGTCCAGCTCCTGTCCTCCACTGGACAGACGCCATCCCCACCCCAAAGTGTGTGTGCAGGGAGCTGAGGAGGACACACGTGGGTGAACATGCATGTGTGTGCAGGGCTGTGAGCACGTGCAGGACTTCGGATTTGCTGAGGGCTGTCCGCTGCGTGGGCCCTCAGGGAGGCCATCAGCCCTCTGTGGTTCCTGGCACCCCTGGTCTGGCCAGGGGACAGTGAGTGACGTTTTGTCTCTGGGCCCCTTGGCTGGGAGTGGCAGTGAGGGGGCAGGGAGCCTGGCACCGTGTGTAGTGGGGCTGACCTCCTCCTCCTTGAAGTAAGTTCTGACGTCAGCTTGCAGGCCCCCAGCTAAGAACAGTACAGAAGGAAAAAATCCTTGAAAGAGCAGTTAGGCCACCTGTGGATAATGCTGCTTCCACGTCGCAGCGGCGGGCTCGCGCAGGGGCTTGTAATGCTCAGCCGACTCACACTCACACTCACAGTGACACACACTCACCTTTGCCTTTGCTGGGGGGTCGCCCAGGCTCCAGGTGCAGTGGATGCCACCGGCCCATTTTCAGCAGTGGCCCAGCAGGCCGCTGGGACTGGGGCAGGTGGTCTGTGAGAAGGCTGTGAGGGAGATAACCGTCTTTCAGCCAGAGGGCATCGCCTGGTTTGGAGTGAGAGGAACTGATGCTGGGAAATTGGCACCGGTGTTAAAACCATCCCTTGCGTTTGCTGTCAGATCTACTTGGGTTTTGCAAGGACCACTCCTGCTGCTGGGCTGAGATCGAGGAAGGGGGAGCAGGGAGATGCGTGGGACGGGGGGAGGCCAGTGCCATGCTCCCGGTAGATTCAGGCCAGCGGTGACCGCGGATTTGCAGGTGGAGGGAACCCTGCCCCGTGCAAGGCTGCCCAAGCGCCGGACGGGTGGGTGGGTGGATTCCAGGGGACACAGCTGGAGGGAGGTCAGGGGAGAGGGCTGAGCTCTGTTTGGAAACAGCACAGAGATGCTCGGTGGAACTCTGAGAGTCGAAGAAGAGGCCTGGTCCAGCTTTGGAGCAGGAGGAGGGCCGGCCCAGGCCCTGGGGAGCCCTGCTGTTTCAGGGTCAGGCATGGAAGCGTCAGCCCAGGAGGGAAGCTGGAGGGGTGGGAAGGAAGCAGGGGAGCACAGGGAACGAGCAGGACCACCCTTGCTCTGAGACCGTCTGTGGCTCACGGGATCCATTCTCTTCCCGGATGGGAAGCCCCGTGGGGACAGGGTGGGTTCATCTTATCCACCGTTATGTCCCCAGAGCATAAGAGCATATGAGAGGTGGCGGCAGGCATCTGCTGAGCAAATACCACTGGGCCGACACGGCTAACGAGGCAGTAACATCCTGCGAGACCCTGGGCCGCTCAGTGTGCTGTGGGGCCTTCAGGAGGCTGAGCTGCTCCACCCTGCACCCCAGGGACTCAGCCGCCCCACCACCCACCATGCGTCTCGGGGGAAACAGAAGGAAAGAAGTTCCAGGCTTTGCCGGCTGGTCACAGCACCCCTCCATCTCCTGTAGACGTGGCTCGGTGGCCGCCTCCCCAGGACCCTCCACAGCAGGGAGGCCCCACCTCTGCTTTGCACGTGCTCTCCCCCTTTTTGAAAACTGCTTTTCTCTTGTCATCAGAGAGACACAGTTGGTGCTTCTGTGTCAACGCAGATAGAGCCTGCCCTTAGATCCCGTCTCAACGCTGGAGTCACAGGCCAGGCTAAATTAAAAAAGCAAAACGTGTCTGACCCGATAGCTGACTTCATGTGCAGTGGAAAAAGCAAAAAATAAACACTGAGAGTTGATGACATCTGTACCATCTGTGGGCATGGTGCCCAGACAGGGCAAGAGCGAGGGAAGGGTCCACGCCCCTGCCCTGCACACAGGGCACCGGTGGGTCTCTTCAGCGGCCAGGAGCAGGTTCCACCGGAGGCTGTGGTCTCTACTGTAGAAACTGCCCTCCCCCGGCACCGTGGACCTCGGTGCGCAGGGCACACGACCTGTCACCCAAGCCTCCAAGTTCTCAGAGAACGCCCACCACCTGCTTCCGTCTGCTTGTCTGAGAAGCGGCCCAGGGGGCAGCATCTCCCCGTTTCATTTTTATCTTCGGTTTTTTCTTGCTCAGACGCTCTGCAGGATGAGTTTTGGAACTGGCTTTGGTCTGCACGGTAAGAAGTCACTGCAGTACTGATGAGATATGGTCACCTGGTGATCAGGGAGGGTTTTGCCCTGATTTCGTGGAGGAGGAAAGAGAGCGCTGGGGAGCCAGGCAGCAGCCCTTCCGCCCCTGCACTGTGGCCCCGGCTGCAGCTGCGGGGGCCGCTGCCTCCCTCCCGGCTGCCCTGTGACTAACCCTCCTGCCACGTCTTCCATGACTCTTTTGATGAACATTTGCTTGGCATTGACTTCGAATTGACACCCTCCTCTCTCATTTTTTTACTCAACGTCATCATAAACAGTACAATTATTAGCGTGGGTTATGTCATTTTTTTTTCTTAAAATACATTATTATAAGTACAAACCAGTTAATACATTTCAGATGCGTCACCCACGCACCATGAAAGTGCCTCGAGGGCCTCCGGGGAAGCATGTCCATCTGGGAGCTGCTGGGCCAGCCGGCAGAGGGCTGGAGGCTGGGGTCCCTGGGCTGTGAGGTGACCTGCTCCTATTCTACCTCCCCAAGGGACTATCCCTAGATACACTGTCAGACCTCTACCTGGAACACGATCGTCTGAGTGTGCTCAGCATTTTATGGGCATACAGCATATAGGCAGAAGAGAACCCAGACCCCCGACCCGTGCCCCCAGCCCCACGTGTGTCTCTACGTGTGAGCTCCACGAGGACAGGGGTCTGGGTCTGTCTTGCTCCCTGCTGTGTCCCCAGCACCTAGGACAGTGCCTGGCACGCACTAGGTCCTCGGTACGTATCAATGGAATACATGTGTGCGTGGGTGAAAGAGGGAGCTGGAGTTTCCCCCCACAGTCTGTTCCTCTCCAGCCTCCAGGCCTCACTGGGCTACCATGCAGTGTGGTTGTGTCACCCCTGCTCAGAGCATCCTAATGACTCTCTCCGGTTTTCACAATGCTGTAGAACTGTGTCCCCCACGCTCTGCTCCGCCGCACTCAGATTCACACGTTGAAGCCCTAACCCCAAATGTGGCAGTGTTCGCAGGTGTAATTCCAAGGTGATTAGGTTTAGGTGAAGTTAAGAGGTTGAGGCCCTCGTGACGGGATCAGTGCCCTCACAGAAAGAGGAGGAGGACGCAGGGAGAAGGCCGTTGTCTATAAACCAGGAAGAGAGATCTCACCATGGACCCAAACATGCCGGCGCCTTGATCTCATGCTTCCGGGCTCCAGAGCCGTGAGAAGCGTGTCTGTGGTTTTGGTCCCCCAGTCTGCGGTACTTTGTCACGGCAGCCTGAGCTAAGACCACGACCTTACGATGGTCTTCAAGGCCCCAGCTCCTTCCACCTGTGAGCCGCACCTGTGCCCTCTCCTCCCTGCTGGACCGTCCGCGTTGCCTTGGATGTGCCAGGTTCTCGCCTGTCAGCATTTCCACAAGCTGCCCCCTCTGCAGGGACGCTCTCCCTCTGTTTATCACCTGGCCAACTCCTTTGGGGCTCAGTTTACCCCTCACAGCCTGGGGACGCCCGTGCTGACCACCGTCTCCACCCGCTACCTTCCCCTGCACCCCACAGCACTGTGGGGTTGCCCCTTTGTATCAGCGGATGGGCGAGTGACAACCCCAGAGCCCAGGAGACGTCACACAACGAAGGTCTACTTCTCACTTGGGGTCCATGTTCAAAGAAATTCCTTGGGGCCTTGTTCCCCATCCCCAGTTAGGGACCCGGGTGGGCGGAGGCTCCGCTCTGGGCACAGCCAGGAGGAGAGAGAGTGTCGCGAGCTCAGTCCTGCCCTAACTGCCTCTGACCCAAAGTGCCAGGGGTCACTGCTCACGGCCCATTGGTCAGACCTAATCACCTGGCCCCAGCCTACCTGGGAGGGGGAAGAGAAATACACGCACTCTTCTGTGTGCTCAGGAAAAGAAAATACAACGGAATGGTTTCTGCCGTCACCCGTCGTAGAATGCTCCTGTTAATTTCTGCTCACTCCCTGGCCCAGACCGAAGTTCCTCTGGTCCCTGGATTTCAGGTTTCTCCCCAGTTTTGCCCTGGGCACATAGCATGGGGCCCTGCTGAGGGACCATGAAGGTTTGCGAAGGATCCGCGTGGAGCACAAGCCCAGTCAGGACCCACGGCCAGCTGCTCCCAGCGGACACCTGAGGCCCTGGGTGGTGCCCTGGTTTCTCAAATGCTCTGCACTGTGTGCCAACAGCAATCGGTCGTTTCTTCACCCGTCTACCCTCCGCTTCCACGTCACTGGAAAACGTCGAGGACCTATGGAAAATCCTAAACACACTCCGTCTGTCTTGTCTGTTTTCCATTTTGTGTTTGTGCTGTTTTTTGTACGATAAACAAGGTAAAAGCAAAGAGATAAACAGCGTGAGGTTTAAAGGGTTTTTAATGAATGAACAATACCTAACTGTTCTGAGAATGTGAATCCTTAGTTTACATTGATAGTTGGAAAACACAGCATTTGGACGGCAGCCAGTTTTCCAGGGTGAATAAACACCTCGAGAGGGACAAATATTTTTCACAGACCATCAGTGAAACAGAGGCTCAAATATTTAAAAGTAAATACATAAAAAGGGAAGAAATAAAGAAAAGAAAAGGCAAGGTGACCCTGCTGAACTTCAGTTTCCAAATGAGCTAAAAAACAAGTTTTTATAGTTATGTTTACTGCTTCCAAAGAAACAAAACCTTTTATTTTAACTCCTCTGTGCCACTGCTCCCAGAGTGAGTTTTTCTAAAATGTCTGGAGATTGGACGAGGGTCTGCACTCTTCAGGCCTCAGTTTCCTCACCCGTGAAATGGAGACAATTATAATTCCTCATTCACAGGGTAATTATGAGAACTAAAGAGGTTAATGTATACAAAGGGCTTAGACCGGGGCCTGGCACCTGTGAGTTCCATATACGTGTTAGTCATCACCACCATCATTGTCATCTCCATCACTATCACCACTGACATTACTATCACCATTGCCATTATCACCACCTTATCATTATCATCACCACCATCACCACCATCATCACCATCACCACCATCATCACCATCACTATCACCATCACTATCACCACTGACATTATTACCAGCATCCCCAGTATCACCATCGTTCTCATCATCACCACCATCACTATCACCACTGACATTATTATCACCATCGCCATTATCACCATCTTATGATTATCATCACCAGTCTCATTACCACCACCACCATCATCACCATCGTCACCCGTCTCACTACCATCATCATCGTCATTATCAACAGTTACAAACCGCATCTGATGGAGGCAGTGAAAGTAGCTATCAGGGACCCATCCCCCGGTTGATATCAGACAGTGACCATCCAGTGGGACGTAAGTGTGACTGTTGAGCATAGACCTAAAATATGAGTATATTGCTGTTCTCCTGGCTTCGCCCCAGTGAGGCACAGCACGCATGTCCACACACTTCATACACCCACACACTCGACCCCCTTCTGAAAATCCTCTGTACCACTTCTGCTCCGCTGTGAGGATGGCGACATAAAGGCAGCTGCTAGGCTGGGCAGTTCTCAAGAATTCACGCAGTAGCAGAATGCCTCTTCTCGATCCACCATTGCCAGGCTTGCAGAAGCACATGCTCCAAACTGTCAACAGTGGCCGCCCCCAGGAGCAGCATTAGAAATAGGGTGCCCGCAGGTCCCTAGCTTGTGCCTGGTTTCCCCCTGGTGTCATTACTCATAGCATGGCCGGCTGGCGTTAAATATTGACTACCGAGCAGGAAGCTGGACAGCCCCACCCCCAGCTACTTGTGTCATGACGGTCCGACTAGTGGTGGTGAGAAACTGAATCACTCCTATGGGAGACGTAACACGCAGAGGCCTTCTCCCGGGACGCGGTCCCATTTTCTGGGGAGTGTAAGGCAAGGCTTGCACAGGAGCACTTGGGCCGGCTCCGTCTGCTTGGTGCCTCTATCCGGTGATATCTCTCCACGTGGGAGCGGAAAGAAATGAACCCAGGAACCATGCCCAGGAATGAATCGCTGTGTCTGCAACTTTATACTCATTAGAGTTTTAATAAACTCCTGCTTGTTTTTATAGGGATTTTTTTCCACCACCTTTGAACTACCTTAAAACAATGAAGTGCCCTCTTCACGCAGGTTGGCCCAGTGGGAAGACTGACCTTATTTCGATTCTCCTACTGAGAGTGACGACTCAGCCTCAAGCGTCAGGGCTGCCGTGATCGCATGAGACACGGAGTTCAGCCTCTGCAGTGACCCCTGGAAGAGGAAGCAACTGGACGTTTCCTCTGCACATTGTCTTGTGCAAAGATACAAGTAAGGGATATTTGTATTGGTTTGTTTTTTCTTCTTTGAATGCCAGAAAAACTTGCTAAGTTTAAGGAAAAATGGAGGAAAAAACCTGCATTATTAAGTTTTAATGGATAATCATGTTCAAACCAAAGACCCGTGTCTGCGCCGTGGCCGTGACCGTCCTCACACCGAAAGGCCTGAGCACACTTTGGGGGCACAGATTTCAGATAAGCCAGCTCTCGTGCTTAACACCCGAGGATGCTCCCTGTTACCTGAGCAGTGGCTCCCTACCTGGTGCACCTTGGCATCACCTGTGCGCTCGCTGTTCCCTGGAACGCTCTTCCCGTCTCTTCCCTGAGGTTTGGCTTCGGGAATTTCTAGAGACAGTGATCGTGCTAATCGTCCTGTGTGGTGCTCTGCTCATCACCTGTTTTTCCTGCTTGTTTACTTGTTGACTTTCTGTTTTTTCCCACCTGGAGGGTAAACTCCACAAGGGCAGGGACTCAACATTGTAGTTTCGTTTCTGAATGAATGAATGATAGAATATAATGTACAATGCTCCTGTTCTTAAAGGCACAGTGCTCCGTGCGTCGCAGGAGAGCAGGCTGGGTGGTCTCCAAGTCCCCTTCTGTTTTTTTGATCCCAACGGTCAGGTCCAAGTCTCATTTAAAACCTCCTTTCTCTCCTCCTGGATGGAATCCACAGTACCAAACTCAAATCCGCTTCCCTCAGAAAACCTCTCCTAGGCCTCTCCCCGTGCCCTCTCTGATCCTGCACCCAGTGAGCAAGCATACACTGAGCGCCAGCTGCATGCCTGCACCGCACTTGGCTGGAGGTTCAGCCGTGAACAGCATTGTCTCAGACACGCAGGCTGGCCCCCGTGGAACAGAGCACAGATGCAAGGAGCAAGGGGCTCACGGAGCTTTGTGGGTTAGGAATCTTCCCTCCCATCACTGGCTCCTGTTCTAGCCTGAGTTAGGGTCTTCTGAGTGGCACCCAAAGCATCCTGGTACTAATTTTCCCAAGCCATTTCTTTGTGTTTAAGACACTGTCCTTCATTCCAACTGGAAGCCTACAGAGCTGCTCCCAGGCCAGAAAGCTACTGTGTGGGGCTTTCTCTACTTCAGACAAAAGTCCTGCTGCCTGAATAGTCAACAGTTCCGTCCAGCTCAAGGGAAAGGAAGATTGTTGAGACACAGCTGCCTTCACAGGGGAGCTGACAAGCAGGTGGAAGGTAGATGTTTTGGAGGGAAGGGCCCAGTTAACAAGATGAGGGAGGAAACATCCCTGTTGTTATTTCTTCTTAGATTCATAGTCCATTTAACCAAGGGTGCTGACGGGGAGTATTTGGATAGAAATATTAGATGCTCCGAAATCAATGCCTAATACCCTGCCAGAGGGACCCAGCTTCTGACCATCGTGCACACTCATACCCACACACATACACACTCACACACACCTTTACAAGCTCTCACATACTCACACACATACCCCTACACTCATTCATACACTTATACAAACTCTTATGCGCACACATGCACACACTGCAAGAGATATAATCGACCCGAGTCACCCCCCATCTTTTTTCAATTTCTAAAAAGCTACATTTACCAAAATAAGTAAAACATGTGAGGTGTGGGATCCACCTTGTTGAAGGACTGGGTTTTATTGGTCAACTGGTAAATCAAAACACATGGAAAAGTGCTACATTTAGGAACATACTGCGACTGTATTACCCCCTCGTTTTACTGGTTCATCCCTAATCGGAACCAGCTGGCAATAAAGAAGCGAGTTCATGGGAATCCACCCTTTGTTGAAAGCGGGGCCGGGGGGATGCTGGAGGCCGATGAGCACGATGAAAACAGCTGTAATTGACTCACGAGGTCAGGCTCTGGGTAGAACTCGGGGACAGAGGTGACACTACAGCTGGTGCATAAAATGCCGGGCTCCCGGTTGCCTATAACTGTGTACAGAGGAGGCAGAGAGAAAGGCGCCGTTTATGAGGCTCCTCTCACTGTCTGCTCCCGCTGACCTGACTCAGCCTTGCTCTAGAATCTCACAATTACTCCGGGATGCTTGTTGACATTAATCACCATAATGGTAACGATGGCACTCGCGATGGTGATTATGATGATGATGATGATGGTAATGGTGATGGAGATGATGATGGTGATGGAGATGGAGATGGAGATGATGATGGTGATGGTGGTCATGACGGTGCTGATGAAGATGGTGATGATGGTGACGGTGGCAGCAGTCAGAAACTTCAAACAGGCTCCACAAAGCATGTGGAGCATCTCTACATCAAAGCGCTGCAATGTTAATTATGTGAGCCTTGTAACCTTGACAACATTAATTGAACAACTTTCCATTTTCCTTGTGTTTTATCTGTTTTAAACACTTTTTCCCCCAAACAAGGAAACTGGCATCTGAATTCTAGAAATGGAACATACACACATGCCACCCCAACTCCCCTTCCTGTCACTAATCAGCTCAGTGGCTCCACCCTTTGGAAAATTGTGATGCATTAGGAGGGTCTGTGGGATATTTTTAGCACCTGACACCATCCCATTTCTTCCTCTCTCTGCAGTGTTGTGTGATGTGTACCTTGTTTAATCACCATATTTTAATTTTATAGACAGACTTTTTTATAAGTCTGCTAATATTTTGAGATCTGCAGAGGGCTCAGCATCAGAGCTGGGACTGTCCGCCTAGACCTGGGCCAGGGCACACTGTACACACGGGCTGCCCTTGCTCCTGGGCCCAGGGCAGGCCTTAGTGACACTCTCACACAGAATCTGAAGCTAGCGTCTCATTTCTTCTCGACACAGGATGTCTGGGATTCAGTACCAATTGCTGGAAGTTGGCGAGATGAAATTGATCTATCATCCCTGGAGATGTTGTAATAAAAATAACACCAGGTCTTTTCATTTCAAACTTAATCCCTTGGCTTCCACTGGCCCCATAGTGAAAGTAAGGGGCTGAGTAGAGTGCACTGCGTTTCTAAATCATGAACATAGAAAGATTTAACCATTTTGGTGGTCAACACTCTGTACCCTGCTCATTCAATCCATTTAGGAGAACTGCTGTTTGGAATCATACGGTGGATTAACCTCTTGGCTGTAAAAAGGGTGAAGTCGTATGCACGGACAGGCCTTGAGGCCCCCGTGTCTGCCCTGCTCCCAGCTCCCAGCCGAGGAGAACACTGTCCCCAGAGCACTGCCCCTCCCTGGCATTGGCTACACACCACTTTGCCGTTGGAATGTCAGCTTCCTGAGGGCAGAGACTTAATCTGCCTCATTCCCTGCCACCCTTCCTTGCCTTGGACAGTGCCTAGTGTGTAGAAGATGCTCAGTATATTTATAGAATCAGTGAATGAATGAATGGGACTTCCAGATTTCTGAGTCCTGGATAGAAGGGTGGGATTCTCTCAGGGAATTCGTCCCCCAGCAGTGCCCCCACCGGCCGACTCCTTGCCTGTGGAGAGAACAGCCAGGCGGGGAAGCCCCAGCCTGTATTTCCAATAAGAAATACGTGATTTTTCTCGTATTCACTTCTGTAACCCAGGGGAGCCCCTTCTGCTGAGTCACCCTGCTGGTGGGCGAGCGGCTGTGGAAACCAGCGCACCCAGTGACTATGGGATGCACTTCCCGTCACACGTGCGGCCTGCGTCCGTGAAGAGGAGACCTGAGGGTTCACGAGCGAGTACCTGGGGTCTGACTTGTTCTCTTCGTGGCATTTTCCTCTCTGCTGGGCGAAGCTAAGACCGGGTTGGAGCTCCTACCTCACGAGTCAGACCTCTTTGCTTTTCCTGGCTCCACCTTTGGCACAGTCTCTGGACCCGACTCCATGCCAACCTGGAAAGGGGGGCACAGAGCTTGTGTCTTGGAGGCAACACGACAGGGGCGTAAGGGCCTCAGGGTTGCAGAGGGAAGAACAAAGGCTCACTTGGGTGCAGACACGCCTCTGGCTGGTGAACAACCACACTGGACCTCTTTACAATCTACTTGGAAAGCCTTTCCAAGAGGCCTGAGAAGGAAGTTTCCTCGGTGTGTGTGTGATGGATTCCAAAGCTATGAACTTGCCTTGCTGAATGTTCTCTGAAGTGACATGGACTGTGTTCTCTCGATGAAAAGGACATGCTGGAGAATTTCCTTCGAGGGAATTCCTTAGAGGATTCAAGTTGGAGGGGGAAATTTAGAGGGAAAATGGGTCCCCCCCCAGGAATTCTAATGAATGAAAACCATCTTTCCCACACCCCCCAGTCCTACACGAGCTTGCAGAGCTATCACATGGATCACTACAAAGAACTCGGGCCATAATTCTGGAGTGAATTGCAGGACTGGGAGATTTTCCTTGCCTTCAGAAAAGACGCAGCCACTCTTCCCTTATCCCTGGGCTTCCCTCCAGATACACCATTTAATATTGTGTTCCTCACAGGGACTGTGGGACCATGGACCCAGCTTGTGAAGGCCCTCGGTGGGGAAGGCAGGGCCGTAGTGATGTTAGACACCATAAACCCAAGTCACGTTTTGAACGTCAAAAGGAGTCCTAATACCCAAGTACCTCCCCTACTTTCTTCCTAAGAGAACTCAGATTTTATGCGAAGGGGCAAGGTGCCCAGCTAAAAGACCACCGTGTCCAGCTTTCCTCCTCACCGTGGGGTCCAGTACCGCCCCCATCATCCCCGCCATTAACATCGTGGGGCTGATGGAGCATACGTACGCAGTGCTGAAGTAGCCTCCAGTCACCCTTCGGCACCGAAACTGGCGTAGGAGCACCCATGGCTGAGAGTGTCAGCAGTGGGGTCTGGGCTCAAATCCCAGCACAGCCAGGATGTGGAGCTGAGGACGGATTACTCTCTGGGCTTCAGTTGTTCCCTGTCTGCAAGATGAGAGTAACCCTAGCTCCTAACATACGGGTACTGGGAAGGTTAGGTGATCAGAGGGTGATGGTGGTGATGATGATGATGGTCTTAGCACCACGACCATTGCTAGGAATAACAAAGCAACTTCATCTGTGGTTGCAAGGGTCGAATGTTTCTGGCAGTCAGATGATATGTTTTCCAGAGTGTGTCCTCACCCTAAATCGAGGAAGATGCTAAAGAGAAACCCATTGCCTGACTCTGATCAGTGTGGGTCCAGGAAGCAAATGAAAGGAGAAGTCTGGTTGTTCTAGAAAGGAGTTGGGGCCATGGGAGCTGTGAGACATGCCAGCGCTCAGAGGATGTGGAGCCCCACCATCCACTTGGGTCGGTGCATCTCACCCAGCACATGACACGCGTGCACCTGTCACCTGGCCACCCTTTCTCCTCAAACGCCCTTTGCCCTCTCTGCCAAATCACCCTCCAGGGTTAAAGTGGGTACAAGGGCATCAAGCTGTCACTCATGTCTAGATGGTGTTTCATTCAGTCCTCAAAATAAGTGTACAAAGTAGGCAAAGTAGGCACTATTACCTCCATTTTACAGGTGAGGAAAGTGAGGCTCAGAGAAGGGAATTCATTGCCCAGGGTCATCCAACAAATGATCAGTAGATGCTCCAGCCCCGTCTCCCCATGGGCTCCTTGAGGCACCTTAGGGTTCCTTGGAACCCAGTTTGAAAATCATGGCCCTAGCCACTCTCTCATGGGCCTTCCCAGTCGGCCGTGTGGTTATTTATATGACTTTGGTCATCCTTTGTGGTCCTGAGGTGGTGAGGAGTGGATGGAATTCAGCGTGCACTGTACCCAGTGGGGCTCACCAGGTGCTCTGACAGCGAGGTGTTTTCTTTCCTAAATCTGGAAATGGCTGGTCTCCCCGACAGGCACATTCTTGCCCACCCGCGAATACTGAGGCCTAAAAGTCTCCAATTAACAGGCCTCTGCAGACGCTGTGCACAGCAGAGTGGGCAGCTGCCTGGAGCCTGACGAGAACTTGCCGCTGGTGCATACGGAGGGGCAGCTTGGCTCCGTGTCCGTCACAGGAGCATCAACAGGAAACGGAGCTCGGGCCTCTGCTGTCCTCGGTGGGACAGGTCCCCGTTTCCCTCCAAGCCTGGCTCGGCTTCACCAATGGAATAAAAATGGAACGCGGGATATAATTACACTTGCCGAGTTAGCAGCTGAGAAGCTCACGTGTTTGCTTACATGTGCACAGAATGAAATCTCGGCTCACAAGCGGGGGTGTTAGGATTATTAAATGTGTGTTGGTGGAAGGTTTGGCAGCTCTCTGGTCCCAGGCATGGAGCTGGAAGTTGACTCAGAGTCCCAAGTGATGGCTCCACACTCGTCCATGTCTGTTAGTCGTGATGGCCCATCTGCCTGAAGGAGGAGGTCCCTTCCCGAGGCAGGAGGGTGCCGAGGAGATACTGGCAAGGTGCCAGTGGGGGGTGGTGCGCGGGCTCCCCCTGTGCCCAAGTGCAGGTGGAGCTGGAATTGACCAAACCAGAGACTTCAAAGCAGGGTCCTGGGCAACCTTCCAGGTCACGCTAAGTACTGGAGGTTCAGAAGGAGATCGGAAGGTGCGCGCACAGAAGGCAGCTGGACCCAACTTTCTGACTGTCCCCTGACTCTCCAAAGTCCATGCTTTGAGAGGGGAGGGCAGTGGGACAGATGGCATTTATCTGAGCTGTCATCGTATTAGCGCACTGGTTACCACACCTCCGTGAGCTTGAGAAGCACCTGGGAAGCTATTTATACAATGTGCGTCCATCTTCCAACTCTTGATACTGGCGTGCTCCTCTCTCCAAGGCTCCGAGTCATTGGCACTGCAAAGGGGTTCAGGAATCTACGCGTTCACAACACCTGGCCTTTCTGACGTGGCTGTGAATGAGTCACAGTTTGGGACACAAGTTCTAGAGCAGTGGTTTTCACACTCCAGCCCGCTCAGGATCCCTGGGAGGCTGTGTTAGAGCACAGCCCCTCCCTGCAGCTTACGATGCAGCAGTTCAGGACAGAGCTCCAGAATCTGAACTAACACATTCTTGGGCGAGGCCTTGCTGCTGCTACTGGAACCCCACTTTGAGAACTATTCTTTTCCTGTCTTGGAGAAAAAAAATCAGCTTGGTCATTTTGATGTCTCTAAGGAGGGGAAACCATGCCTTACTCAGCTTTTATTCCCTAGCATGGCAGACTCACCCTTGGCTAATTAATTCACCTTGAGATCTTTTAGAATGTTCCAGTGATGTTCTTTTTCTTTTTATTGAGATGTGTTTGATGTACGATATTATACAAGTTTCAGGCGTACAGCATAGTGATTCACAATTTTTACAAATACACTCCACTTATAGTTATTATAAAATATTGGCTGTATTCCCTGTGCTATACAATATATCCTTGTAGCTTACTTATTTTATACATAGGAGTTTACATCTCTTGATCCCATACCCCTAGCTTGCCCCTCCCCTTTACCTCTCCCCACTGGTAACCACTAGTTTGTTCTCTATATCCATGAGTCTGTTTCCTTGTTATATTCACTAGTTTGTTTTATTTTTTCAGATTCCACATGTAAGTGATATCTCACAGCATTTGTTTTTCTCTTTCTGGCTTGCTGCACTTAGTACGATAATCTCTAGTTGCGTCTGTGTTGCTGCGAATGGCATTATTTCGTTCTTTTTTATGGCCGAGTAGTATTCCATTGCATATATGTACCACTCCTTCTTTATCCATTCATCTGTCAATGGACACTTAGGTTGTTTCCATGGCTTGGCTATCATGAATAGTGCTGCTATGAACATGTGCATTGGGGTGCATGTATCATTTTGGGTTAGTGTTTTTGTTTTCTTCAGATAAATACCCAGGAATGGAATTGCTAGGTCATATGGTAGTTCTGTTTTTAGTTTTCGGAGGAACCCTGATGATGTTCTAATTGGGGGTGGGGTCCTGGCAAGCTGCCCTCCCCCAGGTGCAGCCAGAGCTGAGCACCACCTTAGCACAGAGCAGGCAACCAATTTCCATTTCCACGTTAGGATTTGTCGAGTGCCCAAAGTATGCTTTCGTTCAGTAATTACCAAGTGCCTGTTGTCTTCCAAATGCTGTGTCAGACTCAGTGGGGACAGAAGAAAAAGGTGTCTGTCCAGGTCTCAAGCAGCTCGTAGCCCACTGGAGGCGACAGGTGTGCAGTCACAGGTAGGAGCTGCAATCGAAGGACGTGCAGGTGCTGCAGGGCCACAGAGCAGAGGAGGTGGGGCAGGGTGTGAAAAACTTCCAAAGGAAGGCAGAATCTGGTCTGGGTCTTAACAAATGGCAAGGGAGAAGGCAAGAACGCTCACTCCAGGCTGATGGGACAGCCTTCTGGTGCCGCGTCCTGAGTCCTCACGTAGCAGTCAGGGAAGTCTTAGCGGGTCGGTGTGGCTGGAGGATGGAGCGTTGGGGCAGGAGTGATGGAGGACAAGGAATGGGAAGTCACTGAGGAACAAAACATTTAGAAGTGAGTTGCCTTTGGAGCATCAGATTGCAATTCATTTTCCGCAATTGAGAGGTGGAGGCTTGGCCATCAGCCCCTTGCAGCCCCATGGTGGGATGGGTTCTCACCCCTCCCAGTGGGAAAACACAGACCTTTGAGTTTGCGTTCCTTTAAAAAGCATTGATTCTAATCTTTTCCTACGTGCTTTTGGTGCCAGGGTTCGTGCTAGAGCCCCAGCACCCATCTCCTTCCAGGAGCGAGCGGGAAGGCAGGGTGGGGGATGGGACTGCTTGCTGGGGCCGTCGGCTCCTGGTCCGGACCCTGCTAGTCGTTCCTGGTTCGATTCTCACTGCTGCGCCTATAGAGTGAAGGTGGGCAGAAAACCCGAAGACCAATGGAACCCTGACCTTAGAAAGTTGTCTCCTGCTGAACCAATGAGCCAGTGGAGACAAAACAGGAAGGACAACCTGAAGACCCCGCGGCCCCCGTGGCTCCCTCTGTCAGCCAGCCTCCCCGCCTGCGGTGCACTCTCACCCAGCCCAGCGCTACAGATCCCCATCCCTGGCATCCTGGGACAAGGCCAGGACACCGCAGAGCAAGGTGCCGGCACCTCCCATCAGCCTCCAGCTAAGAGAGAGCTTCCCGGGTCTCCAGTCCCTGAAGAGAAATTGGTTTATTCAACAGTGTTTTGGAAATTAAAGCCAGGGCCTCACTCTCGTACTTGGCCAGTCGGATGGGTAAAGTCAGACCTGAAAGAAGGAACGGGGCCACCTTGGGTGTGGGGCTGTCGGGGGCCTGGCTCGGGATAGAACAGCTGAGCCAAGCCTTGCTGGTCCGCTCCACTCCTGAACCCCGAATGCTGGAGCAGGGGTGCTGGATGGTGTGCCAGGGCAGTACCCCCATCTGCTGGGAGGAAGTGCTGAGAGGGGTGGGGCAGGGGGTCAGCACAATGATGGGAGCTGTGGGTTTGACTGTGGCTGGGATGACTGTGTAATGTACTGTCCAGGCAGAAGGGCAGCTACTGGTCATTCCGCTGGGACGTGGGTGTAAACCAGGGCTGTCCAGGGCTCTGGTATGGAGGCGGTATGGAAAGCCAGCCCACGAGACGGAGTTGAAGGAACTAGGGATGTTTAGGCAGAGAGGATGAATTGGGGGAGGCATAAAGCCTGCATTTTCTAGACTCAGAGTTCCTGACATGAAGTCCTGGCTCCATCACTAACCATCTGTGTGACCTCAACCAAGCGCCTTGATTTCTTCATCAGGACTGGATAGTCGTGCCTGCCTCACTGGGCTGCTGGCCAGAGGAGTTAGGATACTAGAAGCCTGGTGTTCATTCAGTGCTCAGTGGGTTTGGTGGCTGTAGCCGTTACTGGTGTTCCTTGCAGCGGCCCCGGGCACTTCTCTCAACCCCCCTAGTCCACGGTCTCCCCTGCTAGGAGGCAAGAAAATCTTCTTTCCTAGTTATTCCTCAGGATAATCAGGATGAACAAATGGGACAACTGATGCGGAAGCTTGGAAAACTGTGCATGATCCAGACTATGTGAAGAGCGGACCCACGAGAAGGAACCAGAATAAGGTGCTCCTAGGATGCGGCCCCTCGGTGGAGAAACTTCATCTCTGATGGGAGATTCAGATGACGCACCCAGACATAAACAGAACCAGTCGTCCCATTCTTCGGGTTGGGTAGCAGTGCCATAAATAAGCAAAGGATCTTTTTGTCATCCCAGCATCGATTACTTCCCGTACTGGTATTACCTCCTCTTCCCCTTTTAGTCTGTGAGCTTGGGTGGGTTTGATCCTCATCTCCTGGCTCCAGGCCTGGCCAATCAGAACATTCTGCTACTTGGGCCACAGTCATTGGTGCCGAGACTGGCACGAGGTCCCAGCAGGCCAGTAGGACTCAGTTCCAGGGCTTTGGTTAGAGCTGTTAGCAGCGGGAGGACAGCTTTTCCACCAAGGTTTCCCAGAAGGTGGGTCTTAGGCCTGCAGCCGCAATCTCGCTCACCCTGAAAATGGAAGCCGCCCAGAGGAAAGCAGAGCTGAGAGCTGACGAGGTCCAAACGGGAGACCGCTTCCTTTGTTTGAGTCCTTGGATTCAGCCCTACCGAATCCCAAAAGCCGAGTTTTCAGTTAGGCAAACCAACTTTCCTTTTCTTACGTAGCTCAGTTTCTGTCACTTACAACCAATAGCACTTTGAATAATAGATGCAGCTGATGATAAGAAGTACGGATACGGAGCGAAGGATTCCCAAGCAGACCTTGGGTCGGAGATGGGCCGTCGATCCTGTGTCTTTTGGCCTTCAGGAGCATTCCCTGCCCTCCCCATCCTGCTTTGTCTTACGGGCGGGCCGCCATCTGCAGGTCGCCTTCCCAGACTTCTGCGTTGGCTGACTTCCAGACGGTTCAGCCAGCGAGGGCGCTGGGGGACAGTCAGAGGCAGGAGGAGGGGAGAAGCCAGGGGGGTTCCCTTCTCCCTCCCTGCCTCGGGCGACGTCTCCAGCAACAGCTATCTCCTCGCCCTCCTCCATGGTTCCTGCTTCTGCTGGGTGACCCACCCCTCCATCCCCAGCCTCGTGATGCTGGAGGCCTACTGCTGTTGTTCAGCTGTGGGTCACCTCACTGTCCCCTGGTTGGCTTCTTAGCAGTCCCATCACTTGTGCAGCCAATTCCCTGTATTAAATTCTCTCTGTTTTCAATATTCAGAGCTTTCCCTCCTCTCCTGATTGGAGCCTAACTGACACAGATGGCAAATAGGTTTCCTCTTGTGTCCAGCAGTAAGAGAGCACAGGGACATTCAAGGAACTAAAATAAATTCAGAGTTCTTGGGGGCGAGTGGTGAGGGTGGGGCTGGACCAGGCAGGGCCTTGTGAACCACATGGACGAGCATGGCTGTGATCTGAGGGAAGCGGGAGCCCCTGGTGCACTTTAAGAAGGATTAGGGGTGGTGTGGCGTGGTGACTAGGGGAGGGGTGAGACTCCCACGCCCCAGCAGACTCTGGGACACATCCCGAAATGAGGACTTGGCTTCTACAGGCCAACACGTGCCAGGGGCCCAGAGAAATGTGATCTGAAACTTCCAGGAGCTGCTTCTCTCTGACTCACATATTTCAAAGGCCAATCTCTTTGGGGGCTCTCCTTGCCCAAGTGAAACGGAATACTGTATTAGGACTTGGGTGTAGAGGGGAGGGGACTCCAGGAGCCAGCGAGGCGGAGTGGGCCGGGGGGCTTCAGCGAAGCCGGCAACAAAGAGCCCAGTGACCCAGAGAAGCCTGAAGCAGCCCAGACATGAAAGGAATATGCTGGAAAAATTAACTCAGTGTTTGCTTTGGGAACCAGTCTGACGGCTCTTAATCCAGTGGGCGTGTGCGCGTTGCAGCTCACGGGACGCCCCCAGATCCCGGCGGGGCGACAAAGGGCCATTTGTGATGTTTCCATCTGCACCACGGAGGGTGCCTGCCGCCTGGCCCAGGCCCCGGGCTCTGAGCAGTGGTCCTGCCGTCGGGGGCTCCAGCCTCCCCTGGCGGCCGGCTCCTGGCTGGCTGCTTGCTGACTTTTCCTTCTCTTCCCACCTTGATGTTCCCACTTTAGAAAGACGAATGGCATGCAGAAGTCGCCAAGCCCCAAGCCCCAAGGCTGGATTGCATGGAGGGTTTGTTTCTTGAAAGTGCATCTGTCAGAGGGAGCAGACAAGAAGAAGTACGGCCTTGACTCCTGGAAGGCGGGTCTGGGGCACGGAGGGCCGGCGAACCTTGCAGGGATGCGGGACCCCCTCCTCCGTGAAGTAGTTTGGTGGAATCATAATGTCACACATAGGCGGACAGTTCTCAGACCGGAATTTGATTAGATGTGCTTGAAAGGAAATCATGTTTTAAATTCCCTTCCTCCTGTTTTAACTAGGCCAGCCCCAGGGATAGGGACACCTTGGCCAAAATTCATAGATAAACAAAAGAAGTCCCTTCTTAGATTTTTGAGCTTCCTAAGGGCTCAGCTCCTGCCATTCCAGGGGGAGTTAAATGGCTCTCAAGGGTACCGTTGACCACTGTGGTTTTGCATTACCGACTGGATTTAGAAGTGACCCCTCTCTCCACATTGACCCACAGACGTCCTGTCTACAGAGCCATCACCCATGTGGTCCAGTCTCGGGACAGTGCAGTCATCAGAGAAGCCGAGTCCGGCAACCAGAGCAAAGTTAAAAATAACCCAAGTTGCTAACTTGCATCTGTCAACCACTATGAAGGGCATCAATGGACCAAAGCAAACGATTTTCAAATATCCTTTTGCTATTCCGTCCAGTCCCCTCACACGTCGCAGCTGCTCCCCAATTCTCTCCTAAAACAGAAGCAAGACCCGCCCCTCTTTTCTTTTGTGACAGAAATGAGAACCTGGGAAGTCAGGATCCTCTGTGGTGGTGAGGCCAGCTGAATGCAGAACCCCCTCCATCGGTGGGGGCGGGGGGCAGTCTAGCCAGGGGAATGTCATCCCAGGTCCTCTCTGTCCCCGTTTCTGAAGGAGGGTGTGGGTGTACGAACACTCCTGCCTGTGCTCCCTTCCCCCAGGACGCTCTTCTTTGCCGCCACCATCCGTGGTGGACCCTCAACCCAACCCTTCAATCTGACATCCCCTGTGACCTTTTGGTCTCTCATCTCTGGCCCAGCAGGACATTCCCTGGTCCCCACACCCCGAGTCCTCCTTCCATCGCCCTCAGCAAGTGTGTGCACAGGTTCCAGTCCTTCCTTCCTGCTCAGGGCCTGGATGTTTCTGTCACGGAGACACCGCACCAGCCCCCGGGCTTCCTTTGTGTCAAGCAAGAAGGAACTCTTGGTTTACTTAAGCCACTTTCATTTCAGGGCTTTATCACCAGCAGCTGAGCACAGTTCTAACTGAGAATGTCAGTTATGATTATTGCTTTAATATAAAGATGACATTTGCAGCAACTCACCCTGGAGTAAACTGGTGCTCTGGAAATGAGTGTCCTCACTCTTCCAGGTGTCCTGCCCCCCGCCTGCCACGTCCGTTCTGCCCGCGTGGCCCAGAGTGAGAAGCTGGGTTCGGCAGGCTCCTCCCCTACTCTACCTTCTGCTCTTTCGATTGAACGGGCATCCCCGGGCACCACCCGAACTCCAGACCCGAATGTGCTCGTTGCCTGGTTCAGGGTGGAGGTCAGCCTGGCGTGGGGGGCCGAGCCCCGGCAGTGACCGGGTCCTCGTGTGCACTTGGCTGCTACTGGACCAAGTGAGCTTGCACACGTTCTGGGACCCCTTTGGGCATCCTTGACATCCTTGGGGCTTTATAGTCAGAGAGGGCTGCGTTCAAGTCCTGACTAAAACGCACTAGCTGTTTAAACTTGGGGAAGTCCCTTAACTTCTTTAGTTTCTGCATCTATAAAGCTTCTCTCTCGCACTAGCATTTGTAAAACAGGAATAGTAAAGGCACCCAGCTCTGGCACCCTCCCAGCTCTGGAGACCACGAGTCTGAGCTCAAGGTGTCAGCAGGGTTGGTTCCTTTGGAGGGTTATGAGGGAGAGTCTCTTCCAGGCCTCTGTCCGGGCTTGTGGTGGCCTCCGGTGTCCCCTGGCTTGTAGATGGCATTCAACCTGTCTTCACATGGTCTCCTCCCATGTGTTTCTGTCTATCTGTCCAAATTCCCCCTTTTTATAAGGACACCTGCCAGATTGGATTAGGGCCTACCTAACAACCTCATCTTAACTTGATCATCTGCAAAGACCCTCTTGGAGAATGAGGTCACATTCACAAGTACTGGGGCTTAGGACTCCAACATCTCTTGCGGGGACACAATTCGACCATGAGTTGATTGAGAAAATTCATGTAAAGAAAGTCCTTTCCTGCAGCATCTGCAAATGCTTACCACTTAGCAAGATTTGCTATTGCTGGGTTTATTTTTTGTAGGTATCTTGCCTTTTCATGAACCACTAGACCAGGTACCCAGGTTCACACTGACTAGAGCGGAAAGGCTGCACCTACCCCGCTAATTCAGCTCTGGGGGTTTTCAGTTGCCGATTGGTGGCAAGCCCCATGGTTGTGGTCAAGCCGTCCTTGGATCTAACTGGCTGATGGGAGGAGGCCATGACCTCCTCATGGCCACTAGTCGGACAGACAGACAGACTCGGCCAAGGGGCCAAAAGTTTCAAATCTCTCTGAATTCCTCCAGCCTTGAGATTGGATTTTACCATGGAATGAAATTCATTCAAAGGCATCTTCATTTTCCATAGAACTTGCCAGCTGCAGAGAGGCAAGGCAGAAAGAGTGGCTGGAAATTCCAGCTCCATCCTCCCACTGTTGGCTTTCTGGAAGTCGGTCCCTCATCTTCTCTTTCATTCCTCTCCTCCTATCTGTGAGCAAGAAATGAAACTAGGAACTGCTTTCAACCGTGTCCCCCACGCTGAGGTTGGGGGCTACCTGTGAGGTGACACAGGCTTCCTGGGGGGTAGACACAGCAGGTGCTGCGTGGCAGCTGGTGGCTGACTCTCCTCCTGTGTGTGAGCAGAGAGGGACCCTGCGAACGGGCGTGTTCCCAGTGTAGCGCGCTGAGCGTCTCCCAGCGTCCTCGATAAGGAAATCATCTTCAAATGAAACACTCTCCAAATAGCTGAGTGGTGACCTAAAAAATTAGAGCTGATAGGAAATGGGAAACACATCTGCCTCTGAGTAATTGGTTCTTTTTTTCATATGTGAGTTGAATCTGTGTGAAATTCCTTCCCCCCAATTATAAATAGAAACCAATGTGCTTTTCGGTTGGGCTTTTCTTTTTTTATGAGGTTTTTCCCACAGACAAAAGGGATTTTCACTTTCAGGAGAAACGATTGCCAAAGGCAAGAGGCTTTTAGATGGATGTGAATCGGGGCCACAGGCCTCCTCGCCAAATTCAGCCATGATGTACTGTCCTCGGCCTGACAGCCTGGGCTATTTTCTTTCTTAGAGAAAAATGCTGGGAGGCAGGAGCTGAAAGACGGGATTCCAGCCCCGGTTCGCCACGGCTGGCTGGGTGGCCCTCACGGGCTGCCTTTGCTCATCCGATAGCAGTTTGCTCACCTGGTACTGATACTCTGCGTCGGCAGCTACACTGGCCTCTGCACTCAGAGTCTTGATGCTGCAAGAAGTGCAGAGAGGAAAATCCGTTCAAGGCTGTCAGAAGTCTGGGTGGAAAGGTCGGTGATGAGAGGAGAACAGAGGAAGTGCCTGGTCTTGGAGGAGAAGCCGGAGGTTCTGCCGCCGCCCGCCAAAGGGAAGGAGACCTGTGGAAACTCGAGGCAGCACGTTTATTGCGATCCGCCTGAGAGACTAAAAACCCTGGCAACACAGATCTGCGATGCCTCCCCCTCAATTCCAGTATCCAAAACCGAAAAACTGAGATTAAAAAAACCTCCGTTGGTGACGAAGTCTGCCCTTAAGTGAAAGCTCAGCCACTGCCTGCAGAACTGTTTGAAGATACAGGGCAGCCCCAGACCCATGGGAAGATGACGGGGTGTAGGGTACAGTCACCCTATCACCTTCCTGAAGTCCATAAAAGGTCTGAGTTTTGCATGCATCTGGCCCCAGCAGTTTCAAGTAAGGGATTGGGGATCTGAAATAATCTCATTTAGAATTGTCGCCAGCAAGCAGGCGTCCCCGGGTGATGTGTCGGAGGTCGCAGGCTGGTGGGCTTCAGGAAGACCTGGGGGTATATTTTATTCAGTGACCACTGTGCTTTAAACATCCAGTTTTTTCGGTGTCTTTGGTGGGGAACAGAGTGACATCTGAGTCCCTCCTGTTTCTTTCCTCCGGGCCACCTGCCTGCCTCTGAAGACGTTCTCACTGACAGCCTGCCAAATCATCATCCTTGAAAGGGCTTATAGGAAGAAAAGGGCTGACTGAGACGGGCCCCCCAGATTGTTGCCCCCTCACTCAGTCACTCATGCACGCTTTCATTCAACAAGCAATGGTAGGGCCACCCTTGCTTACCATATCGGTCAGTTGGCAGCAGTCGTTAAGTGTTAAATTCTCCAGAGAAACAGAACCAATAGGAGACTTTATATATTACATATATATATATATATATATAAATTATAGGACTTGGTTATGGAGGCTGAGAAGGCTACTGTTGGCCAGCTGGGGAACCAGGAAAACCAGGGGTGTGGTTCAGTCCAAGTCTGAAGGCCCGAGAATTGGGGGGTTACGGGCAGGGAGCTGATGGTGTAAGTTACCACCTGAGTCCAAAAGCCCAAGAACCAGGGGTGTCAGACATCTGAGGGCAGGAGAAGGTGGACGTCTCAGCTCAAGTGGAGAGAGCAAACTTGCCCCTCTTCCTGGATGTTGTTCTGCTCAGGCCCTCGCTGGATTGGGAGATGCCCAGCACATTGGTGAGGCTGGCCTCTTTACTCAGGCCACCAGTTCAAGTGCTAGTCTCGTCTGGAAGCACCTCCCAGACACACCCAGACCTAGCGTGTTACCAGCTCCCTGGGCACCCTGAGCCCACGTAAAACCATCCACCCCAGGGAGTGAGACCCCGTAGGCGGCTAATGGCTCCAACGCCTGGTACCTGATTTTGTTCTTTAGCTGCGTTTCCTGAGCACTTCCTCTGGGGCTGGCCCTTGGCTGTATTTTCAGGTTTGCATTTAGGATTTGGAGCTACCCAGGGATGGGGCACGGCTGTCGGACCCATTTTACAGTTGGGGAAACTGAGGCTGTATGATGTCTCATCTCTTGTCCCGGCTTCTACAGCCAAAAATGACAGAACTTAGATTCAAGCCGCCATCTGTTCCCACCCATGCAAAGCATGGAGTGGAATAGAAATGCTCAAGGAAGTCACATTTAGTGTGGATTGATGTAAGATCATGTAAGATCTCTGGACGGGGAACAGTATTATTAGTAATACTATCAGTATTACTAATGTTGTTGCTGTTGTTAATAATGATACAAGGGCCCCAAAGTGGTACTTTAAAATGTGAGCGTAACGATGACTGGGGAAGTCTCCCAGAGCCTTTTAGGTACCCCAGCAGTGAGTTCATTCAGAAAAATCTAAACACCAACTATGTGTCCATATGATGAATAAGATTCTAAAGACTCCTGTGGAAAAGCAGATTTCCAATCAGCCCTTTGCCCCCCAGATTTCATAGTGACTTCAGGCAAAATGCATAAGCTCCTGGGTTTTGGTGGTTTTCCCCTGGGCATATGAGAATCATTTGGAGTAAATTGTTCCCGAGATCCCAGCCAGCTGTAACATCTCATGGCCTGCAGCTCAGGGCTCTCCCCAGCTCTACCCCACTTCCTTCTCCCCGCCTGCTTGCCGAGCTGAGCCCTCCCTCCACCTCTGAAGCACCTGAGCTTGCCTCGCTCCCAGGAGCTGACTTGTGAGGCCAAGCCCTTGTCACCACTGTGGACACAAAGGTGGACCGGCCTGTCCGTTCCAGCCAGGGCAGCACGCAGGGAGAAAGCACACGTTATAAGTGGGACTCTTCCTCGTGCAAGGGTTGCCAAATCTCTGTAAACGCAGCTCCTTCTTTCCTGACCCTCTGCCCTTCTTCAAAAGAGCTTTTAAACCTTTAGAAAACATGCGGTTTCACTTTCAACTGTATCCGAGCTTAGAGTGTGTTATTTTGGCTCCAGGACAGAGCCCTGGGTGGGAGGTGTCGACTTCATAGATTTGAGCCGGGTAATATTAATGATGGGACGGCCTGCAAAGGCCCCCAGAACTGCGAACCCACGGTCAGAGCCGTGTTAGTTCAGCTGGAGCCCCTGCTAGGCTCCCAGCCTGAGCTCTGCAGCCGCACCATCGCGTATCAGTCTGACCCCAGGTGACCTCCGCTTGGTCTGAAGTTACTACACATATTCCTGGCCCCACCAGCAGATTCAGGTTTTCTGGGCTGCAACAGTACACACAATCTGGGGGTCCTTCTCTAAGAAAATTAATTCAAAATCTGAATATAAAAGCAGTTACAAAAGTGAATACTCAGAAAAGAAACCTTAACAAATGGCAGATGTTAAAAACCTGACAAGTGTGACAGACATCACTAAATACACAAAGTAACACAGCATTTTTACTAATTAGCTGCCTGACCCACATCTGTAGTACTTTTTTCCCTGCTTTTTTTGGGCGGCTGCACGAGCTTTGATCTCCTTTTCATATAATACGAATTTGGCCGCATCATTTTCTATAGAGAGAATGGAAAGGTAGCCGAGTATTTCCTGTGACATCTTTGACTGTGGTTTGCTTTTGTATGTGTGTGCTTGTTGGTAGCTCAGAAAAAAGTCTTTTAGTTTCGCATTGCATAATTATACTTTTACCTGGCCCATAGATACCAACTGCAACAGTTCTGGAAAATTTTTAAGCCTGTGGTCAAATTTGGGGAAACTTCTACTGAATTTCTTTCATGTAGGACCTGTAAGATTTCACCATTTCAAGTTTTCTTGGAAAATTAGCACTGTTTTTATTTGCGAATTTTATGCTGTCTTCCTCAATGTCGATTATTTTGTGTCAAACTAGCCAGAAATGTAAATATTTTTGCAATATTTATTACATGATTCACTTCTCCACGTTCATTAGGTTTTCAGACTATCCAAGTGCTTCTTCATCGCTTGTATCTGAAATTGATCTCTTCTAAATTAATTAGTGCTTTTGTTATGATCTGGACATTTTCAGTTATAATTCACTTCTCAAGTCAGAATGTTTACTCTTTTGTTTCACATTCTGTTAGTATCTTATCTCAATTTGTCACTTGATTCTTTAATAATGGAATTTAAAGGTGACAAAAGAAGGTACCTTTCAGATACGTTCATCATTTCTCACTTGTTTCTTTGAAGTATTCCAAAATGCTTTTCCAAATTCCAATTATAATGGCATACTCAAACTTTATGAAATATACCATTCCCACCAAAAATGCTTGAAAAGGTGGTGGCACACACGTCGCTGTGTACGCTGCACTATTGAGTGTACTCGTGATGGAAATGGATTTCCATTTTGACTTTGAGTCCAAGAGAATCGAATCTTCCTTTTACGACCACACACATCTGTTTGGAGGAATTTTCCACAGACCAGCGACTGGCTCCATGCCTCCCAACCTCGTATACCCTCCACTGCCCATGCAATTCTTGTGGCAGCATCACAGGGCCTGTTCATCCCACCTGTCCAACTTTTGGCTCTGTACCTTCGCATTGTGCTATGAGGAAAGTCAGCACAGGAAGCCGTGCCCACCGCCAGGACAGCCAGCAGCATCCCGACTGTGCCAGAACGACTGCTCCACAGCTGTCCGTCCTCCACGAGCCAGGCTCCACGTGCCAGCTGCCCTCAGCCACACTCCTAGACTGCAGACGCCACCCAGAAGAGGGCAAGTCAGAGGGAGGGAGACAGAAGTCACCGCCAACTGCGATGAGGACATCTTGCTTCTGCCAATTTCCCCGAAACCTATGACCTTGGGAACTCATCGGAAGAGACCAATGCACGTTCAGGCCCCGAAGCTAAACTGCATTAGCATCATGATGAACCCACCTCTATGTGAACCTGGATCCCACAAGGAACACAGTCAGGGACCCAGCTGGCAGCTGGGTTGTGTCCCAGGCTGATTCCAAGTCACAGGGTCAAAGCCCTCCTTGATCCACATCTGAGTCTCTTGGACGCACCAGGTCCCTTCCTTCTACAGTCACAGCCAGGCCACTGGTTCACATCCCAACTCCTGTTACTAACTTGCATTGACAACCATCTGACAGAAATCCCTGCCATCAGATGAGGTCAGCCCTTTTCAACTGCCACAGCCACCATAGAGGGGACAGTAGCACCCCTAGAGTTGTGCAATGCCCAACCTGCACAGCCAGGCATGGCACCCATCAACCGCTCTTCCCAATCCATACTCCCCTTTGTGGCTAGAGTGACCTTTCTGAGATGGAAACCAACCACACTACTTCCTGCTTACAGAAACCCGCTAGGTGTCCACACTGCTCTCACCATGAAGCCTAAGCTCTGTAGCAAGGACTCCAGGCCCTGACCTGCCTGTCCAGCCTCATCTCTTACCATCCCCCCAACTCTACTCAAAGAGGCAGACTTCCCTGCCCCTCCAAACCCTCCACCCTGCCAAGAACACTCTTCCCCACCTCTTCAGCTGACAGATTCCAGCTCAGCTTTCGGCTTGCCCATCGCCTCCTCCAGGAAGCCTTCCCTGCCCTGCCCATCCCCCACACTTGGTTGATGACCCCTTTTCTTTGCTCCTACCGGATCTGTACTTCTCTGAGAGACATCTGACCAAACTGTTCTGTCATTTCATCTCTTTTGGCCTCTGCCATTCTCTTCCTGGGTGAGGCACTAGAGAGAGATGGACAGAATGTGAGCCCTGCCCTCGCAGAGCTCTAGGAGTAAAGAGAAGACAGATGTATGCACAGCCAGCCACAGAAGTGGGGACACTGCCACAGGGCAAAGAACGAGGTATCTATGTCGCAGGGACCCTCCAAGGAGCCCAAGAGTGTCCTGAGTTGGAGAGAGAAGTCAGGGCAGGGGGATCTGCATGGAAGAGTAGACCCCATGCCGGCTCCTTGCAGGGAGGCTGCAAAGGTTGCCTGGGGTCACCTGGGACTGGATCCAGCCCTCAGGGGCGCCACTGAAAAATGCAAAGCAAAGCAGGGAAGTGGCAGGGTCACATTTGCATGTTGGAAAGATGTCCCTGGCAGCAGAGAGAGTGGCCTGGAGAGGGTGGGAGTAGAGGCTGGAAGGCCAATTAGGAGGCTGTCAAAATATCGTAATTCCAAACCGATTTGTCACACGCTGAGCATAGAGGCATCTCATTAGTGAAAAGAAAGGGGAAGTGATCCTGCCCGAGATTGCAAAAGCCCACGTTCAACAGAATGGTTCCTTTCACACGTTTCATTGGTTTTTACAGTTTCGTCTGTTTTTTCCCCCTTTTGTTTCTTCTATTTTCCATCCTTCTCTTGCTGTTCTGTGTCTTCTCCTTGTTCCCTCTCTTAGGCTTTTTGAATGTTCTTTGCATCCCTCGTTTGCAGTTTTTAGTCCTCACTGCAAGGTTAATGGCTCTACCTCCCTGAGGCTGGACAGAGTTGGGCCCAAATCCAGCCTCTGCCATTTGCTCCGTCGCTCTGTTGGAGAAAGGAGAGGCCTACAGTCCTGTCAGAGTGTGTGATGAAGAGATAACTCTGGGAAAACATTTACGAGAATGTGTAATGCACGGTAGCTGTGACTATTGTTTTTAAAGTTGCCTTTAAAAAAAAAAGGCCTGCTTTAGTTTTTTAAACAACCCAGGCCAAGATGAGGTGCTGAACTGGTCAGCAGAGGAGAGACTGGGAGGCGGGGGAGTAGTTCTGAGGTGCTTCTGGCAGAGGACAAGGATGGCCCCTGGGGTTGGGTGAGAAAATGCGTTTTCCAAATGACACCCTGTCTCTACTTCGCTATTGAAAGGTGATGATTCGCAGGGACAGGGGTTTCTGATCCCCCTGTAGAGATCCTACTCTCTTCCCCAGGCATAGCCACTGTGATGTTTTGAAACTCATGCAATAGGAGAGAAGTGAAAACGTAAATTAAAATATTGATAACATTGGACTCTTGCTGTATACACTTTGTCTTATTCACCTTCACTCTGTCTGGTTGAATGAAAACTACATTTCTGAAACTTTGACCGTTGGTCTCCCTTTACCTCCGTTCCATTTGTACTATTACCATGCACTTACTATTTCTTTAAATCAAGTCTTGTTTCGTTTTTATTTTATTTTGTTTTGCAAGAAGTTTGCATCACGGCCGTTGATGGAAATGGTAATTTCTCGTCACCATTAGAATCTAACGTAAAAATAAACGCAATAAACCATAACGGTGTTATGAAACTCACGCTGGACGCCGGGGTTTGCCAGAGGCTTCAAGCCAAAGCCTGTTGCAGCTCGTTAAAGGGGGCGATCTGCACGTGTGAGAGGCCAGGAAGACTCCACTGGCTGGGGGCTTCCTCCCCACCTCCTCAGGGTACTTAGAAGAGCATCGCCAGGTGGTTTCCAGGGGCCCCGAATGTCCCACCTGCACTCATCTCCTGGGCAGGCTGTGTCCCAGGACGTGGTGGAGAAGGAGACCCGGGGAGGGGCAGGGCAGTTGCCACTCGTCTCTGTTTTGTCAGATGTAGAGGATGCTCTCACAGCCAAAAGACGTCTGATTCGGAGTCTGTAAATGAGTATTTTAGTTCTATTCGTAGTGGGGTTTGTTTCAGAAGGAGGATTTTTTCCTTCTTCTTTCATAGAAGACACAGGAAGGGATCAAGCCAGCCCACAGTCCCCGCCGTGCTGTGTGAGTCTTACCACCACTGCATTCCCACACCCACTGCCCCGGAGCCCAGGGCCGCCTTCCCCACGCTGGAACCAGGCTGGGGCTCTCTGGGCGAGCAGGTCACGGCTTTGTTGGGAGTCAGGAAAAGCTGTCGTTAAAACCTTTGGGCTATGGCATCACTAGTTGAGATGGCACTGTCCTACCAGGAGATCATCCACAAATGTCTATGGCAAAATGGAAACAAATTCATTCAGAGGTGACACTGAAAAGCAGCTAATGTGCAGAAAGCCCTTCTCAGCTTGGAACTAGCTGTCGTGCTCATCGTCCCCATTTAACAATAATCGTCAGAGCTCTGCTGTTACTTTATTCCTGTTCTACCCACCGGGAAGTTGAGACTCGGGTGAAGGGTTTGCCCAAGATGCTCGCGTAGTAGAGAGGCTGGAGTGAGACCATAAATCCAGCCTGAGACGTGCCTCCCTCCCGCCCCACCCCCCCTGCTCACCAGCCTCACAGCCGTCCTGTGGCCGGGAAGGCAGTGCCCAGGGGCCAAATGGGGTCAGAGGCCGAGCAGAAGCTAGGAAGGAGCAGGTTGTCTGCGGGGAGCTGTCTGCTCCCTGCCCTTGTGGATTTGGGAGCCTGGGAGGCTGCAGTGACAGTGGGGGACACACATCAGCCTCCCTGGCTGTGAACGTCCCCCTAGAACGTGCTCGCGTGTGACACCCAGGCCCTGCAGCTCGGCAGTGGGGCCAGGAGTGGACTGCCCTGGCCTGGCTGTGCCACCGTCCAGCTGGGGCCTGGGTGGTGGTGGTTGTTTACCTTGTGGGTTTATTTTGAACGTCCTGGAGGCTCAGTTTTGTCGTCCACAGGACGTCTGTCGTGAGCCTTTGCTGCGTTGTGGCTTCTGAGCAGCGTGGAAACAGGGTTCCTCTTCGTGCTGCGTCCTGAGACCATTACCCACTCTCCCTCACAGGAAGGCTGGTGGCGGGAAGGACCTGCCCAGCGCCGGCCCTCAAGCTACGGTGTCGCCTCCCAGGGGCCTCAGCCATGAGCTGTTACTCCTGGTTCCAGTGCCTCTGGGCCTGAATCTGGTCCGGAGAGTCTGGCACAGAAATTCCTAAATATTCCTGTTCTGCCTAAGCTTGACAAGCCCTGACGCGTGCGCTGTCTCATGGGGTTGTCCCAAAGAATAAATGAGATAATGATTGTGAATTGCTTTGCTCAACGCTCAGCACATAGTAGGTCCTCAATCTATAACTGTGGAATGAACGAAAGAATGCATTCATGGAAAGCACATGGAGTGGTGTTTTGCACCTAATAACTGAATATGTGTTATCATGACCATGACTGTTGTTATAAAATAATAATAATGCGGCCTGGAAAATAGCCACAGCGTGCGTGCCTTTGGGCAGCCCGCAAGTGAGAGGAACTGTGGTGGTCACTGGGGCTGAGCCCCGACTTCTAGGCCCATGTAGACTTGCACCTCTCTGTGCCCTTGCGGTGCAGACAAAGGTGTGCAGAAGTGACGTATCTTCCAGGTGGAAGTTTAAAAACCCAGGGTGCGATTTGCCGGGACTCTTTGGCCTGTGCCATGGCAGCCGGTAACACACGGATGGTGGCAGGGTCAGTGTCAGAGAGTTCCCAGCCAGCACTTGGGAGATCAGAACACAGGGCAGGCGGATTACATCGTGCGAAAGAGAAACAAGCTTTCATGTCTGTAGCAGCAAGTTTTGTTATTGCAGCCAGCCTCGTCCGTCCTGGCTGATAGGAGGATAGAAATCACGAGTGAGCATATGGTCAGCACTTAGTAAGGATCCGTCTTTTACCCGAAGGAGCACCCTATTCCAGGAGGATCTCAAGGTCACCTACGCCTCCTGTGTAACATCTTGGGAAAGCGTTCACCTAAAATATCTCCAGAAATGGGGGCTCCCTCCCTGAAGGCATCTCCAACTTCAGGGAAATCTCCGTTGCTTTATACTCAGCAAGAGTTTTCCAACCTTTAACTCCATTCATTGCTTCCAACTTTACCCTCAGAGCTCCTGGGTTACAGAAGCCCTGGGACAGCTCTGGGCCTGGGAGGGGGCTCCTCTCTGTTGTACACGTGAGGACACCCAGGTGCCAACTGTGAGAGTGAGACAAAGCCATCTGGGTGGTAATGCAGTGTTTGTTCTACTAAAATCATAGAGAACAAATTCAGAACCACACCCCGCCCATTCCCAGACACTAGCGCCGTAGCAGAGTGGGGCCTGGGTGCAAGGTCTTGGCATACACGTACTCACCGTACCCTACTGTGGTCCGGCACGGGGCCAGGCATGCGGCTGCAGAGAAGAAAGGCACAGACCCTGCCCTCACGGGGTCCCCAGCCTGGCTGGGGAGGTTAATGGGGGTGGAAGGCTTGGAGGGCTTCCTGAAGTCGGTGATAATCAGTGTCCTCCGCCTCCCCTGACGGACGGGCCGGTGTTCCATGCTTCCAACCAAGGGTTCAGCTCCCTCTCGTATTCGCACACAGTCTTCAGGCACCTAATCTTCCTGCAGGTGGCGCTGGCCTTGGCGTGAAAGTGGCCTGAAATAGCAGCCTTGGGGGTGACGAAATATTCTAGCTCCAGATAGCTGTGATGGCTGTAGACTCTGGGAAGATACTACAAATCCTTGACTGTGCACGATAAGTGGGTGAACGTTATGGTATGTGAATTATATCTCAATAAGGGTGTTTTAGAAAGCATCTCATCATGAGATTTTTGTCCCCCGACCCGCATTTGGTGCTCACCCACAAAGCCCAGCCCCGTTCAGCCTGGGGGCGCCTGCCTGAGAGGGCGCGCAGTCCCACCCGCTGCAGTGGTGCCCCAGGCTCCAACCTCTGCTCTCCTCTGCTGGGTCAGTAGCAGCTTGAGCCCACCTTTTTCACAGAGGAGAAGCCCTCTCTCTGCCCCACTTCTGCCAGCATCGGGGAGTACTAGGGGCAGTGCTGGAGGCATTTGAACAACAGTCAGCTAGGCTTGTTACCCGACGTGTGGTCCCCAGACCAGCAGCGTGGGCATCCCCAGGAAGATGTCAGGAATGCAGAACCTCAGGCCCCACCCGAGATCTACCAAATTGGAACCTGCACTTGAACCAGATTCCCAGGGACGTAATGCACGAGAGAGAAGCATTAATCTAGGGCACGCATCTCCCACTCGGCTGCATTACTGACGCCCAAGTTGCACCCCCAGAGTCGGATTCCGTTGCTTGGGTGCAGCCCGGGTATGCACAGGTGCCTCAGTGATTTATATGATGAACATCAAGGTTGAGAGGCCCGGGGCATCTGCACATAGAATTTTCGCTTCATGTGGTTATTTTGTCCAAAGCCAACCTAGTTCACTAACCCTCACTGTGTCTCTCGCTGTCAAACCAGCCTGACGGTCCCTGCCGTGTCTCTCCCTGGCACATAGCGCTGGCCGGCTGGCTCATTTCATTCTGTTTCATCTTCACCGAGCAATCACTGCCATCTCTGTGGTCACTGTTAAACTTGGCCCCAACCACACTGGGCCTCACAGTGACTGTCCAAATGCCGGACTTCAAACAAACAAAGAGAAAATAACATTTGCTAATCCTTTGTGATAAGCCGCCTTTATCAGCCTCCGTGGCTCTCAGCTGGCATCGGCTGGTCAGATGGTCTCTTTTACACGCTGTAAATAAACATCACCTGTTTGTCCAGGATGACACGGGGGGCAGGTCCTGCTACTGGTGTTATCACAGAGGAAGCACTAGGTTGGGTGTGTGAGGGTTTGGATGTGAACAGACAGAGGACAATAACAGCGGCCTTGGCTGTGCCCCAGGGTAACCAGATCGCAGCCTCGGGAGCGTTGCTGAGACTTGTGTGGTTATTGCTTCCTGGAAGGTGCGGCGCTGAGAAGGGGACTTTCACTTCTTCCTGCCTCAGTGGCCCCCTCTCCATCGTCTAGACTTGGCGTTCACAATGGCCAGGGCCTTCCGGATTCCATTCTCTGTCTGCTGCCAGTTTCCGAAGCCGTGTATCTAAATTGGGATTTCCTGGATTCCCAGAGTCTTAGGGTTGGAAGGGGCCCTGGAGGGAAGCGAAGCCAACCCCTCTCTCTTTTTACAGCTGGGAGGACCACAAAGCAGAGCGATGGAGGGCAAAGGTCACACAATTGGCAAGGATGCTCCAGGCGAGAACGTTCTAAACCGAACTGCCCCTTCTGCCCTTATATCAGCGGGAACCTTATATCCTGGGACACATGCCTGGGAGTAGAAAAGTTGGGCCTGATACCAGGGTGCGTCCACAGAAGTCCTGGGACTGAGTCAGTGGCGCTGATTGGCCGCATTGGGCCATGAGCCAATCACTCTGGCAGGAGTAGGTGATACACTGACGGGCCAGACCTGAGTTGCAAGGACCTAGGATCCTGCGTGGGGTCAGCTCCAACCTTTCATTTAGGGTGGGGAAGGGTCCCCAACAAAAACCTGGGCTCTGCTCTTGAAGATGGGGAACGTGGGCGCAGGGGCAGCTTCGCAGCAGCACGTATGGTCCCTAAGTGCCCGAGCCAAGCATGTCTGCAGGTCACAAAGGGTAAACGATGACCACAAAGCTCCCGTTAGAGCTGCCAGCAGCAGCCGTGGATGTGGCCAGAGGCCTAGAGATGGTGCTGGCGAAGGTCTGGACGTCAGTCACGTTCTCGGTGCCCGGCTGGGAAGCGGCTCACGAGGAGAGATCATCACCAGTGGCATTTCACCGAATAATAAACGAAACCCTCAGAGGTCAAGTGAGAGGAACGGCTTGTTCCCATCCAGACAGCTTCTAGAGCAAAGCTGACCCCAACCTCACTCTCGGCCCAAACCCAGAGGGGAGATGGCTCTGTTCTGCACGCAGGGGGCACTGTAGGTTCTCTGGGGGACGGGGCGTGGACAGGGGAAAGTTGCAGAGGCCCCGAGTTGAAGCTGTGCCAGTGTTACGTTTCCCTCGGCTCTCCTACGCCTTTGGTACAGCTGCAACATGGAAACACTGGACGTGCGAGTTTCTGCTTCCTCGTTTTGCTGTTTTCTAAGTGGAGTGGGTGGTGTTTTTCTCCCCAGACCCTGCGCTCTAGTCACGCTGGAGGCCTGCAGCCCACAGAGGAGCCAGACCTTTCCCGAACCTGGGACTGCACTCCTCTCCCCTTGGCCGGGAAGCCTGCCACCTGTCCCCGCCGTCTCCACGGGCTGTGCAGTTACCTGCTGCTCCTCGCTTACAGCTTAACTCAGCAGCTTAGAGCGGCAGCTGCCCAATCCTACCTTGATGCTGAACGTGGCCATCGCGGGCAGAGCTCAGCTGGAGCTGCCCCGCCTGAAGGCTCAACTGTGCAGGCCTCTCGGGGGCTCAGTGACACGGCTGAGTGCAGGTGGCCCGCTAGTGTCCTCACTTGGCCTCTCCTGGGGCCTGGGCCTCCCCTGTCATGGCAGCTGGAGCATCCCGAGGAAGAGGAAGACAGACCTCTTCTAAATCACCTGTGGGTCCAAGAAGAAATCTCCAGAGAAATTGTTTCAAATACATTGACCTAAATGAGAACAAAAATACAGCTTATCAAAAATTGTGGGATGCAATGAAACTAGTGCTTAGAAGAGGGAAATGTATGAAGTTAAATGCAAATACTAAAAAGGAAGATCTGACATCAATAACAAAGCTTCCACCTTAGGAAACTAGAGAAGGAGGAGGAATTTAGGCCTAAAGTGGAAGAAAAGAAATCATTTTAAAAATGAGCAGAAATCTATGAAATTGAAAACAGGAACTTTTAAATTTTTTTAGAGAAAATCAACAAAACCTAAAGCTGGTTCTTTGAAAAGATCAACACAATCGATAAACTTCCAGCCAGGCTAACGAACAAAGAAAGAGCGAAGACACAAATGACCAAGCTCAGAAAGGGAAGCGGAGTCGTTACTGCTGATCCCGTGGACGTTAAAAGGATAAAAAGGGAATTATGTGAGCAGCTCCATGCTCACAAGTTTGATAACTTAAATGAGATAGACCTGTTCCTTGAAAGACAGGAACTACCAAGAGAGGAAGCAGAGCCCAGGTAAGGGCTGGCAGGAGGATAGTACCATGTCCATCATTCTGCTGATGAAAGCAGTGACAAACCTGCCCAGGTTCAAGGTGGGGAGAACTTGACCACATGATGAGCAACATCAGGGTCCCCGTGGCGCAGGAGCTTTCGGGATGGGCGCTGCTGTTGTGCCCCGGGAAATGCGACCTACCACACTTACCCGTCACCTCTTCCAGGAAGGCCTCCTTATCACCCCCTTAGGAACCCCCAACTTGGTGTACAGAAGGATTTAGTTAATATCTATGAAATCAGCATTTCTCAACCCTGGCTGCACAGCAGTGTCATCTGGGAAGCTTTTGACAAAAAACCTCACCTTGAGATTCTGACTTAATTGGCCTGCTGTGGGGCTGGGGTACCTCTTCGAAGTTTCCCAGGTGATTCTTCTTGCAGCCAGGGCCGAGGAGCTGTGTGGTGAATGAGCGAATTGACAAGTGATTCTGGCTAAACAGTACAAGAACAGCAATGTGGAAACTAAATATTTAGAAACTAAATATTGATGGAGCGGCATAGCAAAGAAGGAAAAAACAAAACACGCAGGAAAAGAAGAGTGGTAAAGAAAATAAAAATACAGAAGGAAGAGGGGAGATGAGACAGCTCAGGGAGGGGCTGTTCAAGGGTAGATTTTGTTGTCAGGCAGGAAGAGACGTGAAACCCACTGTGGGGCCTCAGAACACCAGGGGCCAACCACTGCCCGGGGTGAAGAGTAAAGAGGGGACACTCTCGCCAACAGAAGGCCCTCGGAGGGTTCTCTTTCTCCCATAATGCTGTCACTTGGGTTTCATAAACAGACACAAGAAGATCTGTGCCCAGCAAACTTTTTTTTCTTTCTACTAATTGAGCAAACAATTTAAAAATGCTTCGAGGTGATTCAGGATATTTTCCTTCCTGAATTGACCATCTAAAACTTGGGCCACGTTTCTGTAAGTGAAAGGTAGTGTGTACAGACATGCACACGTGCATGCACGGGCACGGAGTCGATTAGGATGTAAAGTTAATCTGGAGAGAAGTCTCTAGTAGCCTGCCACAGGGCTCTGCATTTAATGCTGTCCTACTCACTTTTTCTTTTTTTTTTTTTTGGTGGTTAAAAAATACATACCATAAAGTGTACCATTTTAACCATTTTTAAGTGTACAGTACAATAATGTTAACTATATGTACATTGTTGGGCAGCAGACCTAATCACTATTTTTATAAATACTTGACTGAAAACAAACCATTTTATCAAACAGCAGAATTCCCAAAGCTCAGAAGTAATTCTCATGAGCTGGTGAGAAAGTAGCGATTCAAAAGACGGTAGACAGTTATGCCCAATGCCTCTCTAAACAACTTAAAGCCCACAGCTTAGGACCTGCTGTTTAGGAGGCGCTTTCCTAAATGTTTATGAACTAAGGGAATTTTAGCAGGTTGAAATGAAGGGCCCAAAGTGATGACATTCAACAATATGTAAAATCCTTCCTCTAGATTTAAAATCCGAAAGTTCTAGAATCTAAAGTCCAGCTCAGTAAGAAAGGAATGTCTGTCCTTTAAAAACTTTGAAATATGTCAAGCCTACAGATGAGTACAGAGAATAAAGTAACCAGTAACCATATACTTAGAGCTCAGATTTACCAACATTAGCCTTTTACACTGTTTATCTGGATATTATCTTATGAAGGAAAACATTGCAGAGGCATTGGAACTCCGCTCCATACTCCTCCCCGGCCCCGCCTTCCCTTCTCCCTTCCCGAGAGTCGACCACTATCCTGATTTTGATGTCAATCATCCCCTGGCATGTTTTTATATTTTGGCCATGTGTAGATTCATCCATAAACAATGTGAAGTGTTGGTTTGCATGTTTTTATGCTCTATAAATGGTTTCCTACTGCACATTTCATCCTGCAAATTGCTTTGCTGGCTTCGCACGATGCTTGGAGATTCATCCGTGGTGATACCGTAGCTCTGTCCCTCAAGTTCACCACTCTGGAGTGTGCTTTTGAGTGAACCTCCCCCAATTTAGTTATCAGCTCTCCCATCAGTGAATATCTGTGTTATTTCAGAGTTTTTGCTGCAATTCACTCGGCAGCAGTGGGCCGTCCCATATGTGGATGGAAGTTCCTCTCGGTGTCTATGCGGACGTGCCATCCGGGTAGAGGGTCGCACATACTGGATTTCAGTAGAGACGGGTGTTGTTCTCGGAGCTGTGGTGTCAGCTTCTCAAGCTCACAGACACCATCAACACCCCCGCGGTCTCCTTTCTCCAAACCTACCAGTGGGGAACAAACGGTACCTCCTTTTGGCTTTAACTGGCATTTCCCCATGACAGATCAGTAGGGTGTCCTCTTTTACGAATCACTTGCTCATATCCTCTGCTCCTTTTTTCCTATTAGGTTGTTTTTCATTTCTTATTGATTCATAGGTGTTCTTTATATATGTAGGTTGGATACCAATTCTTTGCCACATGTATGCGCTGCAAATATATTTCCAGCACGTGGGTTATCTCTTCACTTTATTTAGCATGTAGTAACATTTAACAGCATAATTTTTGACAGTATAACCCTTTATGGTTTGTGAATTTTTGATGCTTTTTAGAAAAGTCCTTCTCTATCCTAATATCATAGAGTCTTCTACATTTTCTTCTAGAGATTTTTAAACTTTGTTTTATCCTTTTATAAGACTTTATCTAGAAATTATTTTTGTAAATGATCTGAAGTAAGAATCTAATTTATTTTTCCTGTTGATAACCAATTTCCTCAGGACTACCTATTTAAAAGCCCAACTTTTGTCCACTGATTTCTCTTTCATACGCCGAATGTCTCACTCTCTCCAAACCTGCTTCTGTCCTGATACTTGTGGCCCTAATAATGATGTAGAATTGTCAATGATGCTTCAAGCCTCTCAGAGCCGACACATCTTCTCTTCCAAAGCTCTTATCCATCCCTTCCATGGTCAAACCCAAGAGCGTATGGACTGTCACTGTATTCCCTCTTTAGTTCCAAGCATCTCATCACCAACCACCATCTCCAGTGTTTCCACCTCACCCCTTCTTCCACCAATTCGTGGGGTTCAGGGTTTGCCAGTCCTGTCCCCGACTGCATCGTCAACATCCCTTGGACTGGCATGTATAACAGCCTACTCAGCCTCCTATTACAGGTCTAACAGACAACTCGGATGGTCCAAACCAGGCTTTGCATTTCTATGCTCCCAGACCTGCCCCTCCCAGTGGTTCCCATCCCAGTAAAATCCAGTTCCAATCCTCAGGATAAGGGGTCAGGCTTGGCCCCTCCATTTTGCCTTCCACACCGAACAACAGCAAATCCCATCAACCCTACCTTTGAACAAGCCCTAATCCTGCCAGCTCCGTCACTGCCACCTTGGCCAAGCCATCGTCCCATCAAGCCAGAGAGGACGACTCCTTAGCAGACACTAAGCCAGGACTGTAGAAGGGTAGATGAATGGTGAGTGAGACTAGGAATGGCCCCTTCCGTTATGGAGATTCCAGTCTAAAAACTCCTCCGTGAACCAAAATTAGAAAGGACCAGATGATCCCTAATGGCCCTCCAAAGACCTTCAAGTGGAGAGAATCAGAGAAGTCCTCCCAGGTTTGCTGGAGCCCACTTACACCAGCTGGTGAGAGCTGACTGTGGGCATCTCTCCCAGCTCTGAGTTCAGTGACATCACATTGGAAGTTCAAAATCAGCCATGGTGGGAGTGTTTACATCGTGGAAACTGGCAAACTCAGCCAATCAGGGCTTCGTGCAGGGTGCAGGTTGTCAAACACTTGTCAGCCCCACTGTTCCCTCCCAGCCACGCTGGAGTCAGCGTAAACAGAGCTGAAAATCAGCCAATATCAACAAGCTGCCATGGGGGGAAACCTTCTTATGGCCCCAGAAGTGGAGCCTCTGCATTCACTGACAGCCTCCTGATGCTTGTGGATCCATGTCCTGGTGATTCCACTGTGGGAAGCAGCAGTGTGTGAGCTGAGGAGCATCCACCTGGAGTCATGCGCTGGGTTGAAATGCCAGCTCTAGCACTATTTGCTGTGTGACCTTGTGCAAATTACCCAACATCTCTGAGCCTCAGATTCCTCTACAGAGAATGATTATAATAATACTCACTACTTCATGGAGGTGCCGTAGTGATCAGACAAGAGAATGCATGTCAGGTTCTTAGCAGAATGCCTGGCACAAAGGAAACACAATAAATTACAGCTATAATTATTGTTGTATTCCCATAACTCCTCCCCATCTGAAGACAGTGATCAAATCCTAATCGATATATCCTTGTGACTTAGCACAGCTGGTGTGCAGGGAAGCCTCCACAACCGTCAGAATGACGAGTGAATGAATAGTATTGGTCCTGGCAGAACAGGATATTGTCAGAGAAACAGCCAACGCTCAAGGGGTTAAAGTAGCTCAGGCACAAAGCTCACCTCCGGCTCTTGAACCAGCGACAGCGTCACCAGGTGAACTCCACACGGACAAGACCAGCCAAGCTGTCCCGGTCACTCATCCCACTGGAATCTCTTCCATTGAGGGTTGGAGGCCAGTGGTGGTTTTGTTTGATCTTTGTGGGTCAGTCTCCATGTGGCTCTGGATAAAGTTTTTATTATTTTGTTTGGTTAGAAAACGATTTTTGTCAAACAAGTGATTTGGTTAATTTATTTCTCAGCAGCTGGAACAGGCAAGGTGGTGACCTGAGCGATCGGTTAGCCAGCCGGTTCTCAGCCCCGGCCACACATTAGAACGACCTGGGTGCTGTCAGCAAACACCAGTGCCTGGACCCCAATGCCAGAGAGTCCAACCCGGCGTCTCCAGGGTGAGGCCTGGGTGAGGGTCCTTTCTGAAACCTTCCCGGGGGATTCTGGGATGAGAGGAGCCAGGGTCGAAACTGCTGCGTTGGACCACACAGTCGCAGTGGCCAGCCTGCCCCCTGTGGACGAGGCCGTCGCCACCTGCATGTGCAGCATGGAGCTTTGGGCTGTGCACTGGGGCGGGGGTTGGGGTCAACCGTTTGATGGCCATTTGGCCTTTTTGGCGAGGAAAGGACCCGCTGGGGCAGTTGTCTGGAGTGTCGTAGGCAAAGCCACTGATCGATTGGGTGTCTTTGCGTTGGGTCCAGATGTCCTGGCCTCCTCGGGCGGGGGCCACCTCGGCTGGGATGAAGACAAAGAGTGAGAGGGCAAAGTGGCTGCGACGCTTGCTGAAGCGCCAAGGTGCACCCCGCCCCCCCCCCCCGCCCCCGACAAGCAGGAGCCTTCACAAAGCCCGGAGCAAAGGTGGACATCACGTGCCCTTGAAAATGTGTGCCGCGCTCAGCAGCTTGCAAACACTTCTCTAGATTCTCATTTGCGTCTTTGACCCTGAGAAGCGGGGCAGGGAGGTCAGAATTCTTATACTCATTTGGCAAAGGACCAGCACCGTAGTTCAGGCGTTAAGAGGATCCAGCGATGACACACAGTTAGCAAACAGCAGACTAGGACGAGAACCAGGTTATCTGTTAGGTATCCCGCATACTGGACATTTGAATCCATCTCCCTAAAGCAATTTAGAAACCCGAGTCCACTCCGGACTGGCCTCACCCTGGGTGCATTCTGGGCCACGGCCTCACCACGGGCCACCTCTCCTGGAGCAGCTCGGCATGGGGAGAGCAGAAACCACTCAAAGAAAAAGACCCCCACGCCTCTCTGATCTGTTCCCTTTGCCACTTCCAACAGGAGGGGGCCCAGGGAGAAATCCTGGTTGTGGCTAAAATGAAGTTTTAAATCAAAGTTTCCCGTGCTTTTCACATTTGACATCAGAAAATATCCCAGACTCCTTAGGATAGCTGTTCTTACTTTTAATGTCTGTGAGTTAAGAAAATGTAGCCTGACAAGAATGCCTTCTGTGAATTTGTAACACTCTTAATTTTAGAAAATCTGTCATTGCAATAGCGTGCATTTTAAAAATCGTAATCCAGTTCATATGGACAGAGTATTTTCTCTCAAGATGCCTTTGCTATTATTGGAAGAAAATGCCTATGTTTTTAAAAGATGCATTTTTAAGTATGGAAAGAAAAGAAAGAAATGACATGAACTCCGGGAAGCACGGCGAAGTCTTACACTGACGAATGTAGTTGGTAGGTGTATGGGAGCTCATTACACTTTCCCCTGCTTACGTCGTTCAATTTTCATCATAAAACATTTCAGTAAAGATAATCCTTGGTCCAGTATGAATTCACATTGTTGCCCCTCCCTGTAGCCCACAGATTGGAACCAGTGGTTTTAGAACTGGCGAATACCTGTCATCCAAATTTGGGGGGGTTTGTTTTTAATCTCTTAGGTCAGAATGGCGCAGAGTGATGATTGTACTGTATTTACTCATAAACCCATATTTTCCCATTCCGTTCTGCAGCCAACGGCCAGTCAATAAATATTGATCAGTCCGGGATGGAGTTAAAGAATCCAAAGATTGGGGCCTTCCGCCCCAGGAAGCTCAGTTGTATGGGAGATAAGTGCTGAACACATCATAAGAGATGATTAATAAAATCACTGCATATAGGAAGAGCTGGAGGGGGAAAGCCAGGTGCTCCATGAGAGCGCACAATGGGGGCTCCTCAGGGCTGGGGCAGGGCGGCTTCCTGGAGGAAGGGGCATTTCAGCTGAGACCTGAATGGTCAGTAGGAGCTCGTTAAGCCAAGAGGCCAGCCAGCCGCAGGGTCTTTGCCCAAATTCCAGAGAGCCCCAGGCCCCAGCTCCCTGGCTGTCAGTGGCTTCAGGGGTGAAGGCACTTGGTGCTTCGCATAATCAGATCCCGTCCGGAACAGCAGGAATCTCTGCCTGCCGCCTTCCGCCTTCCTTGTCAACAGGTGGCCCTTAACAAGTGACTAATCTTTAGCATGTTTGATATGCAGTGGGGAGCAAAGATAATCACCTGTCAAGGATTCCATCTTCATGAAAGACACAGCAGTGATCGGGTTTCAGGATGCGTGGGCGCGTGAACCCTGGGGAACTCGCCCTTTAAACAGGACATTGATCTTCCCCGCAGCCGCCCGGGATGGCCCCCATCGAGTCGCAGCTCATATTTCCTGGACCTTCACGGGGAGATAAATGCAAGGAGGCTGACAATCACGCAAAGATAGGCAGAGCCCTGCCTGCTGTAAGGTGATCAAGAAGCGGCCAAATGGGTAATATTTTTGAGTAGCTTCCAGGTGCCAGGCACCACACTCGGCATTCTCTCCGCACCGGCTGATTTACTCCTTCAGATTCTTGGATTTGGAGATTTCTCATGTTCGAATCTGAACTCTTGATTCCCCCACCCCACCCCCACCCAGAACGTCCGCTCTTACTGCATTCCTGCCAGGCCAACACCTCGGTGGTCGCCTCCAGCTCGATCTGCCCCTCCTGGCACCCTCCCAGTCCATTAGCAAATCCACCTTAAACACCCATCCGCTGCCGCCTGGGCTGATGTCCATTGACCCAAAGGCTAGAATGGTTGGCGTTCACTCATTCTGACGGTGGTCTCTGGAGACAGACTGCCCGCCAGGGCCCTAGAGCTGTGCAGCTTCCCAGCCATTCTGAGACCTGGTTCTGGAATTCTCCTGTCAAGCCTTTGCACTATCCCAGAACAACCCATGGATTCCTTTTTTTTCTTAAGCTAGAAATGTTTTCACTGCAATGAAAAAAATCCCCAAATAACGGAACTTTGTTTTTATCCTTCCTGGTTAACAGTATTGTTTGAATGCCCCTTAATACAACAAAATGCTTTCCCTCTAAATGTGTCTGGATGAGCAGAAACAGCAATGCTTGGGATTCCCTTAGTGTTATTTGTCATCTCCTTCTATCTTCTCGCCTTCACTCACGGAGACGGGGAGAGAGAGATCGATGGGGATGATTCATTCTCCAGCTTAGCCTGGCTCTAGCCTCAGTGGCAAATACGTGGATTTTGTCCAAAGCTAGATGAACATGATGACCTCATATTTGGGATGAAGCCAGAAACGCCCTTGGAACAGGACTATTCTGTCACTGCCACGGGCTCACAGGGAAATGACCATCGCTTTTATTTTGCCAAGGGATGATCACTAATCATAAAGGGCTGGGGGTTGGGGGAGGCAAGCAGAGTTCATTCCTCGTGCTGTGCTTTGCCTTTGCGGTGCTAAATTAGTAATGGAACAGCCTGGCCTAAGAGCCTTCCTCCCAGAATCTAATAAAAGGCCTAGGTGTAGCTGAGGGGCACTCAGCCACGTGCGGCTCAGGGCAGTAGGAGAGCTGGTTCTAAGAGTTCCTATCTACGAGGAATCAGTCCTGTTCTGATTTAAGACGAGCTCGTTGCCAAGTAGAAAATACAAGGAACGCTTTTCTTTCCCAGTTTGGATGCTTTTTTTGGGCCGTGCATGTGTGTTACTTTTTCATGAAGCTCTAGCTGAACACTTGCTCCAAAACCTTTGGCCAAATCTAAGGAGAAGTGTTGAACTTGAAGAAAGAAAAAGTGGGCATGGTTTTGGCATCCTTTCACTCCAGTTACGATGGTTGAAGTGTTGTTTCCAAGGATGGAAAAAGATGAAGGAAGGGATCTGGTGTGCCAACAATTTCAGGAATCACTGTCATCGTCACTGACACCACTGTTATCATCATCATCATCGCTCTCACCAAACTTCTCACCGTCACCATCCTCACCGCCATCGTCGTCACCGTCAGCATCATTATCATCACATCCCTAACTGGACCGCTTATTATGTGCCAGGCACCATCCTAAGCCCTCAACGTGCATTTACACCTCCGTCTGATTTTTCTCCCTGCACTCTCTTCCAATTTTCTTCTTGGCACTTAGCCTTACGGGGCATTACATTGTATCTTTATTTGTTTATTGGTGTGCTGTTGCCTCCCTCACTCTCCCGCTCGGAATGTAAACCTCGCAAGGGCTTTGTTTGCTTTATTGACAGTGAGACTCCCAGAACGTAGCCCAGTGCCTGTGACCTAGTAGATGACGCTAAATAATAGCTGAATGAAAGAGCAATATTGCCAAGTTCGCTACTATCACTGCTCTCACCTTAGAGATGGGAGGAGCGAAGCTCAGTAGCTGACTCTCAGTAGCTTGCCCGAGGCTGCTTGGCGCCACGGTCAGAACCGAGAGTCAGGTGGCGGTTAACACAAATCTCAGACTTCAACCTCTAGACAAAGTTGTGCCTTCGTCTTTGCCCCTGAATTAACAAGATATAGATGCTTCAAGACTTGTAAACCTCCCCATCTCTGGTTATCTTTCTGAAGCCAATGGAATGCATCTCTACTCTCTAAAATGAGAACAAAAGAAGTTCTGGAAGAGTGAAAACCACCCGCATCTGCTTCTCTGCTTGACACAAAAACCTGAGCGTGTGTTCTCCGAACTCTTAATTAATGACTTGCCAAACTAAGAACCATTTGCCCAAACCAAGGCAGGGATAAGGGTTGATTGACAAGGCTCTAATTAAACCCCAATTTATAATCTAACAGCTGGAGATCTTTCAGGTCACAAAGGACTTTGATCCTAGAAATTGTGCTAATACGAGTTCCCCCGCCCCCAGCTCCTCCATCTCTGTCCGGCTGCCCTGACTTCAGGATGGGTGCTGTAGCCCTGCTGAAAAGAAATTAGTTCCCTGCCGCGGCTGAATGAGCTGTCTTTAAAAATAACAACAAACCAACATGGGGTCTTGAGATAGCAACCTGGCCTTGGGCTCCCTCGGTGGGGATGTCGTTTGCATGGCGATGCAGGCCAGATGGTTCGGAGGCAAATTCCAGTATCTGTGATGCTGGGGGAGCCGCGGCTCCTGGGTGGGGGAGGGCTGGGAATGGGCGAACGTTGTGGGGTGCAGGCGCTGCCCTTCTGGGACTCAAGGGACCTGACCCCCTCTGATGATTCGCGGGGAAGGGGGTCCAAGTTAAAAATGAATAATAGGCAATAATATTTAGGAAATAATAATGCCGCACAACTGGAGGAATGGGTGGGTCTGAGCGCTGTGTGGGTGTGGGGCAGCCAACAGGCTGAAACCCAGACTTTCCCTAGTCAGCTGGAGAGATCCACATAAGTAGTCCCAGATTTGGGGATTTAAACAATTTGGGAAATATTTTAAATATTGGGTGGATTGACATAGGCTCACCAACTTTTACTGTGTCAATTAAGTACTTGAAAAATAACAAGCAAACAAACAGATCAACAGAAATAACATATCCCTGTTATCTACCCTTAGAACAAATTCATTTATTTTATTTTATTTTTTATTATTTTTTAATTTATTTTTAATTAATTAATTTATTTGGCTGTGTTGGGTCTTCATTGCTGAACACGGGCTTTCTCTAGTTGCAGCAAATGGGGGCTACTCTTCGTTGTGGTGTGCTGGCTTCTCATTGCGGTGGCTTCTCCTGTTGCGGAGCACAGGCTCTAGGTGTGCGGGCTTCAGTAGTTGTGGCACGCAGGCTCAGTAGTGGCTCACGGGCTCTAGAGCGCAGGCTCAGTGGTTGTGGCGCACGGGCTTAGTTGCTCCGTGGCATGTGGGATCCTCCCGGACCGGGGCACGAACCCATGTCCCCTGCATTGGCAGGTGGATTCTCAACCACTGCGCCACCAGGGAAGTCCCCATTTATTTTAAAAAGAACATTTTAACACACACAAAGTGGGGAGAACAGCATCACAGGTGAAGGATGGACCGTCTCAAGAAGGGGTAGTGGATGATAGTAGACACATCTCTACATACTTACATTGTCCTTATTTTTCTCACTTATCCTTTGGTAAAAATTAGTTATAGATTAGCTGAGCCCAAGGTCTCATATTTGTAGGACGACATAAGTCCCCATTGGGCCGGGACAGTTAAGTTGAGCTGATTGTTAATTAATTAATGCCCACTAATTGGTTCTAATGTCTCCTTTCATTTTCAAATGGGCCCCAGTTTGGACAGTCAGTTATATGGTCCCCCTGAGAACTGGTGGACCTCTAGTGCGGTCAGTGCTCAAGACTTTGGTTTTACTCCATGACCCGGCGGACATATTTTTAGTGCTCTTTCAAAATGCTTTTGTTCTAGATTTCAGTAGAAGGAAGTGGACACGTGATGCTCTGAGATTCGCTTCTCCCTCTGCTACCACCCTTCTCTCTTACCCCCCCCCAACAGCTTTATTGAGAGATCATTTGACATATCAAAATTGTATATTTTGGACCCCCCTAGGGCAGGGGTCCCCAAACCCCAGGCTGCACAGAAGGAGGTGAGCGGCGGGCCAGCGAGCGAAGCTTCATCTGCCGCTCCCCATTGATCCCCGTCACTTGCATTACCGCCTGAATCGTCTCCTACCCCACCCCAAGTCTGTGGAAAAATTGTCTTCCGTGAAGCTGGTCCCTGGTGCCGAAAAGGTTGGGGACCACTGTTCTAGGGGTACAACTTGACGTTTTGATATATGCACACACAGTGAAAGTTCTTCCTTCTTCTTTTTCTTGTTCTACATGATGGTCTGAAAGGTTTTTGTGTGGAGGAGCTAGAAGTGGAGAGAGATCTAAGACATTATGTACATGATTCTGTCAAAGTATATCACATTGGCTTAGAAAACAGGGAGAAATCGCGGTCCTCCCCCTTGCCTGCTAGCGTGCAGGAAAGTCACTGGCTCCTCAGACCCTCGCCTCAGCTTGTCTGCTTCCTCGACTGTACTTTGTTGCTCACCTATGGCATCTCGCTTACAGAATCCCCCCACTCAGTGATCAAATTGACACCTTGCTGTATCCCATTCCCCACACCGTTTGTAAACTGTGTGCGTGCACCCATGTGCTGATGGAGAAGGGACGAGGAATTTGATGCAAAGGGGTGTTGTCAAGATGAAAACCAAAATAGGCAACATAAAACACAACTTTTATGTTCCCTGAGTGAGAGACAGCGTGTCGTCTCTAGGACGGCCACGAACTCCTGAACGTTCGTTCCAGCTAAACATCCCAGAGCCCTAGGTGACGGTGGTGATGACGATGACGGTAACAGTGATGGCAGCAATGGAGACAGACCCGTGAGGGTCCGGTGGACACCCCAGCACCGTCAGTGCTGACTTGTGTGCACATCTTCTTCACAAACTGTCCTGGAAAGTGAGGGCAGTAGATGTGGTTCGGTGCCCATTCCTCCAAGTAACCAGCTTGACTCAAAGAGCATTAGATTTAATAGGAGCTTTCAGGACCGTGTGGTCCAATCCACCCCTTTGGATTTCGGTATTTTCGGAGGAGAAAATACCAAAAGTCCGGGAGGAAAGCTCCAGGTATTTCTCCTCCTGCCCGAGACTACAGGTATTTAGCACTTTTTTTTCCTTACCTGTAGGAAGGGTGGTCCTTGGGTTTGGCCAACCAAGTGACCTGTTCAGTGACGTGGTCTTCATCCTCCTCTGAGCTGCTCTGTCCTGCGCAGGGTTGAGGCTCAGTACCCCTGCGATGAGCTGCCCTTTGCCACAGCATTACGTGGGCCAGCCCCTTTGCCTCCTGGGCCATCAGGGACCCACCTCCAGGGGCACCCCCGTGGCGGCTGGGGCAGGTGCTGTGCCTCACGGGGAACAGGCCCAGGTTCTCATTTCTGAGCGACCAGATCGTTGAACAGAAACAACTACCTGCTTTGTGCATATCTCTTTCCTTTTGGGGGATCTGTGGGGGAAGAATTGGTGTTGGAGACGCAGTCAGAGACGCTGCCAAAACAATGAGGAGCGCTCTGAAGGGAACGAGAGCCAATTGCTGGCACCCAGAGCAGCAGGCAAGGTTTAGGGGAAGCTTAAATGCCAACCTGCCTGGGCTTAGAGCCCTTCTCGGCTGCCATTGAACATGCACCTTGCCTGGTGGGCAGGCTTCTCGCGGCGTTTGGGGGGGCTAAGGGGATTGGAATAGCGCTGACCTCATCGGCGTTGGCACTCTTCGGCTCTGGCGCCACCTCTGAGCTCAGGGCAGCTCCATTTGTGTGACTCCACACCCCCACGCGGGACTTGGAAAGCGGGACTTGGAAAGCCCAGTGTTTATCCCGGGGAAGGAAAAGGTTGATTTTGGTGCGGGGGTTCAGGCCCACCCAGGGAGATCTGTGCAGACCACAGAGCAACCATTGGTCTTATTGTGAAAAAGACACATGGTAGAGTTAGGCCAACCAGAGAGCAGATGTCGGACTATGGGATGCAAGTTCTGGGGAATTAGGTTCCATATGTCGATACCGCTTGGAATGATGAGAGCTGTCCAAAATGGAACACCCTGATTAAATAATTGGTGTGTCTGTCCACCATGGGAATTGTTCAGAAAGTTTAGAGGAGCACGTGGTTGAGGGTGTTGTTGAAGAGTTTCAAACCCTGGAGAGGGAGGAGGTGGACTGGGTTACATCTTGGGTCCGAGAGTCGATCAGTCAACAAGGATGGCACTGTCACTGGCTTCTGTTTAAGGGTCTCTGGCGTATAGGAACTGGGGTTTCAAATATCAGGCACTCTTAACTAGCTGAAAAAGAACGAAGAATGAGCGAGAAAATACAAAATGACTCTGAGAACTCTGAAGTGGTGCTGTAGAGTTCATGCATTTTACTGGTAGGAGAGCACCTAGGGTTCTCATGTACGACCTAATGACTCCCACCTCAGACACAGTTTTAGTTCTTACAGACTTGTTTGTCTGGTTCCCTGGCTGTAGCTGCTAGAGAAAAATGCATTAAGGAAATCGGGGGAGAATATAATTTTTAATACATTAATAACAAGGAATACATGTGGATAGTGGATCACTAAGGGGGAAACCAAAGTAGAGAAAAGTGCTCATGAGTATATGGCGATCTGAGGCCACTTAATGAGAGGGCAAACAGTTGCACAGACTTGAGGGCGCTTGGAGAGAGGCAGGTTATGGTGACCAGTAAGAAGTTAAATTATGTGCAGTGGTCTGTGTGAGATAAGGCAGAATGATACACAATACGGTTTACAGAGATTTGTAGTAAAAGATTGAAAGGTAGACCATTACCTGGAAATTTGCAATACACATGGCAGACATATGATTAAGATTCATATTATAAAATAACATCTGTGTATCAGTATGAAACATATAAACAACTAAAATAGAAAAATGGGCAAAGGACAGGGCATAAACAGACATTTCCCAAAAGTACCGTATGTTGTTTTTGGCTAATTTACATGTAAAATATGCCCAACGTTATTAGCAGTCAAATACAGGCACACATTTTAAAACGAGACCTTATTTTTGTCTGCCAGATTGTCCAAGATTTTAAAAATGCCACAATGTTCCAAGTTGGTCAGAATGCCAGGAAGCAAGTCCTCTCAAACATGGCTGGTATGCGTTTTGGAGAAGCCAGTTAGGCCCTCTGTATCAAATTGTTATTTATCCATTTATCAAATTTATCTAGAAATTCCATTCCCAGCAACTGACCCCTTAAAAAAGAGTATGAAGGTCTGTGTCCAAGGATATACATCAAACTTCGAATTATAAAAAATTAGCAGTAGTCCGAAGTGCATTAATAGGGGGTGAGACAAGAACATTATGGAATGTTCATGTGGTGAAGTATTATGGAAACATCTAAAAATGAGATATCTTTGTAAATTGATGTGCTGTGAATAATATGTCGTGAATGAAATGTATAGTTAATGAAAAAAGGAAGTTGTAGAACCGTATGTGAAATATGATCCTTTTAAGGCATAAAGATGACAGTAGTATTATTTAAACCATGTTCATACCAAACCGTGGAGCTACTCTCAGTTCTTGGAAAGCAAGTTTCTCGCCAGAAACAGGGCCAGGGTAGGGACGGTCTTCCAACTTTTTTAAAAAATAAAAAAGCTTGGTTTAACTCGACAGTTGAACAAACACTGCTTGGCATCTTCACCTCCGAATGATTGTACAACATTATTCCTTGCTGTTGTTTTCAGCTCATCTACTTAGTTGTTTCTTTCATGCCAGACACTCTGCTGGGTCTTCACAAAGATTCTCTAATTTAATCTTCACTGCCACCCTCTGAGGCTGTGCTTCCTTATCCGAGGCTCAGAGCTATTAAGTAACTTGCCTTAGGTCACCAGTTAATAAGTGGCTTAAGCAGGATTCAAACCCAGGTCCGTCTGCCCTAAGAATCTGGGCTCTCTGCAGTTCATTCATTCCTTCATTCATTCACTAATCAGATATTTATGGAGGATTTTTTGAGCCTTTTGCTACACCTTTCTGTTTGAAGACATGATTAAGGATGGGAAGTGTGTATACAGGAGCTCATCTAGAGTGCACAGGAAGGCACTGGTCCCTCTGTGAATCATTCACAAGGGTAAAGGATGAAGACGCTGTTTCTCCAACATCAGACATAGAATCCCCCAGCTGGAGCTGTTATGCCTTTGTGCTATCCATTTCAGAATGGAGGAAAAGTCCTAGGATTTAAAATAATTAGGAAATGGAAACCCAAACTGGAGGGACCCAAGGGGATGTTGGGATCAGTAAGACGTAAGACAAGTGGAAATACAATAATGAGACTGATCTTGGAAGAATAGCAAAACATCATTCTCACTCAAGCCTGGAAGCCCAGGTCAGGCTTTGGGGTGGGGAGCTGGGCGAAGAGCGGGTGGAGAGAGTGGAGACTTGATTAGGAGGTCGGGATGGACAGGACTGGGGGTGGAGCAGAGGGACGGGGGTGTGGGGTGACTCAGGGCTCTACTTGCAGACCTGGACAACAAGAGATTCCACGCTCTCCACCAGGGAGGAGGCTGCTGAACATGGTACCCGGACACCATGGTGATGGACTAACTTGGCCTTCACCCAGAGCAGCCCTGTGTTGAAGCTCCCTGAGCCATGGATGGCCTCTTCACCCAGGCTCCCTGGGAGCTCTGAGAGGAACTGGTGCCCAAGTGCCCCCTCTAAGCCATCCTGGCTGGGCCGGTCTGGGAGGGGTCGGAGTCTCTTTCCTTCTTTACTTTCTGTAATGATCTCCAGCTTAATTCTAAGGTGCATCCAGGGTAGAAGTGACTCTGAAATAGAGCTCTTTTTAAATATGAGTATGCGTTCGCCCATTTCCCCTTCTTAAGAGTGAAGACTTCTTTGGTTTCTGTAAGTGGGGTGCCACTGGGGACCCCTGTATGACAGTGAGGGTGGTGGCTGGGCCCTGGAGACGCCGCCCGGCTTTGCTGTGTGGTCTTAGCTGAGTCCCTTGGCTCCTTGGCCCCCAGTTCCTTCTCAGGAGGACCCTGTCTAAATCCCTATCCCTGGCACCCAGCCCGCTGCCGGCACCCGTAGCAACAGATACTTGTGGAATGAACGCATGAGCAAATGCAAATGCAAACTGAACTTAATCCTGGAAAGGCACCCTCCCTACCTGCTTTAATCCTTTATGGCTCTAAATCCAGACTTCTTAGAAACTCGAAAACCAAGCCCCTCACATTTCACAGGGTGGTAGGTTAGAAGATGGGATGGTGCTGCTGCCATATTTTCAAATTTTATTTCATATGCCAAAGCGTTCACATTTACAACCTTGGAAACCACCTTTTCACTGTTGGCTTGGAACATCACCAACCCGCCCACTCGCACTTAACTCGTGTTAAACCAGCACGAAGCGGCAGGCATCTCGGAAAGGTCAGCCTTCAGCCCAACCGACCCTTCTTCTGTTTTGCAGTTTTGCAGGAAGGGACCTGGGGCTTGACCAAGTCACAAACTGTATGATTTGCGCTTTTCCCCACTAATTAAATTCAAACCATTAATCAGATGAGAGACTGTTTTCTTTTTGCCTTTGACCTCAAGTCGATTTGCTCTTCGCATCTGTCACCCTGGAAACTTTACCCTGTGGGACAGGGCTCGCTCCAGCTTTTGAAGTTGGCAGGGAAAAGATAAGGCCAAGGAGACCAACCAGATTCACTTTATGCAAAGTACCTGTGAGGCGCTCCTGGAAAGCCATCCACATAGACACATTACTCCCACAGCCAAAGAGATGGCGTGCTATTGTTCCGGGGTCATTTGTTTTCATGTTATGTGCCCAAGGAGGTGTGTGATCTGTCTTTCAAAAGCTTGTTACTCTGCAGTGGACACCCCACTCTTTCCTGCCGGGACTGGTGTACTGGCTGTTCTGCCTGCAAAACAAAAAAGTCCTGGGCAGATTTCAGTAGCTGTTTGTTACTCACTTAAAGATCAAGTTCTGCAAGGTAAACTGGGGATGACAACTGAAAAATGAACACTGACCATGTGCAGGGTGCCTCTATTTTGCTGAAAGGTGACCCTGGCCCAAGGGTTTCAGACGAAGTGGAGGTTACACTGTGTCCCACCGAAAAGAGAAAAAGAAAATCTAGAACTAAAGTCGGCCTCTGGGATTTGAACCCGGGGACTGGGGAGAGTTCAGGGCACAAGCCACGGCTCTGTAATGAGCCACGGTGTCTGGTTTCCAGAATGTCATGGTTATCAACCGCAGGGGCTTAGGTGGATTAACATCTGAACGCTGAGGCCGAGGCCGGTCCTGTTACCTGGGCTGCTTTGTTTGCTCATGTGAATTGTATCACACCCACTGCACAGCAAGAAGTTGCTGGAGCTGAACCCAGTGGGACGTGTTTCCATCCCAGGGCAGAGGTGACGGCTGTGGTGAGCTCTGCTCCGTATTCCAGGGCGATTGGACCCCACCATAGTTCTGCGTCTTTTTCATTCATGTGGGTTTCAAGTTTGAACCTCTCTAGATGCACGTGCTGTTAGCTTATTAAACCAGGTAACTGATGATTTTCTCCTAACGAGAGCTTCACGCTGATAAACCTGGTCATTTTGAAAGTGGAGACATCCATCGTCACAGCCCTTTCTTGAATAACATGCTATCGGAGGTGCTGAAATGTGGTCCCTGACCTTACGGGGTCATCTCTAATGTACCCTTTTTTTTTTTTTGTGGTCCCACGTATCAAATGAACAGAAACAAGTTTCGGGCATTTTGAGGGAGAGATGCTCGTTGGATAAGAAGATTTCATAGAAAGCGCTCAGGCTTAAACGAACATCCATCTCAGTGGGAGCTTTGTAAATACACAGGGGCTGAGACCCTGCCAGAGATTCGAATGGATCCACCATTCGTGCCTCAGACCTGTGTCAGCTTCTTCGCCGGGTGAACTGGAGGCTGAGCTTCAGATCAATGCCACCAAAGAGCCCAGTGTTGAGACCATGAAGGCATCTGGTCAATTCTTGTGAGTGAATGAATAAAGCTGCCTTGGAGACGGGACCAAGTACTGGAACTCCAAGGTCTAGGGTGGGTGGACCAGCCAGCTGGGGAACTGGAGACCATCTCCATGGTCAAGTCACGGGCAGACTCCTTGCAAATCATAAAGCAAATCTCACCTCGTGGCTTCATACTCCACTTAACACTTAGAGAGGGGCAAGAAGGGCCTCCTGGCACGAGGCACAGATTGGGCGAAGGTCTGGGGTGGGATGCACCCTGGCCCAGCCAGAAGGCAGTGAGCAGACCTGTATTTTGCCCAGCACCAAAGGCCACCCCTTTATGGGAGAAGGTTTTGGTCGATGCATTCAGAGAAGTCACTGTCATTTCCTGTGACTTTAGTCCAGGAGCCTTCAACTGCTGCAGGAATATTTTGTTGGCCCTCGATGTTTTAAAAAGGAGGACATCTCATGTGTAAATCCACACAGCCTGATGCTCTTGATAAACTCAGAAGATGTGGCCACAGCAGGCCAGTGTTCCCGTCTGGAAACAAGAGCCCGGAGCCCAGCTGTGGCGTCCACTTTGGGCAAGCCCTGCGCTCTCAGTTTGCCAAGTCCCCCCTCTTCCTTATTGCCCGCCCCCATCCGCCTCCCTAGGCCACACTACCTGCCTGGTCCCCGTAGGCCATTGGGTCTGCAGTGCTTCACACAGTTGGGGAAACTTGTCCTCTGTGATGTGTTCACAACTCATGTGGAGGAAAGTCATCCACAGTTGAAATTCCTTGCAGGGGGACTGGATCAGGTCACCGATGGAGGAAGCCGATAGCCAGTCCCAGGTTAACGAGCCTTGTGCTCTAGAGAGGATACATAAATATACCCCAGAGGGGATCTGAACTTTCCCCCACCTATCTGATCTGGCTCTAATTGTTACCAATTGGTATTCCCTTACGCCTCTGCTTTCTTTGTAATAGAGACGGTCTCAGGTTCTCATTCCAAGTGACCCTTTATTCCAACTGCCCATCCATGGGGTCACTGACTTCCTGGGATGAGAATTTAGGGGGTTTTGGTGTTTGAAACATCCTATTTTCTTTCTTCCCTAACCCAGCTCCGTTTATTTTAAATCACCAGGCATCCCCGTACCCTTGAAAGCTGTTCTTACTGCATCTGTATCACTAAGCATATTCATAATTTTACCCAAATCCTGAGACAGGCTTTTTATTTAATTTGTTTGCCCTTACAGGAGGACGTGTGTGGTGACTGGGTCCTGTCCTCGCTGGCCTTTTAACATGCGTCATGGATAATTGTCCATAGAATTGCGAGCTGGTGATTGGTTTAAATCCCACACCGTGCCCTCTGACCTGTGACACTGTGAGCATGTTGTGGGCCAGAGTGAGTTCACCACACCCCTCACCCCGGACTGCCCTGAAGTCTGAGCTGGATTAAGCATCTGAAGCATGACTTCTTACAGAGAACACGGCCCTGGGTCCAAGCAGGTGCTGGACCCTTTGGTGTGTACCTGGCCCTAATCTGCCTAATCAGATAAGTTTGGCCACTTACACAGTGAGCCACAGTGGAGAATGGCAAGGAAGAGAGACACCTTCGTGGCTTCCCTGGAGGCGCAGTGGTTAAGAATCCGCCTGCCAATGCAGGGACACGGGTTCGAACCCTGGTCCGGGAAGATCCCACATGCTGCCGGAGCAACTAAGCCCGTGCACCACAACTACTAAAGCCTGCGCACCTAGAGCCCGTGCTCCGCCACGAGAAGCCACCGCAATGAGAAGCCCGCGCACCGCAGCAAAGAGTAGCCCCCGCTCGCCGCAACTAGAGAAAGCCCGCGCACAGCAGCAAGGACCCGGCGCAGCCAAAAATAAATAAATTAATAAATTTAAAAGAAAAGTAAAAGAGGGACACCTTCTCCCTTAGGCCTTCCCCCCCGCCCCGGTCTCTCAGCCTAGGGACGTGTGCCGTGGCACCAGAAGGAGCAGAAGTGTGGGTGTCAGGGCTGGGGGGTGGGCAGTGACAGCAACGAGCACAGGGTCTTTTCAGGTGATGAAATTGCTTGGGTACTGGATCAAGGTGATGGGCACTCACAGTTGTGAATGTACTTAGCGCCACTGAACTGTACACCTTTAAATGGTCAAAAGGCAAATTTTGTTATGTGTATTTTACCACAGTAACACAAACAGCAATGGGAAGGAAACAGAAGCTATTCAGTGAGAAGAAATTTTTAAAAGGAAAAATGACCATTGATAACCTCAGGGAGAGAACGAGAGTGTGGGTCTGTCACCTTCCTCATGGGGCATAATTATACATGCCTGTCTCACAAGCACACACACACACGTACTCACCCCCCCCCCCCCACGCACACACACACCACATCTGTAACCGCAGACAACCAGCATGCTTGTCACGGCAGTGCGGACATCCCGGTGTGACCTCGGGCCCAGCCATTTCTTCTCCTGAAAACGGAGACCAAGGCTCCCCCCAGGATTCAGTAAAAACACTCGCACACGTCCAGGGGTCCCAACGTCAGGGTCCTAAACTTTGTGCTGCATAAAGGGAAAGTGAGCCGTCATGTTGGAGCCATCCCGGTTTTCCAAAGCCCTTTTAGGGAGCCCAGACAAGATCAAACCCAGGGAACTCTCAGAGCCTCCCTAGCCGCCTTCCTATCATTAATTAGCCGGCTGTGTTGATTTCCCCCAAATGCTGAGGTTTCAGGTCGTAACTGTGTCCAGGGCTGGGTCTGACCCAGCCACCCGCAGAGCCGAGCCATGCACAGGATGCCTTTGAATGCCAGGGCAGGAATGCCGCTGGGGAAGCCCGGCTTGGGATTCAGAAGGAGGGAACATGGGATTTGCCTCACGCCTGCCGCCTCTGGTCTGGCACGCTGGAACCCAGTGAGATCCAACCAAACCCTGTGTATTGTTTGCGGGGGCCCCATAACAGAGAACCACAGACTGGGTGTCTTAAAACAGCAGACAATTGTCTGGTTGGCGTGGGAGTCTGGAATCGAGGTGTCGGCAGGCCGTGCTCCCTCTGCAACCTGTAGGGGTCCTTCCTTGACCCTCTGTGCCTTTGTCTCCTCATCAGGACCCCAGCCGTGTTCGGTTAGGGTCCGCCCCACTCCATCTTGACTTTATCTCTGATCACATCTGTGATGACGGTTGCCAGGGAAGGTCACATTCTGAAGTCCCTGGCTTCAGGACTTCAGCATATCTCTTCCGGGGGACACAATTCAGCCCATAACACCCAGCAGTCCCTCTGCACCCCAGCCCCTCTGGGAACCTCTTGGTGCCTCCTGAAACGCACAGTGACTGTTTGCTCCCGAGGATCGGGACGCTCCGCAGGGACCTCTCCAAAGCCCTGGCTTTCACGGTTTAAAGGAAGCCTAACACTGTGGCCATGGTTTTAATTAAAGGTTGATGGGCCATGTCCTGACATCATCAATAAAACCAGCAAAATAAAAAGAAATAACTTAATAAGAGGCGTGGGAGGGCAGCCCAGGATTTGTCATGAAATTGCATGATGTAGCAATAAAACGCCATTGTAGAGAACGCTGGCAGGGTTCGGGCTGCCCAGCGTGTCCTTCGTTTGCTAAGAAGTTCCACTCCCTCCCATCGACTTTCTGCGGCGCCTCCAGCCCAGACAGTGCCCCCGAATGTGGAATCTGATTTGCTCCCAAGTTGGGTGAACTGAGCAGGTTAATTCCAAACCACTGGGTCTGAGTCAAGTTCTTTTCTGGAAATCGTGCCCTGAAATTACCAGCACCCGCACGCAGTGGGGGCCGTGGTGTGATGATATCTCTGTGTGTCACTGTGCCGCCTGCCTGGGCAACCAGCCTGAGACTCCAGAACAGAAGCCAGAGGGGATTCCAGGGTTTAGAATTAGGCTCAGCCTTAAAAATGGGGTTGGGGACGTCCCTGGCTGGATTCATCCGTGGCTGTCATTTCCCTCAAGTTCACGGATAAACAGAAGTTCTGTAATATTTTTCACTTCCACGTCCCTGTCTTCATGGTTTAGAAAATTTGCTTTCTTGGGAACTAGAAAGGTTGGGGGGATTATGTGACCTTCTGCGAGTAGCCATTTAGGAGGAACGCTGATTAGCAGGGACAAGTGTTGATACCACGGGGAGGCAGGTGAACGCGGGGCTGCCCTTTCCCGCAGGCTGTGCCCTGTTGTGTGTTTCACCAAAGCACCAGGCCAAGGGGGCTGGAGCCAGCTTGGGTCCGGCTGGCCATGACATGAACCACTGGGACTGCTTCTAGCAGAGCGGTGACTTTTTGCAATTTTCCCACCCAGAGGGGGTGCCCCTACCTAATTCGCACAAAGATGCCTTATAGGCGAGCATCGCTCTGGTCAAAAGAATTTGACCATCAAATACAAAAGGAGGGTGGACACACCACTTTCCAGTTGAACTCATGCACTCGTTCATTCCACAGTGTTTTTCTGAGCATCTGTTAATGCACTGGGAAGTCTGCTATCTGAGGGAAGGAGGGCAGGAAGAAGCAGGGCCCTTCTGGATCTCAGAGGACACAATTTGAACCAATGGGTAGACGTTATATGGAGGCTGATCGCAGATGGAAAACACACACACCAGGATGCCTCTTGGAGAGGTAGTTTAGAATCATCTAGAAAGTGGAAGCTGTGTACATTTCATTCCAGGTGTATCCCCTGGAGAAACCCGGGTCCAGGTGCACAAGACAGTCCACGGCAGCGTGATCATCAGGTGCCCCAGCTGGAAACAACACAAATATGTAAGAACAGTCACTCCAGTGGGTGACGGTGGTGCCATCTATAAGAATGACGGTGAATGGCCGCAGATGAACTCGTGAACGCGGTGAATGGCCGCAGATGAACTCGTGAACGCGGTGAATGGACGCAGATGAACTCGTGAACGCGGTGAATGGCCGCAGATGAACTCGTGAACGCGGTGAATGGCCGCAGATGAACTCGTGAACGCGGTGGCAAGCAAAGGAAGCAAGTCACCAATACACAGCCACTAAGACGGTGCTTCGTAGAATTCAAACGCAGCAGGGCTCTCTTACATGTTCACGGCCGGACACGCATGTGCTACGTGCGAAGTAGGGCAGGGACGGCGCTCGTGGAGGCTGGGGCCGTGGACAGCTCTGGAGCGAGGAGCTGCCCCAAGGAATGAGTGGGGAAATGCAGACTGAGCCCTAACCAGCTGGGAGCCTCTAGCAATTGCGGACGCAGGACAGACACGGGGGCCGGTGATGTGGCAGGAACGTCTGAGGCTACCCTCTTGGCTCTGCACACAAGGGAGGGCCTCTGGCCAGCCTGGTCAGGGGCAGGCAGAGCTGTGACTCAGAGCATCCTTCTCCTCTGCTTGGCCTGGAAAGGGAAAATGTGAGGCCATTTTTAGGGAATCTGCTGCTTCCAGACGTAGGCTGCATCATCCCTGCCTCTAGAAGGAAGGAGGTGAGGCAGGGGGCATGGCAGGTGGGAGGACCTGATGTCCCATTTGGGGCAAAGGGGCTTGGAGAGGTGGCAGGGCTGTGGCGGACACACCCCTTCTCCGGGGTAAACCACGCTGCTCCCTTTGGGTCCTGACATCCCAGGTGAACCTGCTCTCTTGGCCAACTCATGAGGTCTTGCACTGGATGACCCCTCCTCCCCTGGAAGTCTTTCCTGGTGTGTCAAAGGAGGTGGATTTGCCCCTGTAGGCCGAGGCTGCTGCTCCTAAGATACCCATCTAGTCAGAGTCCCCAGCCAGGCCCCCAACCACGGTGCTCAGACGCAGGTGGTACACTAAACAGACGGCACCCTGAGCCCTTGGAGCCCCCACTGTCGCTAGCTGTCAGTGTTGTGTTAACTCCAGAATACCTTCTCTCACTGACCCTTCATCCCACCTAAATCCACTCTTATTTTGGTCGTTGAGGTCTTGAAGCATCCAATTAGAAATAAACAGCCCCATGGTGGAGTCACAGCCACCATCTCTCCAGCGTAACTCAAAATAATGGCTGATATTTACCCAAAGTCCATGGCATGCCAGGCCCCCTGCAGTGTGCTTAATGTACCCCAGCTGATTTGATCCTTCAAAACCCCTATGATATCGGCACTGCTGTATCCCCCATGTAAAGGATGAGGAGGGGCTTCCCTGGTGGCGCAGTGGTTGAGAATCTGCCTGCCAATGCAGGGGACATGGGTTCGAGCCCTGGTCTGGGAAGATCCCACATGCCACAGAGCAACTGGGCCCATGAGCCACAACTACTGAGCCTGCGCGTCTGGAGCTTGTGCTCCGCAACAAGAGAGGCCGCGATAGTGAGAGGCCCGCGCACCGCGATGAAGAGCGGCCCCCGCTCGCCGCAACTAGAGAAAGCCCTTGCACAGAAACGAAGACCCAACACAGCCAAAAATAAATAAATTTATAAAAAAAAAAAGAAGGATGAGGAAACCGAGGCACCAGGCAGTCAGGGAATCTGCTCTTGGACACAGCTGGGATTGGAACCTAGGTCTTCTGGCTCCAGAGTCTGAGCTTTGAGCCATTGCACTGTCATCCTGGTTTGGTTTAATGGGTCCAGTGTGGTAGCCATGGTAGCTACTAGCCATGTATGGCCATTTAAATGTAAATACATTAAAATCAAACCAATGAAAATTCAGTTCCTTGGTTGCACTAGCTAGTTTAGGCCCAGGGGCCGGGGTGCATTCTCTGAGGTGGTGACATTGGAGTGATGGCTGGATGGTGGAAACGAGCTGCTTTTGTGAATCGCCAGGGAAGAGTGAGTGCCTGAGACTGATCAGCATATTCCGAAAACCCCAGCTGGAAAGGTTCTAGTGGTGGAGAAACAGGAGGAAGGGCCCCGAGGCCAGGGCAGGGCTGCTCTAGGGTCAGGCCGTGGAGATGGACAGGACCAAACCCCAGAGGGCGTGTGGGCTGCGGTGAGGAATTTCCCATCTACTCCACGTGCAAAGCTTGTTGCATTAATGCCTCCAGTCATGGATTCGTGGGAGACATTGGCAGTGTTAATGCTTTTCCGGGTTCCCAGTCCAAACGGGATCACTTGTACTTGCTTTAGATGAACACGCAATAAAAAATGCTGCAGAAAAGATGCTCCCCGCCCTTCCTGGTGGGTTCTCTCTTGAAGGGAGTGAACTGCATTTGCCGTTTCCACACCCTACCTGAACTTGGCCTTTTCTCCCAGCTGCTTCTCCTCTGGATGCAGGGAGGTCCATCAGGTCTGGGTCTGAGGAGCTGGACTCAGTTTCCAAAGCAAAGAGAGACACAGAGACGACAGCAGAGATGTCTGTCTCAACACAGGCAGGAGCTGCCCGGGGGTCGGGTGAGATGCAGATGGCTGGGTGGACATGAGGTGGGCTGACTGCACCCTGTACATTGAGGGCATTTGCTTTCCTGCGCAGGGACCCCCTCTGGAAGGACCCTCGAGGGAGTGATGGCTTCACGAGTCTCCTCCAGGGGAGGCTGGGTGGCCAGAGACTGTGGTGGCAGGGGAGTTGTTTTGCACTGAAAACCCTTTTGTACCTTGTAAATTTTGTTCCGGGTTCATGTGTTAGCCATTCGGAACGTGTGCAAATACACAGCAATTTCTGTGTGTTAATCTGGTATCCTGCTACCTTGCTAAATTCATTTATCAGTTCTGGTAGTTTTTGTGTGGAGTCTTTAGGGTTTTCTATAAATAGTATCACGTCATCTGCATATAATGACACGTTCACCTTTTCCCTTCCAATTTGGATACCTTCTATTTCTTTTTCTTGTCCGATTGCTGTAGCAAGGACTTCCAATACTCTGTTGAATAGAAGAGGTGAGAGTGGGCCTCCTTGGCTTGTCCCAGATTTTAGCAGGAACGCCTTCAGCTTTTCATCATTGAGTATTATGTTGGCTGTGAGTTTGTCATAAATAGCTTTTATTATGTTGAGGTATGTTCCCTCTATACCCACTTTGGTAAGAGTTTTTATCATGATTGGATGTTGAATTTTGTCAAATGCTTTTTCTGTATCTGTTGAGATGATCATGTGTTTTTTGTCTTTTCTTTTGTTTATGTGGCGCATCACATTGATTTGCATATGTTGAACCATCCTTGTGAACTTGGGATGAATCCCACTTGGTCAGGGTGTACGAGCTTTTTCATGTGTTTGCTAATATTTTGTTGAGAATTTTTGTATCTATGTTCCTCAGAGATATTGGCCTGTAATTTTCTTTTTTGATGGTATCTTTGTCTGGTTTTGGTATCGGGGGTAGACAACAAAATGGTTTTAAGTAGAAGCTGATGGCTATCTCTCATGAGGTCCAACTCTATGGGAACATGGCATTTCACAAGGATTCATTGTTTCATGGTGAGATCGTATAATTGTATAGAACCTTGGGTCTAAAGAAGAACGTTAAAGATCTGGCCCAACCCCCATGTCACAGACAGATAGACATATCCAGAGAAGTCGGAGGTGCTCCTGAGGCCACACAGCTGGTTTGGGGCGCAAATGGGATTAACATGCAGACCGTTTGTCACCAGCCTCTGTTCCTGGAAGATGCTCTGATAGGCCAGATGCTCTCCCTGGAACTTTCCATTTCTAAGTTTCTAGAAGCCTGTAATGAAAAAAGAAAACGTAGCCCCTGTAATGGCTTCCACGTTTTCAGAAAGAAAAATGGAGATTTATAATCTGACCAGGGTCTGTGGGCGATTTCTACATGCAAGAATCTGGCAGACAATGTTCCCTGATGCATGAGGTGGTGATGTTTGGGGCCATGTGCATGGTTTATGGCAAGACTGGGGGACTGGGAGATTTTTCGGCAAATCCCAAACATAGCCATATATGGAGGATTTTATGCAAAGTAGCTGACTAGGATCTAATGCTGTAATTAATGGAATGAATACAAAATGCTTTTGTGATTTGTTATTATTGAGCCTTGCTTGTGTAGCAGTTACCTTGTGTCAAGAACCATTCTGAGCACTTCACAGAAATTAACCTGTGCAGTGTGAGCACTGTGTCGTGGTAATTTCAGGTGTGAATTTTGGAGTCATGTAGACATGGATTTAAATACTCGTTCTGCCATTCTTATTAATTATGTGACCGAAGTCAAGTTACTTGACCTCTCTGAGCCTCTGCTTCATTCGTCCATAAAATGGGAACGTTCCCAACTGTCTCACAGACTTGCAAGAAATGAGGCAAGCTCTTAGTTTGAACCGTATAAAGTACTGACTTTCGACCTGTTTTCATTTACAAAACTAGCACTTTCATATGGTTCAAATACATAAAGAGCTTAGCTGAACGCCAGCACTTGGAAAGCACTGAATAAATAATAGCTTTTTTTTTTTTCAACTTTAGCTTGAGAGGAGCTAAAATACAAGAACGCTTTCTGCATTGCTGTACGCATTTTCCTTAAGTGCTTTGATGGGCCCTTTTGCCCCAAATTATTCTTCAACAAGACTCACTAAAATAACTGAAAGGCGTTCACTGAGATCCAGCCTTTGAAAGAGAGAAAATTTTTGATGGTGATTTTTGAGTTTCCATAAGCTCTCGTTTCCAATGGCTTCAGCTCCGGTTGAATAAGGCTGCTCAGAGCAGGCGGCTCTGAGGTGGGCAGTTTAGGTCATGAATCAGGAACGAAGAGCCCCCAAGGCGGGCTCCTGATGATGCAAATTCCTCAGCCCCATGTCGTCCTTGCAAGGTGGGGGGTCCCATCACAGCCCTTTGACAAATGCACAGCTCCTGGGCCAGGGAACCACAGGAGGTGAGATTCACATGGGCTAATTATATCAGAAGATAGATACCCTCCCCAGAGAGAGACCCTTTCTAGTCCCTTTCCTGCCAAAAACACCATAGCAACCAACATGGAAATGCCATTCTGTCCCTCAGATGTCAGCGCCTTTCTCTGGGACGGAGAGCAGATGTGTGTGCAGATTGCGACCTCCTACCCGAATGGAGAGGTGGCCCACATGCCCAGGTCACACTGCTCACTTCAAGGGAAAAGTGTCAAAGAGCATTGACATTTGGGGGCTCAGGAGGAACCCAAAAGTATGGCTTCAGGAGCTCAGTGACCACTGGTCAGGAGTGAAATCGGAAGCCTTCCATTCCCGCAGAAAAGAGCCATGGCCCTGCCGTGCCGTGAATTCTCAGCACCATTTTCAACACCAGCTATGTTTTTACATGTGTTTAGAGTAGCGTCACGGGTCTAAATCATCATCACTAAATTGTGTAATTATCCACTCAGTGCGTCACCCATGTCGAGGATGGTATGAAGAATGTTTAATGGGTAGAATTCCTGGGGGTTTATACTTGAGAGTCCCGTCTGCCAGCGCAGTCACCCTGGGTGATTGCATTGCTTTCTGATGCAGTAATGGCCAAACGCTGGTGTAGTGACCTGGTCAACATACATCACGCCAATCACGGAGAAGCCTGAAGTGTCTGTGCACTCAGCTGCCGCCGCCCACGTCCCCACCAGCCGCTTGCTGACTCCAGTGTTACAGATCCTCAACCACAGGGTGCCCCCACCATGTAGCAATCCTTACCTGCTTTATCAATAAGCATTATAATTGTGAAAGAAAGTTACCAGGAAAACAGATGCTTGATTACGTCATAAAGATAGAGCATAAAACACACATTCAACCACTGATGACACAAAACATTTCATTTTTACCCTGTGGAAATCAGAATACCCTATACAATACTCTCCACGTGTAAATGAGCAGTATAACTTTAGAGAAGGTTGAAAAGGAACCTGGTTCAAAGCTCCTTGAAGATCTGATTTGAAGGCTGTGCTGGGAAAATACAAGATAAGTCTGGAGCATCTGGTAGTGCCAGAAATTAAAGTGTGTGTTTTTGAAAAAAAGATGGGCAGTGTCAAGAGGGCACAGAAGTCAGTAATCCAAAAGATCTTCCAATGGCCAAAATGGAACCATTTGACAACAAAATAAATAATGAGAGCATTGGGTTATTACCCGAACAACAAAATAAATGTCCATGAGCCCATCCTGATATAAATAGATGATTGAATAAATAAATAAATGGAAGAGAAGGGACAAATCCTTCCTACAAAAGAATTCCACATAATAAATGTACAAGGAATGAGGGAAATCAGAAATCATCGTTAGGAAGAGTTGCTGTGGCAAGATCTACCGATGATGCTGAAGTTAGTAGGTGGGAATTTAAGAGAAGCAGAATAGCTGCAGAGCCTCAAAGTGTCTCCCCTAAAAGATGTATCGATTGCTGTTACGGTTGTAGCCGTATGTCCACAAATTCTCGGATACTCTGCCCTCCAAGACGTGCAGCTTAAATATGGGCTGGACTTGGTGACTCTCTCCTAACCAAATAGAGCATGGGAGGGGAGAACAGGGAACTTTCAGTGGAGGAAGCTGGCAGGCATCGCCCAAAGTGATCAAGTGATCGTCACCCATGATAAGCCATTCAGACAGCATGCACCTCCCGATAGGTGGGATGAGAAGGACACATCCATTCTGTGACATTCTTCCCCCAAATCCATATCCTCAAGTCTAATCATGAGCAAACAGTACACAAACCCAATATAAGGGACATTCTGCAAAAGATCTGACCAGGACTCTTCAGAGCATTATGGTCACAAAAAAGAAGGGAGGTCTGGGAAACCGTCACAGACAGGGAAGCCTAAGGAGATGTGACAACTAGATGTGACGTGGTGCCCTGGATGGGATCCTGGAGCATGAAGAGGGCCTTCGTGGGAAACAGAGATCCCAGTGAGGTCGTGTCTTAGTACTGTAGCTGTGTTGGTTTCTCCATCTTGATCAAGGTCCACGGGTCAGGTGTGAAGTTACCTTTAGTGGGTGGACTGTATTCAGAAACTCTCTTTACTAATCTTGCAACTCTGAAAACCTAAAATTATTTCCAAATGGAAGGTTTTAAAAATATACATGGTTCGCAAGTTTTCTTCCCCTACATTGACTATCACCATGCTGTGATAAGATCACTTACTTTTAATAAAAGAGGAGAAAAATGAGCTGGCACCCTCATATGCTGCCCGGGGTCAGGGGGGTGGGTACCACCTGGAACAACCAGTTTGGAAAACAGTTTGGGAAGAGCTGCTGAACCTAATCTGAGCCACCCTAGGACGCAACAATCCCGCTCCTAGGTATGTGCTCAACAAAACTGCGTGTGTATGTGTGGGTGGGGGGTGTGCCGAAAGACACGCGCAGAAATGTCCATAGCAACTTCATTCAGAATGGCCCCACACTGAAAGCAGCGCAAATGTCCATCAACACGAGGATGGAAAATACGTTGTGACGTATTCGCACACTGGAATAGCGTCCAGCAGAGGGTCTCAGAGTGGGGTGCAGGGACCCTGGGAGTCCCCGAGACTCTTTCAGGGGATCTGAGAGAGCATTTTCATAACATCACCAAGATCCGTTTGCTTTCATACTCCCATCGCAAGAGCATCTGGAGGAGAATTCCAGAAGAACTCCTGCGTGACGTGACATCGCAGCAGACAGGATGAAGGGGCAGATGTGAGAGCCCAGCTCTCCTCTGTTGAGTGAGACACAGAGAGATTTGTAAAAAGGCAAAACAAGGGCACTCCACTCACTGCATGTTTTGAAAATGTAGTCATTTTTATTAAAACATGTTATTTATAATAACACGTAGTGTGTTTATTACTTTTCCAAATAAGCTAATAAGTATGTTTCTAAATTTCTCCATTTTGTTAAATTTCAGTATACATTCATAGACATAAAGAAAGTGAAAGTGTGCTGAGACCAAAGGCTTTGAGAAGTGCTGCCGTTTCACAGTGAGAAAGTCGGGGCTGCATGCTGCGGGCCGGACGGGCGTCACAGCCCTTATGCTAAGTGAGAGAGGAACGGTCGCAGCCCGGTCAAAGGCTCAGAAACAGCCAGAACCTCTCCTGCGAGAGCGACCAGAACAGGGGGCTCCTCTGCGGGGGGAACGACCTGGGTGGGGACACAGGACAGCCTTGAGGGCTGGCGGGCGTCTGGCTCTCAAGCCGGGTCATGGTTACGCAGGCGCGTCCGCTTTGCAAAGTTTATAGAGCTTAAGCTTTGCGCCCTTTTACCCTATGTCTGTTATCCTTCACTCAAAAATCCCCCCAAAGAGGGACGCTCTTGTCTTAACACTTGAAATAACTGCACTGCTGGACACTCAGCCCCACGGCCAAGCTTTGGGACCAGGTGGCCCTGAGTTCACTGACTAACCTAAGTCACTGCCCAGGCCCCTGGGCTGGTGATCGGGGTCGGGGTGGGGAACCACGGGAGTGAAATCACGCCCTCCACCCCCCTGCCACCCCGCTCCTTCCTCCCCTGCATGAGCAGCTGGCCCGTGAATGTCTCTTGACCATGAGGTCCCTTAACCCACCGCAGGGAAGGAGTTTGCTGCCCCACACCTCCCCCCACGTCAAGCCCGCCCTTGGCGTCAGTGGCCAGGAATGTTCAGTTACTGCCCCAGAAAACCGTGCCGGCTCTAAGACCCACCTCTAAACTGCATGGGATACATTGGCCTGGGCCCCCGATGGCCCAAGCCCCTCACTTATCATTGTTACTCATGAGTTCAGGAAACGTGCTGCTGGATCTTTCCTCTCCCGACAAAAATGCCCCAAACCTCCGTGGGCCTCCCTGCCCGCCCCCAGGATGAATTACACCGGCTCGTAAGCACACGACTGTCACTCCCCTGCTGCTCACAGCTGGGGCCATATTTCAAATAGCAATTAATTGACGACAAATAGTAATTAATGGGCCACATTCCTCCTTCAGTGAAGTACACAATTTCGTGCTCCTCGCACTGGGGATGGGCCACACTCTTGTTTTCTTTTAATCTGATTTGAAAGAGGAGCGCTCTCTGGGCGGCAGGGACAGAGCCGGGTCCCCTGTGAGTTCATCGGTGTGGCATGCGCGGCCTCACTGCGCTCAGATATGAAAAGTCAACCGTCAGGGCCCTGCAGGGGCCTCGGGGGCGCGGGTGAGGAGCTTAATGAGCCGTGGTCCCAATTTATTAAAAATCATAAATATTCTCCTTGGAGGCCGGGGGCAGCTTCTGGCTGCTATGTGTATGTGTGTACATGTGTGTGCGTGTACATGTGTGCACGTGTATGTGGGGGGGGACTGATTTCCTTTCTTTTTGTTTTTTGAATTTTATTTTATTTATTTTTTTATACAGCAGGTTCTTATTAGTTATCCATTTTATACATATTAGTGCATACATGTCAATCCCAACCTCTGTGGGACTGATTTTCAACGAGTGTGACCGAGCAGGCAAACCTCACTTGGAAGCAGGGTTTTGGATGTGGCCCACGTTTAAGTGCATGTCCCAGCATGTCCCTTGAGAAGGCCCCTCACCTTGCTTATGACAAGAGTGTCATGAAGTAACTGTACATCCTCATTATTCACTTGGCCCAATATTTGCTAGGTTCCTACTGGATTCTCAACCATGTGCTCAACACAGGAAATAAAAATGGGTCAGACACGGCCCTTTTCATCAAGGAGTTCACAGTCTCCCTGGGGAGAATGACAGGGACATTTGACATGTGGAGACATAATGATTACATAATAATAGTAATAACAACCAGCATATTAGGGTCACAGAAGAGCATTGCAATAACGTAAACATCTGTGATATAGTAATGTATGCATTTCTTGACAAATACATTCAATAACAAGATGTCGACTGTAATTTCGAACGAGGATAGACAAAGTTTCAAGGTATCCACAACAACGGAAATGTGATATGAAAATATCTGATTTCTGCAGGGGAGAAGTTTCCTTGGTGCTGCTACGCTGCCATCATTTGCTGCCCGCATTCATGTCGGAAGCAACATCTATGATTCAGCGAGAGGTTAGTGCAAATAATGGTAGAATGTTTTTCCCATCCTAGTTTGTGGACCTCCTGGGTTCCCCGTGGTCCAAGGGTGCAGGTCATGAACCCCTGCTGCAGGAGGTGAGAGCTGCAGTGCGGGAGAGGCCTGGGTCCCTGAGCTGCACTTTGGAGGGGAGAGCCGCCCGCTGGCCTAAGGAGTGACGTTCAGCTGGACCCCTGTCTTTGCTTCTGAGTCCCGAGCAGCAAGCGGAATGGGGGGAGAGCAGCTCTTAAAATCCTAACTGAACATAACCAGTTCCCAGATTCAAATTCAACCCTGTAGCTGGTGTTCTGGTGCTTCACTGCATTCCAAGCGGGTCTGTGTGTCACATACTCTGTCTCAAGGGAGGAATAAAGGCATCGTCTTAAGATTTGCCAAGGCATGCAATTACTTGAAAAAGCCCCAAACAGTCCAGGCCAAAGAGCTTTTTTCTGTGAGCAGTCTGGAAATCTAACTTTAGACGGTGTAGTTGAAATTGCTTTGAATACAATAGGGATGGAAGGAAGGGAGAGCTAAGAATTTTCAGTGGAGCGCCTTTATGTGTTAAGTGCTGTAGGAGATGCTTTTCACTGTCACTGTCTCACTGTACACTGTCTCATTTAGCTGGAAGGCTCTGGCGCTGCCTCACTGCAGAAAAGCATTTCAATGGATTAGGGTGCAAGTAGCACATATCCAGGCTAGTTTAAGCGTTAATTTGAATTTATGGACCCATGTAAGTGGAGAACCCAGAGGTCAGGCGAGCTTCAGGCTCGGTTTGTTCCAGCAGTTGACAGTGCCACCAGACTTGTGCTTCTCTTTCTCTAGGGCAGCTCCACCTACACAATGACTTCCCTCGAGGTGGTCAGGTGGCTGCCAACTGCACCAGATTCCACGCTTCCTTCTTCACCTACAGGAGAGGAGACGGGGTGTCTCCCCCACCTCACCCAACCCAAGTCCCGAGATTTGCTCTGATTGGATGGGTTTATGTTGCAGCCCCATTCTTGAATCCATAACGGCGTCAAAGCACGTTGAAGTATGTGATTTTTCCAAACCACCTGGGGCCTGAACAAATCACATGACTAGGAGGTTCAGGTTCCTCGCAGGAAGGAAGGAAAGAAGGGGGATCACAGATTCTGAGAAGCAGTGAATTACAGCCACTGCAAACAAAACAAAACAAAACAAAACCCCAACAACAACTAACAATAACAGCAAACTTCTGATTATCAAACTGCGTGGGTCCAGTACCATGCTGCATAACCATCGCATTCTGTGCGCGCCCTGCAGGCTTTATCTCATTTCAGTCTCAAAACCCCTCAGCTGTAGACACTTCATCTCCCCATTTTGTAGATGAGCAAACTGGGACCCAAGAGGTGCGGTGCTCTAAGTGTCTGTGTCTCGTCGGCGTCAGGTCTCCTGGGGAACCAGGTCCAGACGCCTCCCTGGAGGCCCCGCCCACTCTCAGCCTTGGTTTCCCCATCTGCAAAATGAGTTGGGGTAACTTTATCACCCCTAAGGGCCTTCACCATTCTGATGTTCTAGGCTGCTTGAATCTTACCCTTCTTGGGAGTTGAAGCCTCGGCGCTCACCCTCTGTGTTGCCTTTAGCATCCATGACCCCTGGGTCTTGGGCTCCCTGCGGATGACGTAAGGAGCTCAGAGGTCGGAGGAGTGGCTCTGTGAGTGGCTGTGCTCAGGGCACACACAGCATATTTCAGGCATGCCTTCTTGGAGGGTGGGGAGATATCAGCACCCCTTCCCAAGGGTGGGGTGGGGAAAAGACTCCCCATCTCAAGGGAAAAGTTCCTAGTCTGTCGGCCTAGACATGGGGAAGGAAGCCCAGGAGCAAAGCTAGCCTCACCTGCAGCCTCTCCACACGTGACAAGGGCTGCATTTTAAATGCGCTTTTTCAGAAGAGCATCAGGTGAAATGGTCACCCAAGCAGGGGGCGACCCGGAATAGCCAACTGCAGGCTGCTCTTTCCTCGAGAGCATCTGGGGCTTTCAGCTTTGCTGAGACACTGTGTCCCACAGTAACCAGGTCCATCCAACCAAACTGACGGATGAAACAGAAAAACTCACTCAAAGCCAGGGAACTTTGCTTTCACAGCGTTATAACCACTGAGGACCAGGACAGACATTGGCTTAAGTGGACATATTCATGCGTCAGTTACAGAAGAACTAGAACACTGATTATGTCAACTCAATCGTCACCAAAGTAGCTTTCTTCATTATTTAAAATTTTTATTGGTTTATAACATTATATAAGTTTCATGTGTGCAGGATTCCATTTGTACTTCTGTCCACACTCAGCATGCACGCCACCAGAACTCTAGTTTCCTTCCATCTCATACTGTTGACCCCCACCACCCGTTTTGCCCTCCCAGCATTATGCACAATACCTGAGATACAGAAGCAACCTAAGCGTCCATCGACAGAGGAATGGATAAAGAAGATGTGGTACATTTGTACAATGGAATATTACTCAGCCGTAAAAACGATGAAATCTTGCCATTTGCAACAACATGGATGGACCAAAATATCTTTTTAAAAATGGATTCTGGGGACTTCCCTGGTGGCACAGTGGTTAAGAATCCGCCTGCCAATGCAGGGGACACGGGTTCGAGCCCTGGTCCGGGAAGATCCCACGTGCCGTGGAGCAGCTAAGCCGGTGCACCACAACTACTGAGCCTGCACTCTAAAGCCCGGGAGCCACAACTGCTGAGCCCACGTGCCACAACTGCTGAAGCCCACGCGCCTAGAGCTCATACTCCACAACACGAGAAGCCACCGCAATGAGAAGCCTGCGCGATGCAAGGAAGAGTAACCCCTGCTCACCGCAACTAGAGAAAGCCTGCGTGCAGCAATGAAGACACAACGTAGCCAAAAACTAAAAACAAAAATAAAATGGATTCTGGAGTCAAATGCTCACTCACTGACTACCTGGCAGTTTGTCCAGACATGTATGTAACGTGGTTGTCGACCATGAGAGCAGAGTCAGTGGTGTGCTGACTAGTGTTAACAGCCAGTTCTCTGGGCGGAAGCAGTGCTTGCTCATGGCCGTGGTGTAACTACTCTGTCTGTGGCTGATTTCAAGCTGCCTGTGGGACCTCACTGGGAACACATAGTCATCAGGTCTGGAGAGCCCATGCTGGGCGACTCCAGCACACCACTGCCTGGAAGGAGTGTACCATTCATTTTTCATGCAAACTAGGATGGCTTGGAGGGTACAAAGGGAGTGCAGTTGATGACTACACTGGACAACGGGCATAAACCAGGACACTCCCAGGCAAAGTGGGGCGCACCGGTCCCCCTCATTAGAGATCAGAGAGACCTGACATCCTCCCATTTTTCAGATGAGGGAAATGAGACTCGAAAGGCAGGATAACTTGCCCAAGATATGGAATATGTTACCTAATATCCCAACTGTTGTACCTTCATCAAGAGCACCTCAAATGGCAAAAATGAAGAAAAATAATACCAGCTGGCTGCACTGGGAGAAAAGCCATAGTGTCTGCTGGATGCAAGAGGAGACCAAGGGGGTCTACTCAGGGTCTTCGGGGAGAATGTGCACTGGCTACACCTAGTGATCCACGAAATTGCTCTTACCCTGAATACTCGCCCATCACCTGCCCTCTGAAGGCGGGCGCGCATCAAAAGCCACACATTTAGACACGCGCACACCCTGCCCTGTGATGTGGGGCAGGGGACAGCGGCCTGCGGGGGAGGAGCCTGAGTCCAGCCTCGTCTCTGCCTTGACTGCCTGGGGTCCGCAGGCTCCTTGCTTCTCCTCTCCTCTGCATTTCAGATTCCTTACTTAACATAAGGACATTAGCTTAAAAGGTGCATTTTGTTTTGCCCAGAGGATGATTTTGTTGTGTTTTTTTTTTTTAAAGAAATGCACTCAGGACCTGTGTCCACCAATCCTGAAACATCCCCACTCCCTGGCTCTCCCGATCCTCTGATGGCTTGTTGCACTTGATTAAGTTCCACGACCGGCACATTTCCTAAACCTAGGCTGCCAGATTTAGCAGATTTAGTGTAAGCTTGTCCCATGTCGTATTTAGGACATACTTATACTCTAACAAGTACTCTTTTTTAGTCTGAAATTCAAATTTCACTGGGCATCTTGCATCTCATCTGGAAATTTTACAGAGGCGTTTGAGCGTCACATACCTAGACTAGAGTCTCTAAGGCATATTCCAGCTCTAAACGTTCATAAACATCCACTAATTCATTCAACAAGCATTTACTGGTTACCTATGGCATGTGCATTTTTGCCCTCTGGAAAATACAGTGGAGTCCTTATCTAAGCCCAGAATCTACGTAGTTCAGTCTCAAAAATCCATTGCAATCCAAATACACAGTATACCAATCAAAAGTAATTTCAGAATAACTCCGATACTTTACTTACTTTTCTTTAAAACCACAAAGGGACTTGGACCTGCCACCCCTAACAGCATGCCTGGAAAGACCCTCCTTGTCCTCCTTTCCCTGTGTGCCCAGATGCTGCATCAGAGCTGTGCACGCTGAAGGTCCTTCCCAAACTCCACTCTGAGCCCTGAGCCGCTTTCCTCTCCCCCCAGCCCCTCATTCCATTATTATGCTGTAGACCTAGCTGCTCATTCGCTGAAGACTCTCCTTTGGGAAGAGAAAGGCAGTGTTGGCGATTTTAGAATATTCTGCAGTGGCCTCAAGGGACAGAGGAAACCCATGAACACATCTGTGTTTGGAATTTGTGTCCTGTTATCTGAGCATTTGGAAACCGTGTTCCCGCCCTCAAGAGAACTTACCAGCTACACAGGGCACAAGATATACTCAGTAAAATAAGTTGAAAATAGAGTTGCAGGGCAGCAGCATTTCAACACTGGGAAATAAATACGAAAGAAATAAAACCAGAGGACGAAGTCAAGGTAGGCTAGAGGAAGGCAGACGATGTTCTTGAGTGATCTGTAGCTGACAGCATCGGGGCACTGCCTAACCTCTTCCAGCTCTCGGCACTCCCATCTCATTGGTGGAGGGCTGTCCGAGGTCCCCAGAGTCCGTTCTGCCTACACACATGCATGGCGGGACAGAGTTCCAGGGACTTAACCACCCTCCCCCCACGCAGGAGCAGCCCGCAGTCAGTGACTAATGGGGTTGGCGTGTCAATACCCCAGCTCCCTCCCTTGGGTGCGACAATCCTGAGGTCTGTGCTCTACATCATTTCCCAGATGAACTTGCTTGATAGTGACACCTCCAGCCCTCCCCAGTTGACTCTGTCCCTTCTCTGGGTCCCTTCTCCACCTGCCCACTCCCCTGCTGGTGTTCCCTAGGATCACCACCCAAATAGACAACTCACATTAGAATCCTTGTCCTGGGGCAGCTTCTGGGGATCTCAAACACGACAGACACGAATAGCCCAAAGGATTGGCCAAACTCACCTCTGAGGTCAGAAGGAGACACCAACCCAGGAAGGGAAAGGTCCCAGAGGTTTGCCTAAAGAACATATTTTCTGCAGGTAGAGGCCTGCCATTGACCCCTTCCCTCTCGAGAGCTCAGCAGCCCAACTAGAGTAGGTGCATCCTCTCCTCCCACTCACAGATGGAGCAGAGGAGCTCAGAAAGACTTGGGGCATTTCCCCATGAATTTCTCTTCCTGGTTTTGCCTTCTCCCGCCTCTGGCTCTTTCTATTCTACAAAACAGAAGCTGGGATCACAGCTGTGCTTACTAATGGGTACTATCTGAATAAGGATGATAACACCAGTAATAGCAACATATCCTTAAAGAGGGCTTACTCTGTGCCCCGCACTGGGTGAAGCACTTTACATACATCGCTCTCCCTCCCACCCCCGGCGTTTCATCTTCACAGCCAATGATGTGGTACTTTTAATATCCCCGCTTTACATATGAAGAGTGTAAACCTCTGAGGCTCAGAGATATTAACTGACTTTCCAAGGGCACACAGCAGGGATGGGAGGAGCAACCTGGCTCCAGAGCTCACGCTCTTGAGATGCCAAGACCAAATGGACCATGACCACAGAGGCCGTAACTGACCCAGAACCAAACAGAGGCAACCAGAGAGAGTCCACTCTAACTAGCCTTTCCTGGACATGCCCTTGGGTGCAGTTGACCGAAGAGCAGATGTTAGCCTCCAGACTCTTCATCTGGTGGGTGCATCGGCCTCAAGCTCCTCAGAGGTTCCAGACAGGGAAACAGCACAGCCTCTTTGGTGTGGAAACACGTGCTGAGGGATTTCTTTCAAGTTTCCCATTATTTCCTAGTTTTTTCTGGATGGAAAACCCACGAATGAGGAAGGTGGTATGCTTCAGCCCCCAGTGCCTGACAAAATCTACAGGGCAGAATCAGCAGTGGGAATTAGAGAACGCTAACCCCTCCTGGAATCTTCCATGGAACGGATTCAAGCTGCTTCTCATCTTACCCAGATCTTTCCGCCCACTACTGGAAGAGAACACGACGTGTTACGTTTCTGAACCACTCGATCCTGTGATCCACCGATGATCCCCAGCGCTGGCTGGCCAGCCTTTCACCATTCTTCCCCGTCGACAGCTGCACCGCCTGGCCTGCTGCTGCCTGCCGGGGAGACCTGTGAGGCCGCCTCAAGGCGAGACGTGAACCCGGGAACCTCATAAGCATTTTGTTCACACAACTTGGCCTTCTTGTGAACTCGCAGCCCACTTCTGTTCAACTGACCCCCAAATTGCCTGGGTCACTGAGACAGGCCTGAAGGCCGCGGTTATAGCCCTGAGCTTGGGCTTCCAGCTACAGCCCAACACACATGGGCTCGGAATCCTGATCGGGTTACGGAATGAGCGAGAAAAAACTCTGAATGCGGACAGAATCGTGCAGCCAAACTGGCGTCCCCATCCCACTGGAGTGTGTGGGAACCAGAAGGATCAAGCTCGATCGGCCTGTTTTCCCTAAGAAAATGGCCACAAGGTCATTCTGCTGGGACCTCCTGCCTTGAGATGGTTCACGTCAGCCCCATTCGGAGCTCTGGCTGATGGGAACCTAAACACCTAGAGAGTCATCACGCCTCTACCAGGGAGAGCCCTGAAATGTTCTCTTCTCGTCGGGAGCAGAGGAAGTGCCTTCTGGGGGAGGGCCTGTAGGGAACCCAGACGAGGGAAGGGACTCAGCATTTAGCACCCCCCACCTCAGCCCGGAGTTGGTCCACACAATAAGGAAGGGACAACTGGGCGCTAGGGGATGTGGAGCTGGGGAGAGCCCCAAAGTGGGGTTCACAGTGGGTGCTGGCCCCCTCGTCACCGTGTGACCCTGGGCCAGTTGCTTTCCCTCTCTGGGCCTGGGTTTGCTTGTCAATAATAACCATAACAGTAACAACCACAATAATAATAATAATTGCTGACTTTTAACAGTAATCAGTGCCCTTGTCCTGTTGTTTGCCTGGATCGTCTTCCTTGAACACCCCAACAGTAATGCTGTGAGGGAGGCATTAGCATCTGTCTGTTTTTATCGATGGGGAAACTCATTTCACGTGCTTAAGAGTAATCTGCAGCATTTGTTTAAACAAATGCAGAGTCCCCTTCCATTCGATGTGCCAGGCGTCTAGTATTCTGCTGCAAAGAGTCTGCGAGGTTCTGGGAAACACCACCAAACTGAATCGGGAGGCCTACGCGTCCTACCCGCCAGCCCCCTCCCCACGCCCCGTGAAGCGTCCCCCTTGTCAGGGCCGGGAAGCTCCAGGCTTCTGTGAGACAATGTGGTCGCCATATGCAGGGCACCCAGCACAGGCACGCTGGGTAAATGTTATTACAACGATAACAATGATTCCACTTAGGATAACAACGATGGAAATCTGCATTAAACGACTTTAAACCGCTGATACCTTCCCCTTTCCCCACTCACAGAGAAGAAAGGGATGCGAATTTGTCACTTGAACCAGCAGCTGTGGTTCATCTGGACTTCATCTTTTCTGCTATCATCTTTATTAGCAGGATTTTTTTTTAATGAGTAAGTTTTGAACTACCAGGTGTTTTGAATTTTTGTCTTGTTCTCTTGCATACAGGAGGAAATTCAAATAGAGAGCGACGTATTAATAAAAACCCAGTGGGAGGAAAGTGCAGCCTCTCCCCCATGGGGGTGCCTCTGCTCTCCCTGCGGGTCCCCCAGTTCTGGCCGAAGTCCCCAGCTCAGCCACTAGGAGTCGATCTGGGGGGCGTAATCTATTCCCCAGGCACCTGGCTGCTTCAGGCCCCGAGTCATCTGTGAGCTCACACAGCTGCAGCGCTGCCCCCTCCCCGTGAATTCCCACTGAGGGTAGACTCAGTGTGATCGCCCCCTTGCCCTGAGCTGATCCCTAGCAAGGAGGGCACAGACTCACAGGCCTGTCCTGGTTATTCCTGTAGAATCTGCTCCCCATGCTAGCTGGGGAAAGAAAGGAGAGAAAGAAGATGCAGTCTCTAGTGGGACCCCTGAAAAAGTCCTGGACCAGCTCTCCACCATGAGGAATAATCGCAACCGAGCACGCTGCCCCATGCGGGACCCGGGAGAGGCTGTAAGCCCCAGCTCGGCCCCACGAAGGGGTCCTGGTCGTCCCCAACCAGCGAGGCTCAGAGAGCAGCTAACCCAGGGGATTGCAAGGTCCAAACGCATGCCCCTGCCCAGCGACGGGCACAGATGGCGCCTCTGCACAGCCTGGAAGAAAGAGGACATCGGCCTTTCCCCAGGGGAAAGTCTGTCCACTTCTCTGGGGCTCTGGAGTCTGCTGGTGGCTTTTCCAGGCTCATTCTTATCTCCGAAAATCTGGGCAAGGACAGGAGGAGGAAGCAAAGCTGGGCTTTCTTTTTTTTTTTTTTTTGTCTCTTATTGGTAGCTTCGGGGAAAGGGTCTGTGCAGGAGGTTGAAATTAACTAAAATGAGGTGGGGATTAGTGTGGGACCCCACTGGCCAGGTAATCCTGGGAAATGAGGGCGGACTTCAGCTCAGCACAGGCCAAGCCTCCCTTCTGGGACAGAATTAGACTTAAGAAGCCACTTGCTGATAAGGGTTAATCCATGGCTAAACGGGACGGTACCAGAAGCAATTAACATTCCTCGACTCAGTTTCCCTTTGTCTGCAGAGCACTTGCTCAGGGAGCACAGTCCCCACTTGGCCGCAATGAGTGCATCCACTCGACTTTCCATCCAGCATTGTCTCCCCGGGGTGGGGACACGCTGGGGCCGCATTTAAGCTGCTGTGTCATCTGGGTCACCCCCATCTCCCTGTGTGCTTGCCCTAAACAGTGACTCCTGAGACACAGAGAAGCACTGCAGATCAGCAGAAGGCAGTGTCAGGGATTTTCTGTGATGGTCTCCAAAACAGAAATGGAATGAAGAAGCCAGTTATGGACTGAGAGTCTGTGGATGTCGAAGGGAAGACAGTTTTTCCCGTGTTTTGGGTTTTTCTTTTTTACTGACACTCACCCCTCACTACTCCCAAAACAGACCCCAAATGTCTTATCTCATTGGGAAAATTACAAAAAACGAGAAGGCCAAAGAAGGTTCCGGAATGCAAAACCTCCAGAATATTCAAGTAACGATTAATGAGGAACAAGAACAAGTCAAAGAAGGAAGCCGGTCCACGTGTGAGCCTCGGATGGAGGCGTGGTTTCAGCGCCGCGAGAGTTTTGTGTCTGATTTGGTCTGGGAAAAGAGAACTGGGGGTGGGGAGGGGAATGTTCTGGAAAATGAATTCTTAGTGGCTGTGAAAAGTGAAGAAGGTGGGGTACCTTCCGTTGTCATAGATTATTACGTATTATTTATAGCTTATTGCTCACTATTTACTTATGATAGATTATTATTTAGTTATTATAGATTATTATTAAGCCCCTCCTTTAAATGAATGCATCCCTTCACAGTGCCTGATTCCAGATTCTCGCCTATAATTGCACTATTTTGAGATTCAGCAATGACCCGAATGACAGCCCGGCTTAGTTGCAATGACCCATAGTGGTTAGCAACAGCCCCCGTACGACACCTGCGTGAGTGTAACAAGTCACTGCCACCCTGCTGGCTGCGTCCCGCTCCCCTGCTCCCCTCTCTGCCTGGGCACGAGCACGACGTCTCCCACTGTCCTGCTGTGAAATTACAGATTGCCGGTATTTTCCCAGCCTGGCTCCGCCTGGCTCACCACACGGCCCTGTCACCGTTTCCTCTAATAGCTGTTATGCGCAGAACTTCTTGATATCCAGTTTGAGTTTCCTTTGCCTCATTCATTCCATTCGTCTTAACTATGCTGCCCAGCACCACAGAGTAAGTTCCCACTTTCCTTGGAAGGAAAAGGTTCTTCTTCGTTCGTCCGTCCAGGGCACTCATTACATGTTAATTGTAGATGAGAAATGTCAATAAACAGAGGGCATTTCAGTTTAGCAGTGGCCACTGTGAGTCAGAGCTAAGAGACAAGTGGGGGAGCTTGGCATCCGTTGAAACAGAAAGGTGAGGACCACAGTCCTAATAGCCAGCATCGAGCCACAGTTAAGGGGCTGGAAGCTCGGACACGCTCGCTCTTGCTGTGTCCTCAGCACAGCCTCATGAGGTCTGCATTACAGTGTCCATCTATCACAGACGTGGAAACAGAGTCTCAGAGAGCTAAAGTTAACGTGCCCAGGGTCACACAGCTCAGAGAGAAACGAGCTCCTGACAGCAGATCCTTTCTACTGCCTTCCGTAGATGATCAGAAAAGGATTGGATCATGGGTTGCTCTCCTGGTCCAGTAAACAGCTGAAGTTGTGTGTTTGTGTGAGACGTCAACGAGGGAAAGCAGGTGTGGCACCAGCAGGCTCAGGACGGCGTCCAGGACACCTTCGGGACGGCAGGTTCCCTCCGTGCCTGGCACTGAGTCCTGGGCCTGCTGTAAATCCAGAGCCAGGCCCATGCCCTGGACTCACCTTCAAGTTCCCTTTGAAACCTGCAACACTTCTTAACAAAGTCAAGCCTGTTTCCTTCCTGCTTCTCATTTTTCATCCACGCTCATACCACAAAGACCCTTTCAGAAAACACCGTCAGGCACAAACCCACCAGCCTCACCAAGAGAATTCGAGATAAGGTTGAAAAACCCCATTCACTGAGGCCAGGGCTTTTTCCCGTTTTCCACAAACCTGGCCCAGGCTCCCAAGCCTGTTGCTCCGTGGTATGTGAGCACCTCGTTCCTTTGGGTGGGGAGGGTGGGCAGGCTGCAGAGCCTCGGCTGACTAAGGAAGGAGAAAGAGGAGGGGCTGTGTGGAAACTGCATCTGAAGTAGCTGTTATAATGGTTCATGTTCACGGGGGCTGCCCTGAGCCAGACACCGCACTAAGAGCCGCTCACACATCGTCTCCACCCTTGTTATCAAATGACACACTCGGCACTTAATGCTGTGTAACAAATGACCCTGAGATCGCAGAGGCTTCCAGTAGCAAATATGTGTTTCTTTCTCTCAGATCTGTAAGCCGGGTGGCTCTGCTGTGGGCCAGGTTTAGATCTGCTCCACGTGTTGCCTATTCTAAGACCAGCAGCTACACGGGCATGCTTTTCCAGTGATGGTGGCAGGAATGCAAGAGGGTGAAGAGGAATCCACTGTGGCTCTCCAGGTCTTGGTTCAGAACTCACACGCTGTCACTCCTGCCCACACGCCACTAACCAAAGCCATCACCAAGGGGGAGAGAAGTACACCCCAGCCACAGTGATGGCCAGCAAGGTACAGAGGAGAGGCTGTCGTGAGCAGGTAACAGAACGGAGGAGGAACTGCAGGCTGACAGAGGTAATCGCTGGTGAGCAGTGGCAGGGCCAGTGGATGGCTCCAGAGCCCAGTGCCAAGGTGGACGCTCTGAACTGGAGGGAAAGATGCTCCAGTATTCCAGGCAGAGGCCCTCACCGCCTCAGGGTGGCCTTCTAGACCAGAGCAGCTCCCTTTGTCACTGGACGCAGCAGAGGACAGATCTTTAGTTGGAGCCGGACTGCAGAGGTCCAAATCCTGGCTTTGTGTGGCCTCAGTTTCCTTACCTGTAAAATGGGAGCAACACTGAACCTACAGCACAGGGTTATCATGAGGATAAAAGGGGTTGGTATTTATGGAATGCCAGAGGAGTGCCTGACCCACAGGAAGCGCTGCATGAATTTGCGCAATCTCACGGAATCAAACAAAAACACATCCATCACTGCAGGCTGGGCAGCGAGAAGGCTGGACACATGACAGTCCAGGCTGCAGGCGTCAGACGGAGGGACACTGCGGGCTCACTGAGCACCTTCCAGGAAACGTTCACGGGGTCTTAAGGAGCATGAGACCCAGTCCCTTGTGTCTCGTCCACCCATGGGGGGGATCTAGCCTAGCGGTTGAGAGTGCTGGTTTTAGAGTCAGTCAGCCTGGGCCCTGGTGCTCACGGTGTGACTTTGGACAGAGACCTTGCACCCTCGGAGCTCGGCTTCCTCTTCTGTGAGTTCCACGTTGGGCCAGCGTCGCTGGGGATGAAACAAGATGAAGAGAGGCAGGTCAGGTGCAGGGAGGGGCAGCGGGGAGGCCCGAACCGTGTCCTAGTCACGCAGATGCTCGAGGCACAGACAAGCAACAGTGCCACTGTCCTCACTCGATTCTGCTTGTTTTGTGAGATAGTTACTTTTCATAAAACATGTTTTCATTTTAACATAAAATGAAGTGAATCAATTAATGAATTTTTTATATTACTTAGTTTTATTTTCTAATGTGATAAATAGGATAGGAAAAGCTCTTCAAGATCCTGAATCAAAGGACCTGCTGTAGAGCACGAGGAACTCTCCTCAATACTCTGCAATGGCCTATATGGGAAAAGAATCTAAAACAAGAGTGGACATATGTATATGTGTAACTGATTCACTTTGCTGTACACCTGAAACAACACAACATTGTAAATCAACTAGACTCCAATAAAAATTTAAAAATCCTGAATCATGTCTAAGCGTGTCAAGTGTTCCTGGGATTAAAGGTTGGAGAACTGTTTGTTGTAAGCAGTGATTCTGAAGCCTGGCCACACACACTGGGATCACCTGGGTCCAGCACCAGGGTGTGTGATTGAATCTGTCTGCTGTTGGGCTCAGGTGCCAGGATCTTCAAAGCTTCAGGTGATTCTAACGTGCTTCCGAGCTGCGAAACCAGATCCAAGGCCCTTGAGACTCCAGGTTGGAAATGCAGAGTCCTGGGCCCCACACCAGACCTTCAAATAAGCGTCTGCATTTGAACAAGAGCCCCGGGAAAATTGCTCACAGAGCCAAGTTCAGGAGGTGCTGCTTCAGATGATCTCTGAGCCTCAGACTCCGATCGCACGCTGTCTGTTGTCAGCTCTCTGTCTTCCACGACCAGGTTGCCATGGTTAGTTTTCCTTTCTGCAGTCTACACAGGGGTTGTTTTAAAAGAATACCAGGTTAGACCCTTCAAAATAAGTAAATAGAAATGATTTTGTAGTTACAGATTGTATAGATTACCCACAACTAGTAAACTTCTCTCTCTTTACGTTCTCGTAACTTAAACACAGCCAAAGTATATTTACTCTTCAGCTGAGGGAGAGGGAGAAAGGGCTGATGGCTTCTTTTCAGCATTCTCTCTGAAGGAGAGTGAGTTCCTAGCCCTTAACTCAAGAGAAATGCTTCTTTCAACAGGGACGTGTGCCATTGTTTAAAAGACATATCATCTCTTGGGCTTCCCTGATGGAGCAGTGGTTAAGAATCCACCTGCCAGTGCAGGGGACATGGATTCAAAGAAAAATGGATAGGAAACAGAACTGTAACTGTGACGGAGCTGATTCCATCAGTATTCATTCAGGTCTTGTGATTTGATTCTAGTCGTTAATGTGTTCCTCAGTTTCCCTATTTGTGAATTTTGGTCACATTTCCATTATGACCATCTGTTAATAAAATGCCACATCTTTCCAAAAAAAAAAAAAAAAAATGGTCCAGGAAGATCCCACATGCCTCAGAGCAGCTAAGCCTGTGCGCCACAACTACTGAGCCTGCGTGCTACAACTACTGAAGCCTGTGTGCCTAGAGCCCGTGCTCCGCGACAAGAGAAGCCACCGCGGTGAGAAGCCCGCGCACTGCAACGAAGAGTAGCCCCCCACTCACCGCAACTAGAGAAAGCCCACGCGCAGCAACGAAGACCCAACGCAGCCAAAAATAAATAAATTAATTATTTTTTAAAAAGGCATATCATCTCAGCAGTAAGATTTTCCCAAGAACTTTTCACCATCCAAGGAGGTGGCTCTGGTTCAGTGATAAGAGCTGTCTTACATGAAAAAACACCAACTGACTCTCCACCTCACCCTGTTAGGAGCTGTGTGAACCTGGGCAACTCACGTCGCCTCTCTGAGCCTGTATCCGCAACAATCAGATAGTATTAATCCCAAGTATCTCACACGAGTGTGGCAGAAATGAAACAAGCTATCAGGTGTAAACATTTCAAGAGCAGAGTTCAAGATGCATTGTTGTTTTGCATTATTATTTTAACCGTTAAGTATGATTGCAGAGGGAATGCATGTTCCACATACAGACTTCAAGAGGAAAAAAACACAGAGAAGTGCAAAGGATGGAACAAAAATTGCCAGAAATCCCATCCCAGTGTTTAAAAAGCTTGTCAAGCCCATGAGGGGGTAGAGAAGTGTTTACCACATCACTCTGTAAGGAGTCCTGGCTTTGGTGGCTCCACATTCACGGGCACGCGTGCCCGTGGGTTTATGCGTGAGTTGGGTTAGCACGGCAGTGTGCAAAGCAAGGGCTGGTTGAGCTCTTCTGTGTGTTTGAATTAGTTCATTATTATAAATGGAATTTTGAAAATTAATCTTACGGTATGTTAATTTTAGAATAAAAATTTTGTAAATGGCAAAAAAAAGAGCAGGGATTCTGTATTCTTATCCTCTTAGACATGTCTAGCACATTTAATGCAAGTGTTCTGTTCATATAGTGACTGTTTCTCGGGACTTAAAGCTTCAGCAATGGGGCTGCCGGCACCTTCAAAGGCTTGTCGGGCTCCTAAGAGCCTCCTCGTTTGCCCGATGTTTCTTTCAGGGAGTGAGTCTTAGATTTCTTGAGCACAGGGTGGCAGGGACAGAACGTGTGGGGTGCCCTTGAGTATCGGGGTGTCCCTTTCCTGCTGGAAGTGGCGTGACAGCAGCCAGAGGTTAGGGAGTCCCCAGCAGACGTCGGGCAGCAGGCTTGGGCGCAAAGCATGGGCTCCATCACTCATACATAAGTTTGTAATAATGGACGTTGCTGCCTGGTTTACAGATGACTTTTTTTAAAATTTCATTTTATATTGGAGTATAGTTGATTAACAGTGTTGTGTTAGTTACAGGTGGTTTTTCAGCTTGTCCAGTTAAACAACTGGCCCACGTTTAGAGTGAATTAAGTGGTAAAGTGGGCAAACTGGTCGTGAAGACAGGTCTGCAGGCTCCAGAGACCTGAGCGTTATGTGACTCAGCCTCTCTGCTGAAGACTAACCTCGGGATTGTCACTTTCTAACAGGGAGGCTCCACCTCCTGCTACACTGCACTCTACCCCCTGGACAGTGACGCCCCGAGGGAAGGGTCCATTTCTCTCCATCTCTGCGCCTACACAGCCCTGCACGCACGTGGGCCCGGATGATTCCTGGAGGAAGCTACCTCTTTGGTGAGTAAGATTCCGGTCGGTTAGCACCATGGGTGGCGTTCTTTCCCTCTGTCTTCACACATTGCTTTAGTGTCATGGCTTCTACTGGTCTAGAGGAAAGGTTTAGGAGTAAAACACAGAACCTTGGACAGCCCTGGACCCACCATTTTTAAAGGAAAACTGGTGTGAGAACTTGTTTTTCAAGCTGGCAAATGCCGTACAAACGAAGAGAGGTGAACGTAGAACTGCTAGCTGTTATGTTGCTTCTCAGGACATCCCGACACCAGAAGGGTGTGGTCAGTGTTTGGACATTGGCTCTGGTGTGTCTCGACTAGCTGGGAAAACTGTCCTTGAAGGACCATAAACAGATCTGAGCGCTAACATCATGGGAGTCCTTGCCATAAACTTTTTGGTCTGATGTCAGTGTCCCAAGGGACAGCTCTGAATCAGGCAGAACGGCCAAGTCACCAGACCCACACTTGTAAAACCACAGGGCCCAAGAGGCCGAGGATGATGTATCAGTCAGGAAGGGCCAAGACACGCTGAAGTAACAAACAACCCCCAAATTCTGAGGTTTATTTTTTTTTTAAATAAAGGCTTATTTCTCATTCATGGGGCAGGTCCATTGTAGGTCAGCAGGGCCCTCTGCTCAATGACTTGATAATTCCAGTTGCCCTGTGAGGCATGGGGGATGTGGAGGGTCTCATGGCAGCACTGAGGCACCCCAGCCCAGAAGTGACCCATTTCTCACTGGCTCATGACTCATTGGCCTGAACTAGTCACCCAAAAAGGCAGGCAGTGCAATCCTACCAAAATCCTGGACAGGAAACTACTGGAAATAGTTGGCAAACACAGCACATGTGGATATGACAACCACATGTAGCTGTTAGATTTCTGACCGATTGCTAATGGCTCACAGAGAGCGGGGTTGAGAAGGGTTCAGAGGTCTGCCGGAGAACATGAGCTGACCTATAAGCCGCGCCTGGGGTGGGTGCTGGCCTGGGGTTCTATGTTCCAGGGAAATGCCGCTCTGGCCAACACCAACTTCCTCATCTCGCTGATGAGAAACCTGGGGTCCCAGAGGGAAAATGGCAGCACAGGTGACCAGGCTAGTTAGTGGCAGAGTGAGCTGGAGTCCAGGCTTTGTTTCTCCTTTCAGCTTATTTATCACGCTACTACTTCTAGGACTCGGCTGAAAAATCAGACCATTCAGAGTTTTCATCTCCTCCCTCTGTTACATACCAAGGTTCCTTTTCACTTATTAAAAAATAAAAAAAGCAGGGCTTCCCTGGTGGCGCAGTGGTTGAGAGTCCGCCTGCCGATGCGGGGGACGCGGGTTCGTGCCCCGGTCCGGGAAGATCCCACATGCCGCGGAGCGGCTGGGCCCGTGAGCCGCGGCCGCTGAGTCTGCGCGTCCGGAGCCTGTGCTCCGCAGCGGGAGAGGCCACAACAGTGAGAGGCCCGCGTACCACAAAAAAATAAAAAATAAAAAAAAATTTTAAAAAGCAGCGCGGTCACTTTGTGACCCATTCCTCTCTCTTCTCAAATCTGGAGGCACTGACCCAGGGGGGTCACATTGAATGCTGGGTGTAGAGCTGTTGATGTGAATGAAAAAAACAAACAGAGGAAGAAGATCTGGCTGCATCTCCGTTGTTTGTTTGCAAGACTGAAACGATCCTGTCCTTATTTTTCAGTGGAGGGTCATGTGGCTCAGCCACACGCTGGCATTTGGGGCTGTAATTCCCACCAAATGAGTCAGCAGAGAGAAGAGCACAGTTTTTCAGCAGACGTCTTTGAGTTGGTGCCCACTACCATTAAAAAGAAGTCCTGTTTATAACGCGACTCTGTAATAAGCGCAAAGCCCCGTACACCTCATACCCAGGGTCATCGGCGTCCCAGGGACCTGACCTCCCCGCCCCCGCCGCCACCGTCAAGGGTAGACACAGCCGGCTCGTTCCAGCATGGGAACACTCACTTGCTTCCTTTTCGGAGGACAACATTGGCAGCACTTCTCAGTGCTGGAACACCCATAATGACCTTTGGAAACTGTGACTTATATTCCACCCTGGGATCCTGGAAGAGTGTGCGTGTGCACCTATACACACGCATGCACACGCACGTGTGCCCATGTGCCCGTGATGAGTATGTGCTGCAAACGTGTTTTTGTCCACCTCAGGCAGGAGCAGCTTCAGCTATAGATACAGACAGCCGCAGCCTGCCTGCTGGTTCAAGCGCTGAACAACTGGGGCTTAAATGCCACTTCCAGCCCAGAAAAGGAGCCCGTCCATGGCTTATTTATACTAATGTGTAAATGACTGACACTGGTTTTTTGGAACAAGTCTCAGTAGGGCGGCGCTGCTGAGACTGCACAAGGTCACAGAGGGTTAAAGGTGTGTTAAAGGGGAGAGGGAGTTGCATTAAAATAAAGGAGAAAAAGCACAAACAGAAAGTGGCATAGGACGGAAGGCAGACTTTCTCCTATCGGATCCTTGCCAAGAACAGACGTGGATCTCATCATGACTGTGGTCTGAGCTGAGACCCATCCAGTCTCTCCTCACCGTGCTTGCGTGGCTGGAAAGCTTCCGGTTTGGGGCTGCACTAGCCCACGGGCTTGGTGTTGTCCCCAGGCTTCTCTGTCTCTCAGACCACCCCCAAAGCACACCTGCGTCACTCCATTTAGACAGTCTTTTGCAAGCAACAAACCTGGGCTCCCAAAACCAAACCTCGTTCTTTGACGTGTTGTGTTGAAATAAAAGGCAACCTGCAGAGGGGTGTTGGGGGCGAGAGCGAAACGGGGTGGGATGAAGGACGCCGGGGATGGGAGCTGGGTCTCTCGGAGTCCCGGGAAGGTGGAGAGAAATCCACGGAAGGGGCCTGGCCACAACCGCATTCAGGGTTACTTGAGTCTTTGTGCCTTTTCCCTGAAGTGCAGCATCTCACAAGACTAAAAATGTATCATTATTCTCAGGCATGGAAAAATAAATTGGGGCTGGTTTGGCTAATGCAACTCAGATGCGGTGCCTCTCCTCCCTTCTGCTGGAGCTGCGAGGCCTCGGCCCATATCTGATCTGGAAGAAAACCCACATCTCAGGGGCTGTGATACGCATCTCCGCCCAAGCATGTGTGTGTGAGCGCGCCTGGCCGCCCGCCGATGTCAGGACATGTGCTTGGCAGAGCTCTGTGGGGGCAGCCCCAGGGGGTGATGGACCCATTAAGACGGCCCAGGTAGGATACAGGTGAGCTGAGCCACACCCCTGGCCATCTGCTGGCCCAAGGGATGCCCGTGAAGCTTGTCTCTCATCGCTGCACGCGGTGGAGAAGGCCCTGGGTGGTGCTGTGCGCCTCTGGGAAGCAGTCCCAGCAGACATTTCACCTCAGCCCTTGGTGGTGAGGTCTGCAAAGGCCGTGTTTCCAAATAAGGTCGTATTCACAGGTTCCAGGGATTAGGGCTTGAACATATCTTTTTGAGGCACACAAGTAACCCAATATGGAGCTCTCAGACATATTCACTCATTTAATACTCACAACAGCCCTATGAGGTGGTCGCTACTGTTATTTCCATTAGACAGATGTGGAAGAGAGGCTCCAAGAGGCTAAGTTTCTAAGCCAACATGACTCAGCATTTTAACATGCAGAGGCGGGGCTTGAACCCAGGCAGAGTGCTCCAGATAGCTTGGGGCTACTATGAATAGCGCTGCTGTGCTCATCCATGCACAGGACTTTGTGTGGACGTGCGTTCTCTTGGGGTAACATCTAGAAGCGGGTATTACTGGGTCCTATGGTGAGTCTGTATTTAACCTTATAAGATAGGCCGTCCTGTTTTCTTCACAACGTGTGAGAGTTCTTGTTGCTCATATGTTCGCCAGCACTTGGAATTATCAGCCTTTTTAACCTTAGCTGTCCTTGTGGCCGCGTGGGGATATTTCATTGTGGGTGTGATTTGCTTAAAATGAGTGCACAAAATAAGATGCAAAGTAAACAGAGAGAGAAAAAGAAATACATCTAAAGCATTCAGATCAGGCTTCACAGCCAGGAGGAGTGCTGTACGAATACTGAGTTGTGACAGAGTTTCATCTGTGATGAGATGAGAGCCGTGAGAAAAAACAGCCAAGGGGGCAGGAGAACCAACAGAAACCTCAGCTCTCGCCATCCAGATGCTCTGTGAATTCTTTTCCCTGCTCCGTTCCCTGCTTCCTGCTCCCATGTTTGCAGGCTTACGTGTCAATTGGAGCCCCAGCTTGGCCACAAAGAGGGTCCTTCACCTTCAGAAGAACCTGTGGCCTCGGAGAGCTGGAGAAATGGGCCACCTGGCCCCGCAGTGCCTTCTGAGGAATCTCCGACTCACCGACATCCTTGACTGTCTCCCATCCCTGCCTCGCTTGCCCACGCCCCAAGGGGTGCTGATGGGGACCATCTCCCACAGAAGCAACGTGCACGTGAACCCCTGTGCCAGGATTTGCTTCCCAGGAAACCCAAACTAACACGTGACCCATTGACTGGAAGGGAACAGAATATGTGAAACTGAGCCATTCTGAACAAAAATCCACAACGTACCGTCATACTCAGAGAAGGTACATGGTAAATGCAAATGAGCGTGTACACATCTTGGTGTTTCATGGACGCCAGCCATGCAGCCTCATATGGGGAGGCCACCAGCCCTCCAAACACAGTGACACACCTTACGGCCAAGCGTCCTAGCGTCTGTTGGCCTCGACACACCCTCTTACCCTTCAGGAGGAAGTGGTGGCCTTCTCCACTATGCGTCACTTGAAAGGAACTCTTAAAATACCATCTGAATGAAGAGCCCACCCAGTCTGCCCAGGCCACCCGCAAGTCCCCACATCGCATCTATGGCCGACTGGACCTTCATGGCAATGGTCACTTTCTAAAAATAGAAGCCCCTGCCCCGCAGAGTCGGGGGAACCACAGGAAGCAGTTGAAAACCACTTCCAGTGGCCGTTCTGCCTCCAGTAAGTTAGGAATAGAAGTGGGGCTGCTGTTGGATTAATAGGTCGTTTGCCTGGGCCATCAATCAACGTGGAGCAGCCCCGCATTTAGACGAGCTGCAGGGGGAGCGCGCCTTGTGTGCCTGGGCGGCCGGATCCATTCCCAGTCCTTCGAACCCCGCGCCAGCACAGGCGTCAGCAAAGTTCCTTGAATCGCAGGAAATGAACTTCTGCCTCTTTAAATCCCTGCAGCAGTTCCACGGGGCAGCCCTGCACCCCCAATGGCAGCTCCAAACAGATTTCTTTCAGTCCTGGATTTGACCTAACTTCTCCCCACCGCACAGCTGCTTTTATTGTATTGTGTTGTGTTGTGTTGTGTTGTGTTGTATTTTTCAAACATCTGTACACGAGGAGAACCTCAACAGCTGACCGCAGCAGTGTGGGTTTTTTCTGTTGTGTGTTTTTGTTTTGCTGCAGCGCTGCCGACCTGAGGCTTGCCTCACACTTTGTAAAATCCACAGCAGCCGTATAAGAAAATACCAAGTTTGTCAGCTAACCCTGGTCTTTATTACAATAACCGCCGTAATGTCAGCCAGCTGGGACGGTCCCAGCCGCCTGACACCCATCTGGGGGCTGGATAGGCCGGGCCTGCCTGACAGGGCTGGTGCCTTCCAGATGAGATGCCAGCTTCCACGGTGATGGAAACAACGAGGTCTTCACCGCTCGCTACTGCTTCTCTTAGGACAAAATGCAGAGGGAGGGAATGTTTCATTGGTAAAAGCCACAGTCAAAGTTAAAGCCCGAGCGCTCGCCGTGGCTGCACCCCACAATCTCGTGGGCAACCCCCTCCTCTGGTCAGCCGCCGCTCACTAGATTCCAGGCGCCAAGACACTTCCGTGCAAATGACAGCTCAGGTCCCTTGTCTCTAGGACCTGACGTCTGGGGCGGGGCCAGGAGACCAGGAAGAAACAAATTAAACCACTCCTTAAATAAGCCTCAAAAGCAATCGTGCAATTAAACAGATCAACACAAACAAAACAAAGGTGGCTCAGTGGGCTTTCGCAGGCCTGGCAGTGGGGGTGGGGGTGGGGGGCTGGATGTCATAGTTTGTGAGGGCAAAAGGTAGGGGACGACTGTCCCAGAGCATATTCTGGACCCGGAGCTGTTAGTGACCCTTCAGCCTGGACAGAGAAAGGGGGAAATGAAACGAAGTAAAAGCATTGACTGAAAACGGCGGCCGGGTCCCCGTCCCCATGGCCGCATCACTGCTCGTGTTCTGCGGCCTCCTTACATCCTGGCCCTTTTCAGGTGGGAGATTTGGGGCCCTTTCCATCCATTTATCAAGGAGGCACTCATCTGGGGGAGGACCCTCCTCTTTGGTGCATTTAGACCTGAGCTTATGGAATTGAGGAGTGGCCTCCGGCTCTGAAGCACAGGAAGTGCAGACTCGGGGCGCTGGGAGTAGAGAGAAGAGGAGGACAGACCCTCGGAGGCCTGTCCTGGGAAGCTGGACCCAAAGCAGGTCCTGAAACAGAGGAGAAGCTCTGGTCTCCTCCCCTCCATGGGCACCGTGTGCGGCAGGCACACAGTGACACGTCTGTTACTCACATGAATGCCTGCCTGTGTTTTGACCAAGACTTAGGTCATATTTGAAGTCTTAGCCCAGGTTTTCCACAGGGCAGTGGGTGCTCGGGGACAAATTTAGCCTCCAGTGAAGGAGCAGAGTCTTCCAAGGCTGGACGCAAAGCCAGCGTTGACCCACAGAGCGTGTGCAGCTGGACGTGCAGCCGTGTCGTCGCCAAGCCTGGCCTTTTCTGTCCTTGCCGTGAGGTTTCCCGGTTTCAGCTGCCTCTAATGACCTCCTTCCCGATGTAAGACTAAGCCCATTTTATTTGTACCATATGTCACAGATGCTGGTATGTGGCGTGGTTTGAGAAGGCTAAATCTGCCCATTGATTTGGGGTTTTTAGGGACCCTTATCGGGCTGGGACGGCTGACCGCTCTCCACCCGTCATCTGCGTATCCACAGGGGGCCTGCGGCGGAGACACAGGGTCAGGCTGTCTGTCACCCCCCAGATGTTTACAATCTCAGAGGGGCTGGAGCCAGAATCCAGAGTGGTGTTCGGAAGACAGCAGAATGAGGAAAGTCTTTCTTGTTTTTTCCCTAAGATGCTCAAGGCTTGAGTTCCCAGGCTTCTGGATCAAGGCTGGTTGACTGGGCTCCAGCCCCTTACAGGCTGGACAGTCCAGAGCTTAGAGTGCAGCTCCCTCCCGGCATCTCGGCAGGAAGTGGCCTGGGAGGCTCTAACGCAGCATCCAGTGGGATGATGACAGTGGGGGCGCTGCTGGGCCTGGCTTGGGGCCCACAGACTGTGAGGGCCATTGCAGTGCTGGAGGGACCACCCAGTGGAAGGCAGCCCTAGACCGGGCAACAGGCTGGGCAGCAGGGGGCTGGGAGTGGGGCTGCAGGGTCCCTGCAAGAGGGGACTGAGCTGCAATTAGTCTCCCCAGGAGGCCAAGGTCACAACGAAGGTCTAGTCCCCGAGAAGGAGGGGAAGAGGTCGTGTCTGGCCTGACACCAGCCTGGGGTTTCCCTTTTCAATACACCTTTCGTTGTGTATTCAGTAAGTCAAACCAACAGCACTTCTGCGTCACCTGACCTTCTAAAAGCTGGCAGACTCTCTTACCATTGTGCTTCTGGCTCCTCTTCCGGAAACATTTTTGAGAGATTTTGCATCTTAGAAGAAGAGTGAGGTGCGATCTTGGGGGCATGAACACTTACAGCCATTACGGTCATGGCTCCTTCCCAAGAGGATGCTTTCTCAAAGCTGCCTTTTGGTATACAGTGACTCAGTGACCCTCTGATGATTTGGGATCTCACTTTTATTTCGTCTAAATGTAATCTTGTCGTTCGTCCGTAGGAGCCTAGGGGACTGTCATCAAATAAAAGAGACATGCCCAGCCCATGGTAGGCACTCGGCACTTTGTTGAATACATGAATAAATTATAAAGTAAAAAAAAAGGAAGCATTTGACATCTGCATCTCAGAGTTAGGCCAGATACCCTTTTATTTAAATGGAATTCCGTTTAGTGATTCAGTGTTTTTTGCCTGCTTATAGGTTTATTTCCCACAATTAAATAACTTAGATTTATCTTTCAGGGAGGTACAATATATTGATATATTCCATTGTGGTTTTCTTTTTCTCCAAGAAAGGCATATAGTGGCGTATTTTTAAGTATTGGTGTAATTGCTTCTTATAAATATCATTCATGCTTGCTTTTTAAAAAAATTTAAGCAGAAATTCCTAAGAAAGCAACCAACCGCCCAAAATGTATTAACTCCTCCAAAATGGGATTAATATTAATGTGGCTGTCTTTTTGAATGTCCTCCTACATACATACACAAATATCGATAGAAAGCTGAAGAGAGGAAGTTAATACACGTGAGTAACACTATCCACACTATTTAAAAATGAAAATGTATTTCTTTTACTTGAATTTAATTGACAAAATGTAAAGTAACACCAAGGGAATTGCCAAAATAATTCTTTACCACAAAAGATGGTGACACGGGGAGGAGGAAGGGTAAGCCGGGACGAAGTGAGAGAGTGGCATGGACTTATATATACACTACCAAATGTAAAACAGATAGCTAGTGGGAAGCAGCCGCACAGCACAGGGAGATCAGCTCAATGCTTTGTGACCACCTAGAGGGGTGGGATAGGGAGGGTGGGAGGGAGACGCAAGAGGGAGAGGATATGGGGATATATGTATATGTATAGCTGGTTCACTTTGTTATACAGCAGCAACTAACACACCATTGTAAAGCAATTATACTCCAGTAAAGATGTTAAAAAAAAAAAAAGATGGTGATTCCTAAAAATTACTCCAAAGCTAAGAAAAGTGGATGCCAAAACTGTGGGGAGGGGTGACCCGAAGGCTGTGCCCTTAAGGCAACGCTGTTTGACTCCCCCCAGGCTCCAGCTTCCACGCGGCCCCACTAACCGCCTGTATCACGTGTCCTTTGACGGGACCCATACGATATAAACTGTGTTCTGAATACTAATCCCCCCAGGTGTAAAGTTCCATATTTAGGGTTTATACTGTTTAGGGTAAATTCTATTCTGTAACAACAATCGCCCCGAGTGTGCAGAATCCCAATCTCTGTGGATTTCATGGTATCACCCATCACTTCCCCACAGTGTCTTCTTTTGGGATTCTTCGTAAGTCCCTCGTTCAGCTCCACGTCATCGAGGAATTCTCCAGTGCCCTGATGGGATGAATGAGTGCAGCGTTCAGTGTTTTCTTGCTTTGTTCTCAAAAATACCGATTTGTTGTCTTCATACTTGAAAGACAATGTACTTGGGCTTCATATTCTTCATCCTGTTTTCTTTTGCTCAGAACTTTGGGGAAACTGCTCCACCATCTCCTGCCATGAAATGTGGAGGTGTGGAGTCCCTTCCACCAGCACTTCTAATTCCTTGTTAAGGGGAATGTTCCCACCTGTCTCTAAACAGGTCACGTTTGGTGCTGTCTCCAAATATGGGCTTGTCTTTGTCTGCCCTCAGGGTCCACCCTCTTCTCTCTGCTTGTGGGGACCTCCTCTCTTTGTCTGTTTCCTTTCCATTCACTGTAATCATCTCAAGACTTTCCTCTGTCTCATTTGTCATCCACGGCTACTCTGTTCCCTGCTATCTTGAAGCAACACTGGGAACTGTGAAATCCTGGTTTCCCCGTTTTTCAGCTCAAGTGACTTCCAAGGCCACGTGGCCAGAGCTGAGTTTCCACTCCTGGTTTGTCCGATTCCAGTGCCTGGGTTCAAAGGATTCACCACATACTGCTCAGCTTTTTAAACTTGGATTCTGAAAGACTCTGTGTATTTTTTTCTTGAGGTACAATCTTTATTGAGATATAATTGACATATCCACTATGGAGGTTGAAGGTGATAATGATTTTAAGCATAATGATTTGACTTACATACAGATATGTAATTTGTATATTGAGGAATCAATATTTCATTCCAAAATGCCACCTATATCTGAGCTTGCAGCTTTCACGGCCCACCTCCCCATTCCCCACCCTCATCACTGTTCATTTTTTATTCTGTGTCCATAACCAGAGATCTTCTCAACGCAAGTCTTCCCTGGGGCTGATCCCGTCAAGCTGGATGTGACCGAAGTCTTGTTCTATCAGATGTTGAAGGTTTAACGTCAGTGAAGGCTGTGGTAGAAAACATCTCACAGGTTTGGGGAAGTTTTTTTTCATTATAGAAATATGCCATTACATTTTAGGTTTCTGGATAATATGTGTATTCTTTTGCCCATACAAAGAGCCTATATTATTAGAGCCTCTAATAATAGGTGGATAAATCCCTAGGTAGTATAGTGGATGTCTCTGGGGTTTTCTACCGAATCTCTGCTCTACAGACTGACATTCCTCTCATCTGCTGAGTCAGAAATGCAGGATTCGCCAGTCAGTATGGACAGTTTGGCTCCCTGGCCATGCCATGCCTCCCTGAGGACTTCTGACAGGGTGACAGAGCCAGTGTCAAAAAGCCTGAAGCTGTGAGATGTAAACTCAGTCCCGGCCACACGGGCTCTGTTCTGAGCCTCCACACACCAGCCCCAATCCTGTCCCAGGACCTTTGCACTTGCCGCTGCCACCACCTTGCACTCTTCCCCTCAATCATCAGGACTCTCTCCCTCACTCCTTTCACATGGTGTCTTCCAGAACATTATCTCATCAGAGGGAGCTTCTCTGACCACTGCATTTGATATAGCGCACACACACACACACAATCACATGCCCGCGCATTTACACTCGCAGGTGCACACCACCACATACACGTGTGCACGCGTGTGCAAGCACTCCTTCCCTCTTTCTCCTCCACCTTTCGCGCTCTGCTTTAGATTTCTCGATTGTCAGTCCCTGTCACATCCACTGAGTGTTTTGGTTTCTGTTCCCTTTCTAACTGCCCAAGGGGCTCAGAACTCCAACAATCCCTTCTTTTCACTGCCTTCTTTTGGGGGGGGGTAGATGGAAGGGACTGAAAGTGTGGGGGGAAGGTAGGAGACACATTAATAAAGAGGAAACCACCAAAAAAAAAGAAACTCACCCGCACATATGCACACACTCCTACACTCACCCACAGAGGCCTTCTCGCACGCACACGCTCATGCACACACAGACGAACACACTCACACGTGCTCGTTGCCCTTTTACCTGCACCCTCTTCATTCTCCATCACGCAGTCGCCACCCCCTGCACACCCAGCGGAAGCTCCAGAAGCCCCCTGCAGGGCCCCCGAGCCTTGAGGGGCCCCAAGCACTTGGCGAGACACGAACCACCTGTGCAGTGGGTAAACGCGTGTGTGACCACGTGGGGGACGAGCTTGGTGCCTGGGCTGGCGAGTGTGTGTGAGTCGGAGTCAGGCACAGGGGAGGGGGTTCAAATCCCACTCCCTCTGTCACTGACTGCCTGACCCCCCAGAGCCCCCCCGGGTGCAAACAGGGACACTCAGGGAACTACTGGTAGTCGTGAGAATAGGAGACGGTGCCTAGGGCTGGGCGCACTGACTGCACCCCGCGGCTGCAGGCGGCCGCTCACACAGCCTGGTGTGGGGCTGCCCAGATGGCGTGAATGCATCACGCTCGCGGCTGAGATGTTTGTGTCCCCTCACTGCCCCCCACCCCCCGCCCCGTGCTTAACAAACTTTGCTAGGCAGCCTTGGTTCTCACTCTTCCCCTGCATTTTATCTGCGCGCGCGATTGTGCGGAGCTTCAGGCCACCACTCCTCACAGTTGAGAGGCTCAGCTCTTGCCCTAAGGGACAGAGAGAAAAGAGGTAACATTGACCTTTTTTGTTTCTACTTTGCAACCTCAGTGAAGCACTTCCTTTCCCCACCCCCATCCAGGAAGGGGAGACCATTACTCAGTTTCCAAAGTCTGAGCTCTCCTATACCTGCAGGGTGGGAACAGGGCCCAGGGGGTGTTGACACTGCCTCGGGGTGGGAAGGGCTGTGCTGTCTCCCGGGAATACACTGGCCTGCACTTCAGATGGGACAGGACACAGATGCCATGGGTCTCAGGAGTTGGGTGGCCAGATGAAATGTGAATAATTTTTAATATAATAATGTCCCATGCAATATTTGAATGTCAGGTAAAAATTAATAATTTTTAGTATAAATATGTCTTTTGAAATATTTGAATGTCAGAAAAAAATGAATAATTTTAGTATAAAATATGTCCCATGCTACTAAAAAACTATTTTCATTCTTGTCATGGGTTGAATAAGTGTCCTCCAAAAAATTCACGTCCACCCGGCGTATCAGAACGTGTCAAGCTGGAAATAGGGTCTTTACGGATATAATTAGTTACGATGAGGTCACACTGGATGAGGGTGGCCCTGAATCCAATGTCTGCTGCCCTTATAAGAGCAATATGTGAAGACACGGAGACACACCAAGGGAAGGCCACATGAAGACACAGACAGGGACTGAAGAGACGCTTCCACAAGCCAAGGAGCCCCCAGGATTCCAGCAGCCACCAGAAGCCTGAAGAGACCGGGAAGGCCCCTCCCTCCCTCAGGGCCTCCAGAGGGAGCACAGCTTTGCCCACACCTTGATTTCAGACTTCTGGCCTCCAGACAGCGAGGGAATACATTTCTATTGCTTTAAGCCCCCCCGTTTGTGATCATTTGTTGTGGCAACCCTAGGAAACTCACACAGTTGTTTATCTGAAATTACCATTTAACTGGGCATCCTGCATTTTTATTTGCTGAATCTGGCAACTCTAGATTACTCCCGGCATCCCTCCAGAGCAGTGGTTACAATGGCCTGCTTAGCGTCCCAGACCTGCCCCTGTGCTCGTTTCCCTGGTGACTCAGGCAGGGCATCTGCAAAGTGCTCAGAGCGGTGGCTGCCCGCAGCAGGCTCTCCCCACCTCCGCCTGCACCTCCACCAGCTCCTGGCCTACGCTTGTTTAGACTATGGTGGAGTTGTCTGCCCTGCACTAGACCAGCCACGTGGGCTGCTGTGCTTGGGCTCCAAGTAGCCATGGTGGAGATCACACCAGACCCCTCCCTCAACTATTCTGAATTGCTTAAGACCACCTAAGACAGGTAACTGTCTCTAGGGAGTTGACTTTTCCCTGCTACCTACCCGCCTCAAAAAAGGCAAAATGACACAGGTTAAATTTCTCACAAACCGCAACACGTGGTAGGGGGAGAGGGAAGGGACAGTTGCAATTGGATTTGTCTGATTGAGAAAAATCAGATAAATAAATAGAATTCTCCTGACGCCCATGTCACGGAGTGAATCCACGCCCACTCCGGCTATTAAAGCGTCCCTGGAGAGACTCTGCCTTATGGGAACCGTTTCCACTGTCTCCCTCAAGAAGTAAAGCGCAAAGCGCAGACTTCCTCTCCCCAGTGCTGAGTGGTGGCCGCTGCTGCTCCCTGTGGCATTCCCAGGGCCCCACGTGGATCCGGGGATGCCGCTTCCCCAAGCTTCCCGCAGCTGTCAGGAGGGATAGGCGTGCAGGGTGCTGAGCTCCCCCGGCAGCTGAATAAATGCAGGCTGTCCTCTGTGGGGGGAGTGCTTCCTCAGATCTAATTGCCTGATGACGGTAGGACCACCCACTGTCCTAATTACCCTCCGTTTGCTAAACCCGGAGTCGGGCTCTCCTGTGATGGACTCTGCGTTCCAAAGGAGGAATGCATTAGCCGGGTCTCTCGTCTGTCCTAGACTCACGCGAGGGCCCTGGCTGGCCGCACAGCTCGAAGCCGACCCACCCGCCCTGCTGGGCCCCAGGAATCTCACTCAGCTTTCCCGCGGCAAAGAAGACATCAGCGCCCAAAAGAAAGGTGCCAAGGGGTCCCCTGTAGCCTCACGTGCGACGGCTCCAAACCGGCAGACGTCTAAATCAACGCTCTTCGCCTGGAAATGGTACACCCAGCGGCCGCGAGCTCCGCAGGCCTCACAGGGTAGGGGGGCTCTGCACGGCCATTGGGGAAGCTGTCGGTTGCCATGCAGATGTGATGGTCAATTTCACGTGTCCCCTCGACCGCGCTCAGGGATGCCCAGGTAGCTGATGAAACACGTTTTCTGTCTGGGAGGGTGTTTCTGCATGAGATGAGCACTGAGATGGTGAACCTCTGAAAGCAGATGACTCTCCAACATGTGGGCGTCACCCAATCCATTGAGGGTCCGGGTACAACAGAAGGTCGGAGGAAAGGCAAATCTGTTCTCTCTGCTGAGCTGGGACATCCACCCTCTCCTGCTTTCGGACGTCAGTGTTCCTGGTTCTTGGGCTTTTAGATTCAGATGAGGGCTTACAGCATAGCTCCCCTGATTCACTGAGCATGTGTCCGGCCACTGATCAAGGCCAGAAGGGTGCCCTTTGTATTCCTAAATCATTGCTTTCTGGATGTGTCATCTTATTTCTAATTCATGGTCAACGGATGATGCCAGAGACATGAATAGAAGCAGCTCCCAAGGACTGCGTTCCTCACAGGTGCTCTCACATTCACACCTTCACAGAGGGGGGCCTGAAGCGCAGGGAGGTTCAACACACGGCCGAGGGCGCATCCGTAGTTAATGGGCAGGGGACTTGGTCCCCACCTGCCTGGCTGCAAGGGCCCCGTCTGAACTTCTGACCATCTCACCTACTGCCACAGTGCCCGCCCCATGTCGGGTCTGCAGCGTCCTCGCCCTGTCGTGAACAGTGAACAGGAAGACGTTCTAAAGATGGGCGTGCACAGCATCACTCAGCTCCCAAACAGCAGAGGAACTGGGTTGGAAGCTGGGTCCTGAAACCCCCTCCATCAGAAGCACTGAGTCATCTAACAGGCGTGGGCTGAGGGCGCCGTGCTGGTGCCAAGAGCCCGCGGAGATGTAGCCTGAACTTGAATCTGAGCCCACTTTGGAGAAAGCTCAGATTCATCCATTTTATTTTAATTAATCATTCTCCCCATTTGCCGATCTAATCTCCAGAGGAAGTTGGACCACCGATTTGGACCCGCTGAGAGGGCGAGACCTTCTCAAGAATCTCAGTGCAGGAGCCCCACGCACACCCCAGCCTTCCAGGGCCCTCCACCAACTGCAGGAGGGGCTTTCAAGGCTAAAGCTCCCTAAAGAGCCCTCCTTCCCCCGTTATCATTTCTTAAGGGAGATGTCTGCAGAAAATAAAAAGCCGCTTGGAAGCAGCAGGTTTTTGGAACAAGAGGCGGCAATCTATGCTCTGAAGAGTCCTGGGTGGTTCTCCTTGAAGGGCTCTGCCTTTCGGCGTTTACGTGGTCAAAGTCCTCCACCCTTGCCCTTCCACCTAAGCCAGGCTCCGCGATGCCAGGACTCAGCCTGGAGGGGCATGTACCTCCAACCCACTGGGAGACAGAGTCGGCTCCACGGGCACGCCGGGCCCCTCAGACGCCCGTGGACGCTGCACACTCCCGTCTTCCCTCATCACTTGTCAAGTCCCCTGCACTGATTATCTTCAGCCTTCCCGGGCCGTCTTCCGCCCGGGCCCAGCAGGTGCCTCCTGCCCCAGGACAGCTGTGCAGGCCCGGAGACGGGCTGCACTCCCGGGCCCCGCTCTGCCCGTCCGCTGGGCGGCCGGCCTTCCTTTTCGCCGGGGCTGATGGAGACCTGCAGGAAGCTTGCAGGAGGCGGTGCCTGGAGAAACAAGAGGGCTTTGAAGCACAAGGTGAACCGGCCTGGCTGTGGTTTACATTCTTTACCTTAATTTTAACAAGTATTTCAGCCCCTTGAAAATTGCTTCTCTAGAATAATAAACAGAGCCCATGTTGAGTCGTGGCTGGACCTCGGTGCGAGGCGGGAGGGGAGCTAAGCTTGGGGGGCCATAACAGTAGCTGGTGAATGCGTGTGTGCCCTTGCGGGGGGGGGGGGGGCAGGGGGCCACTGCAGCTCAATTGGCCCTCATTTTTGAAGATTTGGTGGGATTGGTGTGACAACATGAGGTTTTGGGTTACACATAGCAAGTGAAACAGTATACAAATAATAGACGTAGAGAATCATGGAAGAAAGGGAGCGGTGTCTGCCTGTCGGGTCTGTTACTTGTCACTCCAGCTGGTGCCTTTCGGGCTCCTTCCCTCCACCAGAACTCCAGAGGGCCTGTCAGCGAGAGAAAGATGCCAGGTCCTGGTGCTGAGAAACAGGGGAGGGACCAAGGGGAATCCATTCATTCCCTGGGTATTTATTAAGCACCTACTATGTGCCAACCTCTGATCCAGGCCATGGGGATCAGCACGGAGCAGAATTTCCACCCATGCCCTCCCACGCGTGGTCCACACCAGCAGCCATGCTGTCCCCGGGAGCAGGAATGGCTAGAAATGCAGACTCGCGGGCCCCGCCGGCCTCCGGCAAGGCCCCAGGCCACTGAGTGTGCCGCCAAGTTGAGGACTCCGCTCTGGAAACAAAAGGAGACGCTGGCAGGAGGCGGCCCGTGGCCGCGTCCGTGGCTGCGTGTGGGGCAGCCAGAGGGAGCCCAGCCGCTGACCGAGTCGTTAGCCCCGCGTCCATGCAGGAGCGCAGCGGGTCAGCACCCACAGCCTTGACAGGGCGGCCTGGAGACGCAGCTCTGCCCCCCCATGAGGCAGGCAGAGTAATGCCCCCATCCTGATCCCCAGAACCTGTGCACGTGACCTGCCGTGGGGATGAGAACTCTATCAGCCTTGCTCACCACGGTGTCTTCAGCGCTCAGCACGGTGCCTAGAGCCTACTAGGTGCTTCACAGACACTTGCTGGCTGAAAGCATTGACCCAGGTCCCCAAAATAGACAGCTTCTCAGAGGGCAGATAACCCCAGAAGTCTCCAATAGCCGGGCCAGATCTGATCCTGTGACCTTGCGGCATATTCCACTACCCACATCTGCCCACCTCCCTTGCCAGTAAAAACCAGCAGCCAGGCAGACCAGCGCAGGGGTTGTTGGCCGCCCCTGTGAGCCAGCACAGCGTGAGATACCTGATTCTCAAGGGTCCGGGGAGGGCAGGCTCCTCAGCAGCTGGTCTTCCTTGCCCCCTGGACGTTTCTAAACAGGCCACTGGCCCGAGGCCGGGAAGGAGTTTTGTGGAGATTATTGGCGTCTTTTCCCAGATGTGTGCTGTCCTCCCTGCTGCCCAGCGGGCATCCCTAACCTTCAGAAAAGGATCTTTGCAAGAGTTCTTACCCTTAGCAATAGGAAGGCGCCGAAGATGTTTGGGGTTTACGGTCTTCGCATGCGCAGGCACCGTCTCACTCACCCTCCCAAGCAGCCTGAAGGGGTGACGGTACTGGGTTAGGGGCTGCACGAGGACTTAGGGAGACCTTGGCTGTGAAATGCTGAGCGTGGGGCCGGCACACGCACCGTTTGGGTGAGCCCGTGCTCACCTTCCTCAGCTCCACCACCACTTAGTTCCCACAATGCACACTCCTGTCAGGCGGGAACCACCGAATCCCCATTTCCAGATGAGGCTCAGAGAAGGAAATGAACTTGCCCAGGGTAACACAGCTTTCCCACTGATGGAACAGAACGCTAACCTCCTGGGCACTCTGACACGATATGCCCAAGCCCTAACTCTCTGGCACGTAGTTTAGTAGTGGGGATTTGCTGAAAGCATGGGGGATGAGCGCCATCTGCCCCTTCCTCAGGCGTCAACTGATATTAGTGTTTACAGTATCGCTCCTAGAACAGAGGCTCTCTAACCTGTGAATCTCAGGACTCTTTACATTCTTAAAACTGGTTGAAAATCCTAAAGAGCTTTGCTTTTGTGGCTTATATCTGTCAAAGTTTACAGAATTTTACAGTAAAATTGATAAAATTTAAAAATATCTTATCCATTAAGTCATATAAATAAGAACGAGGGTAAACCCACTGCATGTTAACACAAATAACGTATTTTTGAAAGAAATAATCAGGTTTTGCAAAATAGAAAAGTAGTGAGAAAATTCAGTGTTTTACATTTTTGCAAACGTGTTTAATGTCTGGCTTAGGAAACAGCTGGGTTCTCCTATCTGCTTCTTCATTCAATCTGGTGCATATGAAAAAAGCCTGGCCACACACAGATATGGATTTGGAAATTAAGAGGTAAGTTAATAGTCTTTTTGGATAATTATGGGTATTATTCATTAATACTACACCAAAACTCGACAAGAGGTAGTTCCTTAAAGACTGGTAGCAATGTGGAATCTGAAACCAAATGAATGAACGTCCTGTACTTACTACATTCCATTCTGTTGGTCTGTCCTGCACTGTGCACAGATCTTTTCCCCACGCATGATTTTATAACATTCCAACGTATTATGAAGAGGCCCGAAACACCTCAGAGTCCAAGGACCACTGTTGATAACTGCTGAACTGGGTTAAAAGCTCCAGAATGGGGTTTACATGTGTTTTCTTTGACTCTGTGCTTCCTGAAGAAAGGAAGTGTTGTGGAGGGTGTTGGCGGGGGAGGGAGGAGGGGGGAGGGGAGGAAGGAGGGAGGGTGCTAGTTAGTAATACAATAGACTGGACTCCAATTTGACTCCCAGACCAGCCCCAGAGACCTCAGACACCCTTCCATCTGGGTGGGAGGGGAGTCACTGTGGCCTCCGCATAAGCTCTGGTCTCTGCAGACTTTTCCACGACTGCGGAAGTAGCCCAGGCCTCTGGGCATTTTCCCTAACACTTCATCCCTTTGATGTGGGATCTCGAGGGGATTTCCACACCGCACAGAATATGCGTTGTCCTTGCCTTGAATCTAGATGTCAGCATTCCTGTGGTCTGCCGATCACCTCCTGTATCCATCATGGTCCCACCAGGAAAGCAGCCTCCGCCAGAGGTAACTGAAGCCAGTGTCAGGGCGGGAGGGCAGGGCTCTGGGGACCAACCAGGATGGGGAGGTATCCAGAGGCTAACAGGAGTGGGGGGCCATTACCACCTGGGCTGGAAGTGGCAGGGGAGAGAGCTGGGGAGGCTCCAGCCAGGCAAGAGGGGTGCAAAGGAGAAGCCCCTGGCCTCTCTCCGCTCCCGCCCTCCAGTCTGCTTCTGGCATGTCCCATTGGCTGATCCCGACCGGAAGTGTGGGAGCCCCGTCACACCGTCCCTGCAGGGCAGCCTCCCAAGGCACAGAGCGGCATGCAGGACGGATCTGGAGGGGTGAGCGGCGGACAGCCAGCGCGGCTTCCGGGTACCATCGTCAAAGTGGAGCACGTGGCCGTGCAGCCTCAAAAGGGCTCGTGCGGACGAGCCTCCCATCTCTCAGCCCTGTCTCAGCCCACAGGACACCCAGCCTGAATGTGGCAATGGGGTCTGCAGGCCCCTCTCTGCGGGCAATCTCCCCCGCCATTCCCAGCCCAGCCAGTCCCCAGCCCTCCCTCTGACCCGCATGTACACCCAGGCTGTGTCCTGTTGGCCTCTTCTGTACCATGACTCACCATTATCAGTCCCCTATGGACCAAGCACTGTGTCAGCTAAGCCTCCCATCTGCGCACAGGGAACCGGGAGTCAGAGTGGCACAGCCCCAGACTTAGCCACAGCAGTGAACGGCAGCACCTAGACAAGCAGACCCACAGTGTCAGGGGCTACTTGCCAATGTCATGTCCAGCGTGGTGAGGAAGAGGACCCCACACTGAGTCCACAGAGCCCCAAGTTCAGGTTCCAACCTTGGGCAGCCTTGGGCAACTCACTTTGCCCACCTCCCCATACCTCCGTTTCCTCATCTGTGAAACTGAGCCCTTCTGGGTGATGTTAAGACTTCTGCTCTCACCACGCCCAGGCCCAGCGGGGGCTGAAGACACGGCGCCTTTGTCTTCTAGATTTGAACAAGCCCCCAGAGCCACATCCGTGCTCTCAGATTTTGTGGACAGACAACCTGCTTCTTCTCCTTGGCGCCGTGCACTTGTTGGGATCAGCAGATGTAAAATTCTGACGTTGCACTTAGAAAACTTCCTCCATCTGGATTTCTGCAGCCCACAGGGAATCATTTGCCAAACACATGTTTTACAAAACATGGGCCCACTTCACTGTGACTTGCGGAGCTGATAAAATCCACCTTTCGCCTGGTCCCATGCGTTCTGCCCACGCGTGCTTTCTGGCTGGGAAGAGATGCAAGACCATGCTGGGTGGAGGAGGCCCTTGGCCTCCGTGCACCACGTGGGCTGTGCCGATGCCAGGGCAGATGGCAGAGGACTCACAAGGCCAGGCTTTACTAAAAACGTAGACATGTAACATATGGTGCTAATAGAACCCACAACAGAGTCACTGGTACAGTGGAAAATCATTCATTTCTAACGTCAGGCCAACTGCTGTTGGGAGGAACGTTTACGAGTGTGTCCCTGTGTTGCTCACTTTTCTGGGTGACATTCAAGAGAACTGGGGACAGTGACAGTGGGCTGGCTGATGAATTTAGGACGGCTTTAGAGGGACCGGAACAATGACAGCTGTAAGCGTTGCTGCAGAGCTTCTCCGTGCAAGGGATTAAAATGCTGGCTTCCTCTGAAATGCAAGTTTTTAAAAAATTATTTAGTTTTCTAAAATCGTGGTAAAATATACCTGCCATAAAATTTCCATTTTAGCCATTGTAAGTGCACAGTTCTGCGGTATTGAGTGCATTCGAACTGTTGTTTAACTGTCACCACCTAGACCTCTAGAACTTTTTCGTCTTCTGTAACTGAACACCGAACCCATCCTACCCCTCCCCTAGTCCCTGGAAACCACCATTCTACCTTTTTTTTTTTAACATTTTTTTTATTGGAGTATAGTTGCTTTACACTCTTGTGTTAGTTTCTGCTGTACAGCAAAGTGAATCAGTTATACATATACATGTATCCCCTGTTTTTGGATGTCCTTCCCATTTAGGTCACCACAGAGCACTGAGTAGAGTTCCCTGTGCTCTACAGTAGGTTCTCATTAGTTATCTATTTTATACGTAGTAGTGTATGTAATGTCAATCCCACCCCTTGGTTCTCTACATCTGTGACTCCATTTCTGCTTTGTAAATAAGTTCCTCTGTACCATTTCCGTCCTACTTTCTGTCTCTATGAATTTGACTCCCCTGCTACTTTATAGAAGTGGAATGCTACGGTATTTGTCTTTCCGTAACTGGCATATTTAACTTGGCTTGATGTCTTCAAGATTTATCCATGTCGTAGCATCTGTCAGTACTTCGTTCCTTTCTAAGGCTGAATAATATTCCACTGATAGATTCTCAGCATATCTATGGACTTAGAATGTTGAAACAAAACAGATCCCTTTAAATAACAATGGTCTTGCCTGAAAGTCGACAGGTGATGGGTAAAGCTCCGGGGGACTGAATTTACTTCCCCAGAGTCAACCAGGAGGGCTGTATAAATTCAAGACCACCCCTCAGATAGCCTGACTCAGCTGCCCCAGTATTATTCTATGCTCACATACATGGGCACACGTGCTTCCTACAAAACACACACACACAACTAGTTTCATAAGTTATCTCAAAATCAAAGCAGACCTCCGTGATCATTCCTAGCTCTGAAACACGTGGCCTACTGGCAAGTGCTTGGAGTGTTGCTTGAAACAGAGATTTATTACAGAAAGAGAAGCCCATACAGAACCATTCCTGTCATCTGTATGACTACTGATTCTGAAGTAGGGCATCATTAGAAATGACCAAAAATGAAAACGATGCAGGAGTGGAACAGAGAGGCCGAGCAGGGCAGGAGCCGGCTGAAGACGAGACACATCTTCTTCAGCCTGTCGGTCCATCCACTTTCAGCCAATCAAGAGCTTTCTTAGGACGGTCGGACAATCTGAATAAGAGCTGTAGGTTAGCTCGGAGTTGAGTCAGTTTTCGTTTCCTGATTTTGATTATTGTACTGTGGTTACAGAAGAGAATCCCTCATTTCTAGGAAACGTACATGGTAGTGTTTAGTGGAGAGGCAGATCTTATACGCAACTTCCTCCGTGTGTTGGGGAGGGGATACAGCAAAGAAGGTAAACATTCATATTTGGAGAACCTCGGAGAAGGGCATCTTGAGAATTTTTGTGCTCCTCTTCCATTTGTCTGAAATCATGTCAAAAAAAAAAAGAGGCTGTGTGGTCTCCAAGGGACACCTGCAGAGAATACAGACAACTAATTGAAGAGCAGGGACGGAGAGTGAGAGGGTTGGTGGAGCGGGTCATGGAACGGACTGGCCGCCGGGAGACTGAAAGTCCTGAAGAGGCTGCACCCATGATGCCGTCCCCCCATCACTGGGTTCTCCCAGCCCCGCTGTAAGTGTCATGGTTTGAATCATTGAAGCCACCCCTCCCTCTACTGCGATATTGGCAACAGCCCGGGAACAGCCCACACGCCCCACACGTGTTGACAGCTTGGAGAACGTGTAAGTGTGGAGTGTTTTCCGTGTCGATGACATGGCACACGCAGAGTTGGAGTGTGTACACTTAAGAGCACATGGGTCCTGTCGTTTCATGGATCCTACACAGCACTCATGGCTGAAATACTTCTAAGAGCGGCCGCCCCACCCCATGTTTTTTAATATAAAACACGTTATATAATACAATTTTGGCAAATTCCCTGTGCAGTAACACTAGCAGCATCTTGAAGATAGCATGAGGATAACAACCCTCTCCCATCACCACTTGGACGGAGCGTCCCCTCAGCGCTGGGACTGCGCTAACCACTGCTGTTTCTCCACTGCAGGGAGGGGCTCGGAGCTATGGGTACTTCTGCATCTCCCAGGTTACTCACTGGTGCACAGCACAGCCAGCGTATGTCTCCTTTGATGCCAGAGGTTATCTCTATGTGACACGATGTCACCACCCCAGCAAGTCACGCTGCCCCACACCCACCATCAGTTCGTGTCTACACTGCATTAGGCACCGCGTGGAATCCAATCAGATGCAACTTAAGGTCCCTTTGTTCCATTTCTCAAGGGTCACTGCCAGGCCCACAGTGTCTGGACAGCCCAGCTCTCCCACAGGTAGAGCCGTCTCCGTCCACATGGTGTGAGGCCACCATGAGCTGGAGCAGCCCCCTCTTGCCGTCGTGTCCAGTTTGCAAGACGTCAGAACTGGACCTTTGCCTTTCTCAACATCTGCTCAAGATGCACAGGTGACCGACGCATCAATCCCAGGCAGAGCGCTTTTAGGTAAGGGGAGGGGGCATCTTAAATCTCCACATTGACAGCCTTCCAAGATGCTCGTCAAATACGCATGGTTATCCATGTTGTCGTTTCTATGTTTAACTTCACTTTCAGAAGTTTAAGAAATAACAATATCAGTTCAGGTATGCTTGGGAGCCAAAGAAAGACACACCTGCTGCTTCTCCAGCTCAGACCCACACCTTCCGACAGGTGAGCACCGCTGTCGGGCCTTGGACTCAGCTCTGCTCTGTAGCAGGTGGCTTCCTTCTCGGTGGGAATGACTTTCTGTCTCCCTGTCTGTGTCCTCTGGCCACACAGGCCCATCCTCCCAGGCCTGGGTCAAGGGCATTTCCTCCCTCCTCCTCCCTCCTGTGGGGACAGAGCTGGCCTCGGAGACCGCAGCGATGGCACTTCTGTCAGGGCTGGTACTTCGGACGTACAGTGTCAATGTCATCTCTCCGCCTCCTGACCGGACTCTGAGCTTCTGGCTTGCTGCCCACGGACGGTGTGGGCCTACAGGGATAATGAATGTACAAAACAGGCGTGGTGTTTGTCTTCTGGGAATCAGCGGATTTTATACTTCTGCCAAAAGTTATACATGGGCGATATTACATATATACATTAGGCAACTACATTTCATCTCACTTGTCCGCTCTGATGGACAAGAAGTGGATGCAGGTATATTGTGTGGAGAGAATCGTGGGGTTGCTCCTGGCGTCTGCAGGGAAGAGCGAGGCGGGTGGAGCAGCGGTGTCCACCCTGCTGGACGGACAGGCCAGCGCCCATGACTTCCTGTGCCTGAGGCCCAATACCTGCAGCAGGTGGACACGCCCGCATTTGAACTCTAACTGGCTTGTTCCTAACCACCCCCACCACCCGCATCCCTGGGGTGATTGAAAGCAGAGCTTCTCCGAGAGCAGCCTGCGCCTGAATCGCCAGGCACGTCTGGTCGAGATGCAGGTTCTAGGGCAGCGTGTGCAGGCGGGGCTGAGATTCTGCATTTCTAACCAGCCTCCAGGTGACGGCTGAGGACCACCTCACCTGCGGGGTAGCGAGGCTCTAAAGTAAATGAATAACGAGACCTTAGCAAGAGCCCCGCACACTCTAACAATCCAAGTGACACTCGCGCCCCTCTGCTATTGCAAGTCGGGGGCAGCTCAGGGCCCCCATCTCTGTCCTCCGTCAGTCTGCCTGAGAAAACCCCCTCTCCTCTGGGACACGGATGGGTCACACTCTAACCCCCTGCAGCCCCAGCTAGAGGTGCTGGACGCCTCCACGCAGCCCTCCCGATCACTCTTCCTTCCTTTCCTCCATCCTCTCTCCCTGGGGACTGGCCACATGGTCTGTGTCAGTGGCCCCTGCTCTCTGGCTTCCAGCTGGGGTCCACCAGTGGGAGTGCCAGCCGGAGACTGGAGAGGGGGAAGCGGGACCCTCTCCTCCCTGAATGATACGCTTGTCTTCTGGGGAACGTCCACGATGCGCAGGACGCAGACGGTAGGCCCGAGGAGGGAGAGCTGAGGCTGTTATCCTAACTCTGTGTTACTTTTAGTTTACTTATTTGTATTATATTTTACTTGTCCTTTCTATTAAACCTATTAAGTTCTAGCTCAGGTCCCTCCTTCATGAAGCCTTCCTAGATTATTTGAACCTTCAATAATATCCTTCTTTTAACTCACTCAACAAATAATGTAGCCCCTTATTCTGAGCCATCTTGTCTCTTTTCATCCCGTTGCTTCTAAAGATCAGTCTGGGCTCCACAACTGGACAAGAGACTTCAATTCACCATCCAGGTTTGCACGTCTCCCGTCTCCACGGCACCTGGCACACGCTGGGATGTACTGCTGACCTCAGGGAAACTTCTCTGGTGGGGCAAACTACAAATGCATGTGGAACTCAAAGAATGCAAATAAATACTTCGAGAAAAATCTATTTTTATGGGTGTTTTCTATTTTTATAATAAATAAGTATTGGGGGAATATGTAAAAACAATAAAACATTTTGAAAAGTCAACTTCTAAAAATAGCTTTTTTGGGATATAATTTACATCCCATACAATTCATCCACTTAAAGTATAAAATTCAGTGATTTTTAGTATCTTCACAGAGTTAAGCAACCATCAGCATGGTTAATTTTAGAACATTTCTTTTTCAGCTCAAAAGGAAGCCCCCTCCGTATGAGCGGCCCCTTCTCTTATCTTGCTCTGTGGTTTTGAGCATAGATTTAGAAAACAAATCACGAAAAGAATACTGCAAATGTAAATTCCTCAGGGTGCATTTCTGTTTGCGTTGCCTTGTAATCTTGATGACCTTTTTTACTGTCTGTGTTTCAGGAGGACTGAATTCAGATGGCATGAAAATTCACCTGGTTTTGCCACGTTCCCGTTCACCTGCCTCCTTGCACACCTGAGTTCGGGAGCCTCATCCTTCCACTAGAGGGCGTGGCGTCATGGATGCCAACTGTGCCACCTGGGCTGTCCCAGTGTTCTGGCCCCAGCCCTTGAGAGGTAAGAGCTTGTTCCCGCTGGTCTGGGATGAGCTTAAGAGCTCTGCCCCCCGTGCTGTAGTGGAACTGGGAAGGGGGCTCCCATTTATGCGCCAGCTACAGACTACATTGCTTCGCAAGGCGAGAGGTGGGCACAAAGAAAATGCTGCGCGTTGGTGATGCGGCTGACAGTGTGACCCAGATGTACTGAAGACTCACAACGTGCCTGGCATGGCGCTAAGAACATTACCTGCGCATCTTATTTAATCCTCCCAACATCCTTCTGAGATGGACCTTATTATTGTGCCCCGTTTGCTGATAAGGAAGCTTAGAGAAAGAGCTTTAGAAACTTGCCCACAGGATCCTTCCTGGTCTTCAGGTCAGTATAAGGATGTGTTTGGATAGAGGGAGAGGTCTGAGCTGGATGACCTTCTGAAGTCTCTGAAGCTGCAGAATTTAAGAATTCGGACTTCTACGAAACCTGAATCATAGGATAGCCCTCGGATAAAAAGATCGGATCCTTTTAAACCAAACACGCAGGGGAGAGGTGCATTTGTGGGGAGTAGAAAGAGCCTATTTTCGATCTACGTCATAAATCTATGACAATGTGTGTTGAAATGAGAGCTCTACACCTCGGGGAACCCGTCCCCAGTCAGCCTGGATGGATCTGATCCCAGTAACAGCCAAGTCCTTAAGGTCTTACGTTCCGACAGGACAGTGCCCACCTGGAGGTCCCACCTGTCCTCAGGTTTCCTGTCCCCCACCTGCCGCATGGGGCCCAGGAGCAGCCAGCAGCCTTCCGTCTCCAGCCCAGGCCCCTTCGCTATGGAATTCATGTTATTAATTTTAAAGATGTTGATGTGGTTAGTGGCAACTTCCCATGTGGCCCAGAGCAGCCTCCGTTCCAGGCTCCCAGGGTCAGGAGGTAGGACTCCAGGTGTAGAAAGGAAAGGGGGGCAGGAGCCCCTTCTCACTTTTAAGTTGGGGGCAGCTCACTTCCACCGCAGTGATGCCAGCTGGAATATAAAACTTCTGCTGGAGTTGAGGTCTTGTGATCCACACAAACACCTGCGAGCCCTTCAAGAAACCCCCTGTTTCTCCATAGAACCTGTGTCCTTTACAATATCCCCCCGCCCCCGTGAGATGTCCCGATCGCCTCAGAGTATGTGGCCACTGCTGGAGTCCAAGAGCATCCCGGACGGTATGGCCGGATATGACTCGTCTTCCATGCCACCTTCTATTGTTAGGTAACGTTATTTTCAGGAAAAAACAAAAAACAAAAAACCTGTAAGAGGCAGATAAGCACTGCCAACAATTTATAAGATACAAGTAAGCAGAAGAGGAAAAAAATCATTACCAAAGAGAACCACCTGGGAATGTGACATGAGACCACCACTTTGGAAGAGAGCCTGGCAGTTCCTCGAACTGTGAAACCTGGAGCAACCACGGGGTACATCGGCTCTAGCCCTCTGGGCTCCCCACTCCCTGGTCTGGACCCCAGGCGCTGGCACGTTCAGTCCCTGCTCAGCAACCACTCTGTCGGCACCATTTTAACCAGCACCGAATTATCCCACTGGACACGGAACACAAGAGTGGGTCCTCATGGCTTCAGGACCCGTCGCTGTCCACTGGAAAGTCATTCGTGCCCCAAATCAAGGAGATTGTGACCAGGACCTCAGCCCAGCTTCCTTGGGGCTAGAAGGTGCCAGTGTCCTCAGCCCTGGAGTCTTTCTTCAGGTCCGTGGCTGTTGGTCCAGCCGCCACGAGCTAATGACCAAGAGCCAAGAGCTAATGACCTCAGTGGATGCAGCAAGGTTCCCCTGCCTTAGTGACCTGGTGTGTGTGTGTGTGTGTGTGTGTGTGTGAGACATGGGCAGGTGTGTGGCTACAAGGATGAAATCTGACCTACATATGCTCTACAGCAGGTCCTGTCCAGCGTTCCCTCACCAACGGACACCAGGGCCGTGCAACACAACCACCCGCTGCAGGCCGTCAGCAAACGGGCTGAATGAAGGGCGGTCATTATCACAGCGAGAAGCCAACTGCCAGGCGTCCCACCCATCCCTGAGACCCGTCTCCGCAATGGAAACCCTGCCGGGCAACACAGAATGAGCCCAGGTAACAGCCCCACGTGGGACTTCCAGGCCTCCCAGACTCGGCAGCTCCCGGGATGGACAGGGTCCACTTACCCCAGCGTGAGCAGTTGGGTGGGGAGGTGGTGCTCAGAAGGGTGGCTGGGGTGCTGGCGTCAGGAAGCCCTGGGCCCCAAACCCGACTCCGCAGCTGTGCGGCACTGACAGTTCACATAACCTCTCTGAGCTTCAGTTTTCTCAACTGCAAAAGGGGGTGTATGCTACTTTCTCTCTTTTCTTTTTTTTTAACAGAAATAAGAATGTTTCTTTCACATTGTTATTGGAGGATAGTTGCTTTACAGCATTGTGTTAGTTTCTCCTGTACGGCAAAGTGAATCAGCTCTGCATCGCATACTCCCTCTTTTTTGGATTTCCTTCCCATTTAGGTCACCACAGAGTATTGACTAGAGTTCCCTGTGCTATACAGTCTGTTCTCATTAGTAATCTATTTTATACATAGTATCGATAGTATATATGTGTCAATCCCAATCACCCAATTCCTTCCACCACCACCCCTTTCCCCCTTGGTGTCCATACTTTCTTTAAAGAGTTGTCATGAGTGTGAAGTGAACAAATGCCTAGATAGTGAATAAATGAATGAACGATACTGCTTGCACCTGTGTGTGCTGCACGCCAGGCTCCATGTTAGGAGATCACACGCTCACACACACACACACACACACACACACACACTCACACTCACACTCACACACTCAGGGATGTTTATTAAGCTCCTGCTCTGTGTCTGGTATCCCCCCGGGGATAAAAAGTGGATACCACCACTCCCTGACCTCTTATAGGTGACAGTCTAATGCAAGAGGCAGAAAAACAAGCAAACAAGTAAAGTAAAGAAAACAAGAGGTAAATAATGTGTTTTCAGTAGTGGCAAGTGCTACAGAGAAAGATAACCAAAACCAATCCGGGTAAGGAGATGGAGGGCGTCCACTTGGAGGCGGCTCTATTTTCAGACGTGGGAGGGTCAGGGAAGGCCTCCTGAGGGAGGTAGCACCTGGGCCCGGACCTGAGCAGCATGAGAAGGCAGCCACGCAGGGCTCTGGAGGGAGGGCATCCCAGTGCCGGAGCTACAGAGGTGCTCAGAGGGACGTCATCCCGTGCTCAGCCGCTCACGCCAGCAGCCCAGGCACACCGCCCCTGCATCCCAGCTCTGATGCCAGGCGCTCCGCTTGGAGACTCGCCAGGCACCTTCTGGCCCTGAAGCGCCCTCTTGCCCTTGGGGACAAGGTGGCTCTACTGGCAGGGCCGGCTTGAGACTACACCTGGATGTGATTTCTCCCGGGTGTTAATTGGCAGGGGGTGGGAGGGGGCAGGGGGAAAACAAAATAAAGCTTCAAAGGCCTGGCTGTGCCTGAGTTAACGCCCTCGCCGCCCTCGTGGCACAGCGCTGGGGCTGAGAGAGGATGCTCACAGCAGCCTCATCATCTCATTAAATCAAATTACTGGGTGCAGTGGGAGTGCCGAGCACCCCGGGAGGTGTGCTTCCCTGCTGGTCATGAATAGCCTGTCTTGTTTCCCTTAAAAAATAATTTTTTTAATGTCTTGACAAAACACCTCTCTCTTCTGGCATTTCCAAAGTTAGCAAAAATTGAGCTCCAAGCAGCAAAATGCTAAACTGGTGTGTAGTTTGCATTTTCCATTTCCTTCACTTCCATCTTCCTGCCCCGTTGGAAGGGAACAGGAAGCAGTTAATGTCACAGAGGAAGGGGCTCCTGCCAAGCTGTGGCAGGTCCTTTGTTCCTTCGGCCTCGGTTTCTCGGAAAGCGCATCCCCGCAGCTCCCCAGCCCACCTTGCCCAGGAAAATCTATGGTGGGTCCATGTCCCTGGCCATTTTCATTTCTGTTGCTCTTTTGCTATGTTTCGGGATTTTCCCCCCAGCTCTCAATAGTACGTCCCGGGGAGGTTTTCTCCCAGGAGCAGTGCGTGCCGATGGCTCAGGGCGAGTCCGGCTTTCCGGCTTTCCGAGGTGACGGCCCAGAGCCAGACCGTCAGCGGCTTCTCTGCACGATGAACCTGTCGGTGGCAGCGCAGGCCTGAGTTCTGCCGCATGCCTCTGCGGACCTTTGATACTGAACTTATCAAGGGGGAGGGGCGAGGAGGGGCGGCCAGGGAGGGGCTTGTCATCCTCTGTCCACCCCGAGACCGCAGAGAGCAGGAAACAGGAGTCCAGAGCAGATATCAAAGGCCAGAATTTTCTCAACATCATGAAGAGAAGCAAGGCCCAAACTCGCCGCTGAGTGTGCCCCCAGGATGGGGCTGGGCGGGCATCAGCTTAACTGAGGAACCTGACAGAAAGGAGACAGAGCTGGCGGTACAACCTCGGGAGCCCAGGGCTGTCAGGGGAGAGTGAGCCGGGGCGGGGGTCCCACTGTCTTTCTCGTCCAGCCTGCTTACCTCCACCTTCTTTCTCAGCCCTTCCGTTCTGAATGCATCATAGCTCCGTGCTCTTCTGTTCAGGCTGTGCCCTCTGCCCAGAATTCTCTTCTCTAGCTCCCTTCTGTTCCTCACTGAGCCTCTACCTCAGCACCCAGTTGTACCTCCCAGCACATCCCCCGACACTGCTAGTTCACGTGGAATTGTAACTGCCCATCTCTCTCTGTGTCTCGCACTGGAGTGCAAGCCCGGAAGAGCAGGCACTGTTCCCTCCTCACCGTGCACCCTCAGTGTGAGACTCAGAGTGCTTTGTCCTCACATGTCTTGCCTCATGGTTGCAACATGGCTGTGGCAGCTCCGAGCATCTTATTCTCTCCCGATAGCATCCCAAGAAGAAAGAGGCCTCTCTTGAATGTCCCTGCCTTACATAAGGGGGTGAAAATATTCCCCAGAAGCAGACTTCTTCTGCCTCATTGGTCATAACTGGGTCAAATGGCTCCCCCAAACATTGAAAGTATGGGTGGAAGGAGGGAGGAAAAGAGGGAGGGAGAGAAGAAGTGACAAAAGAATGGAAGAAAGGAAGGATAAAATGATGGATGGGCAAATGGAAGGGTGGGAGGATGAAAGGATGGGTGGATGGAGGATGGATGAATGGAAGGAAGGATGGATGGATGGATGGATGGAAAGACGCATGGATGGGGTTTTTCCTCAGTTGCTCTTCATGCAGGCTTCACTGTGATTATGTATTGTAAGTTTTATGGGGTTTGTGACCAAGAAGATAGCAAATGGGAGACTCGGATTCCAGTTCTGGTCTTGACCTGATAAAACACCTTCAGAAATGCAGAAAGTCTGCCCCAGACCACCTCTACCTTTCCACTTCCTTGGACGGCCCTGGGGTCCAGTCAGGTTCCCACTCAGAAACCCCACCTAGAAGCTCCCCATAGCAGATGGTACGAGTTGTCTAGGCAAAGTCAGACCTACCCCGTTGTGTGCTGGCAGGTCCACCTCCCACGGTGGAGGCTATGATCCTAGGTGCTCTCTTTTCCAGGCTCTCCTGTAATTAGGGAGGGTCTTATGACCCAGTTCCTACCAAGAAGACATAAGGGAAATGCAAAAAGAACCCCCCTTCCCCCGCATCTGCTTTGGACGCTGTCACAAGACAGGATGTGATACCTACGTCTGGGGCTGCCGTCCTGTAGCCTGAGGACGAAATGCCAACAGGCTGAGGAGAGACACGCCTGGGCCTTGATAACATCATGAAGCCACTGAACAAACCTGGAACTCCCTGTGTGCTTCTCTAGACAGAGATAATTACCTAGCTTGTTTATACGACTGTTAGTCAGATTCCTGGTCACTTGTAGCTGAGACATCACACTGAACCTCCCTTTGGAAGTGGCTGTGATGTTGGCAATTGGAGCCTTCACAAAGACTTAGAAATCAGGATGGCTGCTAGGGGAAGGTGGGCTTCATGAAAATGGGTCAGTGAGAAATATCAATTTTCTACTGCTTATGTAAAGGTTGTTTGCTTTGTACCTAGTCTTCCAAAATTTCATAGGACCGAAATCATGGGTCCCCTAAATGAAGTGTCTCATTCAGCTGTGGGGTAAGAATCAGAGGATAGAGAAGGTAAATTATGAGATTAAATAAAATACATGAGAAATGCAAGAGGCATGGATGGAATCAGTTGCCCTTTCTATTCAGGATAATTAGTCTGAACACCCACTACTCCCTGAATATCAGCTCCCTGAAAATTGGTTGTATCTATCAGGACATTCGTTTATTTAATAAGATGTTGCTGAGCGCAAAAAAACTACGAGATATGGTCGTAGGTGCTGGGGATACAATGAGGACACAGAGATGGACCTGTCCTCCAGTGGCGTCCATCCAGGGGCAGAGCTGGACGAGCACGCTGGCCATTGAATTAGAATGTGACCAGGAAAATAGCATCTTTAGAGAAGCCTGGCAGACACCACCATAACCAGGAGACCCAGTCACCATCACCTTATATAAATAATGCCACACATGAGGAACTAAGTAATAGTTCCTCATAAGACACACGGTGTCTTATTATGTACTAAGATACATGATGCCCAGTAATAAGACACGTGGGCATCACGTACCCCTCAATTCGATCCTCTGAAAAGGACTGAACATCACTTCTGGGGTACGCTTGCCAGGAATGCAGTACATCAAGCCAATCGTGAGCAAACTTCAGAAGAATCCAAACAGAAGGGTACTCGACGGAATATTGGGGTGGCCAAAAAGTTCGTTCGTGGTTTCCATAAGCTGTTATGGAAAAACTCGAACCAACTTTTTGGCCAACCCAATACGTGACCCGTGCTCTTCAGAAACGCTGAGGTCCTAAGATACAAGGAAAGACTGGGGAACTGTCCCCAACTGGAGGAGACCAAGGACCCGTGACAACTACATGCAACACGGGATCCTGGGCTGGATCTTGGGAAGATAAAGGACATTAGTGGGAAAGGAAGATGAAATCCCAATAAAGTCTGTAGTTTCGTTAGTACCCTACCAATATTAACTCCTTGGTTTTGCTGAATTTATTGTCGTTATGTCGGAAGTTAATGTTACAGGATGCTTGGTGAGGGTAAATGGAAACTTTCCTTGTGATTTTTGAAACTTTTCTGTAAGTCTACATTTATTTCAAAATTAATCCTCTGATGAAAGAATCATAGGTGCTAGAAGTCATATGCCCCACGACTGACCTACCACATCATTCAGTCATTCAACTAAGTCTTACTGAGCACCTGCTACCTGTTGGGCATTGTGCTACATGCTGGGCAGGGGAGTGAGCAGGACACTCTGGAAAGCACTGAGTTCACTGTCTTCTCTTTTCCATCTGCCCCCCAAAGGCGGTGCTGCGGACGAAGGCTGTCCCCTTAGTGGTGAACACGAGGTGCAAAGCCCCTGCCAACCGTGTGTGGACTTGCAGCGTGGGCAAGTATGAATCTTTGCTGTTGTAAACCAAAGAGACTCTGGGGGTATTTGTTCCTGCAGCTGAGTAAGCTCTAGCGCTGACTGCAGATCAGTCTGTGTGACACACTGGACGGGAAGTAACTGCTGAGTGCTGACCTGGTGACTCAGGCTGACAGGTGTTAGTGGAGTTCATTACAGCAGCTGAAGATGGGAGATCCCATCTGAAGATGGGAAATAGAGGAAACGGGAGCATTCCCGGGACTGATTTAGGTAAAGTTTCCTCCAAGTCACACTCTGGTGTCCTCCCCATCCATTCTTCCAACTATGAATTGAGCCATAATTCATTCACTCCTTGAGCACCTGTGTCAGTACCTGCACTGATCTAGGCAGTGGAGATACATGAGTGTATCAGCTGGCTAGTGCTGCATAAGAATCCACCCCAAAACTTACTTAGTTCACAGTTTTGTAGGGAGGATGGTTGGTTCCTCTGGCCTGGAATGGGCTGGCTGCTATCTGCTGGCTCTCTCCTGCTTTGTGGTCAGCTGGGCGCTAGATGCGGTAGGAAGTGTTCATTCACGTATCTTGGTCCTCCTGTGGCCCTTACTGTCCAGCAGCCTGGCCCAGGCTTGTTCACATGAGTTCCCAGCGTCCCAAGAGCAGCCAGGGGTGGAGCCCCGGGCACGAGCACCCCCGTCGTATCTGCTAAAGTCCCCCTGGCCAAAGCATGTCCCACGGCCAAGCCCAGGTTCAAGGGTGGAGAAACAGACTGCAGCCTCAGTGGGAAGGAAGAATGAGTGACCGTTTCTCAGACGCAATGGGAAGAACAGACACCGGGCACTGAGATAAGCACAGAGCAGGGAGCCATGACCTTGACTGCAGGGACCCGGGGAGATTTCCTAAGGGATATGCTTGAGCCCCAGTCCTGAAACACAATTCAAGTTCATCTGGGAGAGTCAAGTTCATGCATATTATTCACGCAACAAGAACCAGGAGGGAAAAGAAACTAGGACAAGGTCATCAATGAGCTGGGCTGTCAGATGGCAGGGGTGTGGCAGAGGGAGGGGTTGGAAAGTAGCAAGAGTAATATAAGAAGAAGGAAAGCTAACACGAGAGGGGATGTGCTATGGTTGGTAAGAGACCGAACTGTCCAGCTGGGTGACCTGAGGCGCATTACTTAACATTCCTGTGCTTCAAACGCTTCATCTGTGAGGTGAGGATGATGATAAGCATCTCACAGGGTTTTTATTTTCGGGATTTTAAAAAACTGATAACACGAGACGCTGTTACATTCGTTCCTCGTGTGTGGCAAGCACTCAGTAAACTGTAGTGATTTATCCGTCATTCACCGCATGGTCTGATGTGATGCTCACAACAGCATTATAGACAGACAAAAAGATAAGTAAGAAGATGCCCGAGGTCGCAGATCTTGGATGGGGTCTCCCTGAGTCTGACCTGGGGTCAGCATCATAACCTCATGGGGTCTTCAATCCTGACGTCTGCGGGAGTGACCTGCCATCTGGGAGCCTCCCCTCTGGAACTGGGCTGTTTCAGGTCCACATTTCCAGGAGGTTCTTGCACATGAAAAGAGGGAGCATCTTCATCCCAAATCACTCCATGCCATCTCCTGGGTCCCCAGATGCGCCGGAGGGATGGGAGCTTTTGTTCGTGCTCATGAAAGGCTGCATCAGAGTTTTCCTGTAAAACTGTTGTTTTCTCTAAAATGGGGAGATGTGCCCTGACTTGGCCGTCTTTGACAGGAAGCAGAACATTCCGGTAGTGGAGTAACGCAAAAGGCAACATCCCCATCAAGCCAAGGACGTTCGTGGCTGTCTCTCCAAGGCCCTCGCCCACGGCTGGCACGCGCAGTTGAACTGCAGGCGGCCCCGAGCCCACCACCCGGCGAGGAGGTAGGGAGGCCCATTCAGCGAGCACGGGGCAATGGCAGAGGGGCTGTTTGCTCGTTGGTTCCAGTCCAAGCTAGAATGGCATTCAGAGCAGAGAGAGTTTATTTAAAGGACCCGAAAGGTTAAACCACTCAGTGTTCTGCAGAGTTAAATCAGACGTGTTTTTAGCAGTCTAGGCAGGTTTGACCTGGGCTATATGGGTCTCGTAATTTATCCTACAGTTGGACGTCTCTTGATTCCAGAATATAGAGCAAAATGCTGAGCAGGGAGCGGAAACCATGAACCCACATCTCTGGAGGCCGACTCTGTGCCGTGCATCCTCCATATGCAGCTCCCTGACCTCCCAGAACTCGGGGACGGGGGGTTGTTACTGTCCCTCACAGATGGGGAAACTGAGGTACAGGAGGGAGGAAGCCAGTGGCCTCAGGCGTCACAGCAGCAGGGGGTGGAGTGGGGCTCTGGAGCCAGGCTGTGATCCCAGCATCCAAGCTGCCTTCCCGTCAGCCTCCCCATGAATCTGAATCTGCATCTCCAGCCAGTCTCGCTCCTGGGCTCTGCTCTTTGCTCCTCTGGGCCTCGGACAGGTCTCCTCCGATACCTCTGTTACTGCAGACTCAGCGGGTTTAAAACTGACCCTGACCTTCACCATGGAAGGGCCACCCACTCGTCCTACTCCAGACGACACTGGGATCAGATGGGCGATGGGCCCCACCCGAGGCCCCGGCCACGCATCCCGGGCTGTGTCCCTAAATTGCCGCCTGGAGCCTGCGACCCAGTCAGATGCGCAGCCGCCAGCATACCCCTGCTGATCTGAATCACCAAGGTAAGTCATGGCCCCTCTGGGGGCCCCCTGCCTTTCCATCCCCACGTTTCCATATTGGGGTGTCTACTTGCTCTGCCGATGGAGCAGACTGGGCGGCACATGCTGGACTTATGCCATCCCGGGCGGCTCACCCGGTTGGTCATCCTGGTACCCACCAGACTGCACAGGCTGAGGGCCAGAGCTCTGCGTTAACATGTGAGCAACGGGGGCGTCCAGGCTCGGGCGCCACGGACGTCTGTGCCTGCAACCGGCAGGCAACGTCAGGGTCAGGCAGCCCCGGCTCGCCAGCAGTAAAGAGGGCTCTGGACTCTGATGCCTCCTGACACTGGGTGCCGGCTCTGTGCTATTTTCTACGCTAGAGTGGAGGTGATGTGGTCAGTGAGATTCCCACAGTCATGACAGCTCTGGCAGAGGAAACGGCCTCCCACCATGTCTTTGGTTTTTCTGCTTCTGCACGCTCCCTCCGTCTCCTTTCCCAGATCATGCCCGCCATACAAATTATGTCACCTCTTTTCTAAGACAGAATGCAGAAGCTGGCTAAAAAAAATTGTGATAAAGCACTTTAGGAAAAGCTCATTAAGAACCCCATTAAGCCTCACCCAGTTCCTTTCACCTCTGGATCCTCACGGCCACTCCCCTGGTCCGCGCAGCATCAGCTCGCCCCGGACACCCCAACAGCTGCCTCCCTGCCCCAGCCAATGCAGCGCACTCCCCACTGCTCAGCCTGAGCCGTGACCCTGAGCCGTGGAACCCACCGTCTCTTCTGAAACCATCCCAGGGCTTCTTGCGGTCCTCAAGCAAAGACCCAAATAATTTGTGATTGGGCGCTCTTCCCATCCCCCTACACTCCCCACCCTGTGCTTCCGCCACAGGGAAGGGGAGTGTATCCGTCCTACACCAGCTCCCTCTCACCGCAGGCCCCTACCGGCCCCCCTTTCCTGACCCCCACCCCGGAGGCCAACGGAAGGTATGCAATGCGCTCTTTTCTGCCCTCCCCCCCACCAACTCCTCCTGAAACGAAACTAGCACCAAATGGTGGGAATCCTGTTTCCTCGGCCATTTGCGGAGAAGGCGTCGTGTTTGCTAGCACAGGGAACTTTCAGGCACTTGGGGTTTTTTCTTAATTTGGACTAAAGTAACCCAGACTTGGGGGAGTTAGATTCTCCGCCTTCATTCATCTTCCTGGAATGCGAGTCAAATTCCGTGGGCACACTGCGCGCCTCCCGCCTGGGGCTGCCTGAGTCTCCTTGTGTTCCCGGCTCTTCTCACTGTGGTTAATCAGTTAATCGGGGGCTCAAGACTTCAGCTGCTGCTGGGGACAAGGTGTCCCTTCCCGCTCAGAGCTCGCTTGACCCTTCCTGGGATTTATCAGTTACCATCCCCGTAAAGCCCCACGGAGAGGTCCCGCCACCTTTTCACACGCCAGCCGCCGCCAGCGGTGGAACACGATAAGTCACAATCACTGGCCCACCGCATTGTCTGCGCGCTGGCTGTCTCTGGGCCCCGCCCTGTGTCGTCTTTGAAGTGCAGCTAAGCCCCTGGTAGCTTTCAGATGACACTTAGGTTACACCTCTTCTGCATTCTTATCTCCACCAGTGCCTTTGAGTGCAGACGTGTTGACACGCTGGCAGTGCGGTGGCCTCTCTGCGGGAGCGTGTCCCCTGGGTGACCTTTGGCTCCCGAAGATGGCACCTGGGCCTGCAGGGATGGGACAGGGCCGCCCCTGCACTGGGTGCACCGGGCACAGCCCCCCACCCTGTGTCGACTCTAAGGGCCTCCTTTCATCACTGGTCCTCTGGGGGCAGGGCTCCCAAACGCCTCCCTCTGGGGCCCCCAAGTAGTGAGGGAGGCGCCCCTCGTGGGTGCTACTGCTGTCAGGTGTTCCTTTAATTACGGTAAAACAGACACAACATAAAACTTAACCATTTAACCTGTTTTAAGTGTACAGTTCAGTGGTGTTACGTACGTTCACATTGTTGTGCAGCCGTCACCACATCCGTCTTCTGAACTTGTCCATCTTCCCAAATTGAGACTCTGTCCCCGCTAAACACTAACTCCCCATAACCCCCGGCACCCACCGTTCTACTTTCTGTCTTTATGAGTCTAACTAGTCTAGTACCTCGTATCAGTGGAATCATGCAATACTTATCTTTTGGTGATGGGCTCCTTTCACTTAGCATAATGTCTTCAAGGTTCATCCATGTTGTAGCAGGTGTCAGTGCTTCATCCTTTTTAAGGCTGAAAACTATTCCATCGTGTGGATGGACCTCGTCTTGTTGATCCATTTATCTGTCGATGGACACTTGGGTTACTTCCACCTTCTGACTCTTGTGAATAATGCTGCTATGAACGTGGGTGTATAAGTGTCTGAGTCTCTGCTTTCAGTTCTTTTGAGTGTAGGAATTCTGGGAAGAAGTGGAATTGCTGGGTCGTATAGTAATTTTATTAATTCTCTGAAGAACTGCCGTACTGTTTTCCACAGTGGCTGCACCATCCCCCGCAGCCGTGCACGAGAGTCCCAGTTTCTCCACAAGCGCCCCTGCCCACCCCCTCCCAGCCCAGGCCCTCCTCACCCTTCCATTCTAACCTCCTCTGTCGATGGGACATTTCAAAATTTCATGGGCAAAGACTGCTTTTAATGACCAGACACGGTGCTGGTGAAGACAGGGGGGAGTGGGCGTCCTCTAACACAGGGGATGGAATTCTCAATCACCCCCACCTTTCTCAAGAGCAGTATGCGTCAGGCTCTAGGTCCATCCACGTCTCTACAAATCACCCAATTTCGTTCCTTTTTATGGCCGAGTAATATTCCATTGTATATATGAACCACATCTTCTTTATCCATCCCTCTGTTGATGGACATTTAGGTTGTTTCCGTGTCCTGGCTATTGTAAATAGTGCTGCAGTGAACACTGGGTTGCAGGTGTCTTTTTGACTGTCATACAGAGTAAAGTAAGTCAGAAAAAAAAATATCACTTATTAACACATATATGTAGAATCTGAAAAAATTGGTATAGACGATCTTATATACAAAACAGAAATAGAAACACAGACGTAGAGAACAAACGTGTGGATATCAAGGGGGAAAGAAGGGGGTGGGATGAACTGGGAGATTGGGATTGACATATACACACTATTGATACTATGTATAAAATAGATAACTAATGAGAACCTATTGTATAGCACAGGGAACTCTACTCAATGCTCTGTGGTGACCTAAATGGGAAGGAAATCCAAAAAGACGGGGTGTATGTATCTGTATAGCTGATTCACTTTGCTGTACAGTGGGAACTAACACAACATTGTAAAGCAACTATACCCCAATAAGAGCAATATGTGTCAGCATTTAAAATGTGCAGACGTTTATAGGACAACATTGTAGGAATTTGTCCCAAGTAAGTGTTCAGACCAGATTGAAAAGGTGCGTATGTATGCAAAGGTGTCTATCAAATGCTGTCAATAATAGCAAAATTAAATAAACAAACTACGTTTCTGTTTGTCCATCAGCAGACACTTGGTTTTGAAGTTGATGGCTCCTCCATATGATGAAATATTATGCCATTAACTTTAGGCGTATTGACAAGGAAAATGAGCATAATATAATGTTCTACTACAACAGCACATGACAGTGTGATTCCACGTTTGGATACACACACACACACACACACACATAGACAAAGAAGACATATTTGTCTATCTATATATACCTATATACTTATGTCTTCTACCTCAGGAGATATATATATATATATATATATATATATATATGTTTTCTACTTCAAGCTATAACCACTGTCTTGGCAATGAATACCTTCCCATCCCCTTCCATGCAGCCCTGATCTAAACTGGAGAAATCCTGGCAACCAAGAGGAATCCATATTTAGTGGTGTTGTCAAAATGGCCTTTCAATAGCACATTCATCCTGCACCCTCGAATTCAGGCAGGAAAGGGAAGGGGGAGCGAGAGAGAGAAGAAAAAGAAAAAGCCAAGTGTTTGTGCGAGCATCTTGGAGACCCAGGGCTCAATAAGGCAGGTGTTCTGCGGCTGCTTGAAGACCACACGGGAGAAGAGGCCGTCAGAGCGCCCATTACAGTGTGCCAAATCGCTGAAGCTCCGCGATCCAGCTGCAGAAACCCAGAGGGCAAAGTGCTTAAGGACGCATAAAACGCGGATTTTCCCATAATTATTTAAATATGTGTTAATGAGTGCTGCAAACGCAGTCAGAGTGTGACCATTAAAGGATTAAAAATACAGGCAAAGGGAAAAGGAATAGTTTGAACAGTGGGGAGAGCACTCACGTGGGGATCGAAATCCCCCAAATTTCTCTTTTGCCTCTAGTCCTGCTGCTCGGAGGAAGACACCCAACCTCACTGGGGCTCCATTTTCTCATCTGAAAATGAACAGTGGAGGGGAGTAGATGGATCGATCCCCCAGCTACAGAACTCCCTCATCATCAGAACCTGCCAGTCTCCTGAATTTAACAAAATCAGAGAATAAGAATTGTCTAAGGAAAAGGAGCTTGCAAGAAGATTATGGAACTTTGTGTGTTTTCTTAGCAATATAAACAGAGAAAAGACCCTGTTTTTTAAGCAAAGGAGTTGAGAATACAAATGAGCCATTCAGAAAGCTCAGAGAAAAATTTGATGGACGGGGTGGGGCTGTCAGATACTTGTGCCATTAGCTCCTGGTCCTCTCATCCCCTCTCCTCCCCGAGTGGAAGGCCATGAAAGCATCAACTTAGTCTAAGGTTCCTTTAAGGAGGGAGGAATTTACACCACTTGCCAATGGAGTGGAGGAAATATAGGAATGACACTTCATCATTTTTCTTCCCCCAGCAAGGAAAGAAAAAAAGAAAAAGAATGAAAGAACCCCAGTGCAAGACTGCTGCATTCCATGCCGTTGACACCCAGCCTTTAATTGGAACTGCTACATCCAAAATAAAGAAAGTAGTGATTTCAGGGTATATTTTTGCCTACGTTTTTGAGGATGTTTTGGGCCTTTCATCTCCTTTGAAGGCGTGTCACTTAATTACGCCGCTTTCATCCATGTATTCCCCAGTCGGAACATGCCAGTCCCCTGCACAGCAATTGATCATGACGGACGGGTTTCCACTCTCCAGCTGGTGCAGAGCCTGGGTATTTGTGAATACCTGAATAAACGCCTTTAATCCAAAAACAAACTCCTCCTGAAAGAAACAGGCTGAAAAGGCCTTTCATGGAGTGTTTTCCAACTCACTGGCTCATGGTTTCTTTGGATCTCACCCTGCTTCCTGTACTAATGGTCTCTGAATGCATTCCCGACTGTGGCTTACTGGCCTGCCGAAGTCCCTGGCGTTACAGGGGAAGAAGGGAACAGGTAACACAGCAGATGCTCAAAGGAGCTGCCAGCACTGCATAGGTGGAAACTGGAACGAAATATATGTGGGCGAGAGCGCTGTGTTCTTTCTACAACTTTCTTAAAGACGTGCTTCCCTAGGTAATGTTTTAAAAACAAAGTTATAGTCACACATCACACACGTGGGAATAATCTGCTGGATTAAAAGCAGCTCTCTCAAATCAGCATTGAAAGTTCATAAATACAAGGGCTGATGACGCTACTCTAATAAATAGATTTGCTTTTGGAAGATCAACAACTTGCATTTTTTTTTAAAGTCTATATTATTGAGATGATAGTGGGTCCGTTAAAAGAGTACCGCACCGACCTGGGGGTTAACCCATGGCCCAATGGGTGGGTGAAGTGCTGAGGTTGGAGCCCTGGACTCGGAGTTGTAAGGTTCAATTGTGAGAACCAGCGCATCCACTTACTAGCCATATAAACTGTCCTAACTTAGTTTTATTCTGTCCATTCCTCTGTAACCTGATCTCCAAGGTGAAGGGCTTGGGCTGGATCAGAGGACCTTTTCCTCAACCAATCAAAGTCGTCCTTATCTGAGCAAATGTCCCAGAGCCCCCACCCCTTTAGATCCTCTGCCCTCTGCCTGCTGTACGGTGATCCCTGACAGCGTCCTGTCTCGCCACTATTGCCCTGTAACAAACTACCCCAGAACAAGCTGGTATCAAACAAAAGCCCTTTTATTTTGTTCACGATTTTGCAGATCAGGCATTTAGCAGCTCAGCTGGGCAGTTCCCCCGCGGTCTACCGTGGGGGTGCAGCCAGGTGTCAGCTTGGGCTGCAGGCAGCTGATGGCCCCCCTGGCCTGGACATCCCAGGTCTTCCATTCACATGGCTGGAGGTCGATGGTGGCCGTTGGCTGCGCCCTCAGCTGGGACTGTCGCTCAGAGTGCCCACACGTGGCCTCTCCAGCATGGGGGTCTCTGTGTGCTCAGAATGCTTATTTGGTGGCCAGTTTCCCCTAAGAAAAGTTTCCAGAGAACCAGGTGGAGGCTGCATGACCTGTTGTGACCTAGCCTCGGACATCATGCAGTGTTTCCTCCACTCCTTTCTACTGGCGGTCACAAGGTCACGAGGTTCAAGGGGAGGGGACAGCATTATAGAGGCAGGTCACGTGTAAGAGCACCTGGGCATGAGACACGGTGGTGGCCGTCTTTGCAAATCATATTCTGCCTCAGGCTTCAAGAATCACAGCTGAAAATCTCTAATGTCTAGATTAGATGCAGTTTCTAATGGCCCTCCCTCTTAGAAAAGAAAAACATCTCTAATAGGGCAATATTTCTTTGTTCAGACTCTTTTTTTAAAGAGCTTAATCGAGGTATAATTGGTATGGAATAAATTGCACGTTTAAAGTGATCCATTCAGTAAGTCTTGGCGTGTGTACGTGCTTGTGCAGCCATCACCACGGTCATCCCCTAAATGTCCCTCATGCCCCTGTACCATCCCTCCCTCCTGCTTCCACCCAGCAGTGCCTCATCCCCTGGCAGTGATCCATCTGCTTCCTGTCCCTATAGATGTCTCGAATTTTATGTATCTGGTCATAAACTATGTACTCTTCTTTGCGTAGCTTCTTTCATTTGGCAGCTCTTCCGAGATTCATCTATGTTGTAGCATGTTTCAATAGTTTTTTTTAAAATTATCTTAATTTTTTAAATTATTTTTTTAATTATTTAATTATAGTTGATGTACAGTAGCAGGGACCAATAGTTTTTGCTGTTTTTATGGCTGAGTAATATTCCATTATGTGGATATAACAGAATTCTGCTTATCCATTCATGCGTTGATGGACATTTCAGTTGTTTCCAGTTTGAGGTTATTATAAACAAAACTGCTACCTACATTTGCCTTCATTTCTCTTGGATACATACTTAAGAGTGGAATGGCCACATCGTGTGGCAGCTGTATGTTTAACTCTTTAAGACATTGCGAAACTGTTCTCCAAAGTGGTTGTCCTGACTTTCAGTTTCAGCTTTGGCATGTAAACAGCTCGGCATCACTTCCATTCTTACCAGAAGAAAAATCCTGAACAACCTGAAGATCGATGACTTTTCTCGGACACGTCAGAGAATTGGGGTCAAAGGGCAAACCATCAGAAGGTCGTAAGTACCATGTACTTCCTTGCAACGGGAGCTGCAGGAGCCGTAAACTGGGAGGAACATTTTGTTCAAATGACAAGTTGCTGGAGGCTGAGTGTGGGCTGCTGTGAGCATGAGAAACTCCCAGGGCTGCAGGCTTAGGGCACATCCACGGTTTCGTGGCTTTTACCTCCAGAAACTCCACCAGGTTTCACCAGCAACGAGCTGAGGAAGACCCCGCACAGGTGTGGTCCATCTTCAATGTGGCTGTCTTCCCAGGTATGCAGTGGTACCTCACTGTGGCTTTTAGGCGCAGTTCCCGGATGGCTAATGATGCAGAGCGTCTTTTCATGTGGTTCTTGGCCACCCATAGATCTTCTCTGGTGAGGTGCCTGTTCCGATCTTTTGCCCATTTTTCTACCAGGTTGCTTGTTTGCTTATGATTGAGTTTTGAGAGTTCTTTATATATTCTGAATAAAAGTCCTTTATCAGATCTATGATTTTCAAATATTTTCTCTCATGATAGAGCTTGTCTTTCAATTCTCTTAACAGAGTCTTTTGAAAGCAGAAGTTTTGAATTTTAATGCAATTCAAAATTTCACACTGTTCATGCACAGATCACGTGTATGTAAAAGCTATAGATTATGACAAATCTAAGAGATCTTTGCCTAACACGTGGTCACAGATGTTCTATCCTTATATTCCAGAAGTTTTATAGTTTTAGGTTTTATGTTTAGATCTGTGATCCATTTTGAGTTAACTTTGGTGTATGGTGAGGTTGTGATAGTTTGTATTTTTCAAGGGAAGAAAGTTTCCTTCTAGTCATTGTTTTCTGAGAGTTTTTTTTTTTTTAATGAGGAACGGGTGTTCGATTTTGTCAGACGTTTTTCCTATCTTTATTGAGATGATCGTATGATTTTCTGTTTTAGTTTGTTAATATGATGAATTACATTGACTTTCTAATCAATTAATCTTGCCTTCGTGGGACAAACCTCACTTAGTCACAATGCATTCTCCTTTTTTTATATCACTGGATTTGATTTCCTAAATTTTGTTTAGCATTTTTGCTTCCATGTTCGTGAAGAATATCCGTCTGTAGTTCTCTTTTCTTAAAATTTGTCTGGATTTGGTACCAGGGTAATACTGCTGATTCGTTAACTGAGTCCTTTTCGCTTTTTAAGAAAAGTTTGGGTAAAATTGAGATAATTATTCAACTTAAATGTTTGACAGAATTCACCAGTGAAGCCCTGTGGGCCTAGAGTATTCTCTGTGGGAGGGTTTCTAGCTACGAATATAATTTTATTAATAGAGAGCGCTCTTATCTATCTAATCATCTGTTTCTTTTAGAGTTAGCTTTGGTAGTTTGTGTCTTTCAAGCAATTTGTCCACTTTTTCCAAGTTGTCTGTAAGATCTGTAGTGGTGTCAATGCTCTCATTTCTGATACTGGTGATTTGTGTCTTTTCTCCTTTTCATGATCAGCTTGGCTAGATGTTTATCATTTTTTTTTTTTTTGTACTTGAGTTTTGTTTTTTATTTAGTTTGACATTGCTTTTTAAAAAATTTTATTGAAGTATAGTTGATTTACCATGTTGTGTTAATTTCTGCAATAGAGCAAAGTGACTGTACATATACATAAATATATACATATATATATTCTTTTTCATATTATTTTCCATTATGGTTTATCACAGGATATTGAATATAGCTCCCTGTTCTATAAGTAGGACCTTGTTGTTTATCTGATGTTTATTATTTTTATTGATCTTCTCAAAGAACCAGCTTTGCGGATCATTGGTCTTCTCTATTGTTTCCTGTTCAGAATCTCTCTCCACAAAAGGAGCATCTCCTTGCCTTTTCTTGCTTCCCCTGTGCCTAAGGAATCCCCTAAGACAATACCTCACTTGTCCCTGGTCTAGGGCTGAGCTCCAGGACAAAGCCATCTACTAGCTCCCAATTTTGTCAAACCCCCTCAGCCCCAGTACCTCCGAGTTTCATGTGACGATCAACTTGTTCGAAGGCGGAGCATTCCAATCAGATACTTCGGTAAATGCCCGTGTGTAGATTCTGAAATACTCTGCCCCCTTACAGCTTCCGTGACAGGGATTTGAATGCAGTATTCATTTAGTGACGCGGGTGTTCGTGCCCTGGCTCTGCCCTTTGCTGACATATGACCTTGAGCAAGCGACTATCCATCTCAAAGCGTCAATTTCCCTCTCTGTAAAATGGGAATAATAATAGTAATAGGGTTGTTTAAGGACCCAATGAGACGATGAATGCAAAGAGCTTAGTACAGAATCTGGCGCGGGGCAAGAGTCTGCGAACAGTTGCTATTAAAATATGACAGCGAGCGTTATGGTCTGGGACTCTGTTCCCTTTACTACTAGAAAGGAAGGATTTATGGTCTTCCTTTTCTTATGTTGATGTTGGAGCTAATGTTTATTGGTTGTAAATGTTAAAAATATAAACCTGTGGTAGAAATCCACAGACTGTGCATTTTTTCCCATTAGGGCTGAGTCCATGGCCACACCTGCTCTAGCACTGAAGTTTACATTTCCAGCACCCAAAATACACTTCAGTTGTAAAAGTATTGCTTCAGAAGTTTGACAGCTCTGTGGCCGTGTCACAGGAAGAGCTCAGATCACGGGTATTTGTCCAAATACCATCACAGGTATTTCCCTGGGAGGCAGTTGTGTTCACATGGCCGGGGAGGACGGGGGGTGTGAGGGCACGAGACCCCTGTGGAGCCGGGGCCTCCGAAGCCAAAACAGCTGGCCCTGCTCCCTGGTGGGAACGTCCTCACTGGCATTCTCGGGGCACGATGTGAACCCCTGCGGCCGGGGGGCTGGAGAGCAGAGGAGGGAGACACAGAGGAGGAGAGTGTCCAGAGGAGCCAGCGTGGGAGAGCCGGAGGGGCCAGGATTGGCTGTCAAGTCAGGGAGGACTTGAAAGCTGCCAGGCTTTCTGTGACGGTCTTCGTCTGGGGGGTGCTGCATCCTGAATGGCACATGGCAGACATGGCTCTGTGTGACTCCCCAGGTGCGTTAGAAAAGGCCAGGCAGCCTCTGCTGCTCTATCTTGGGACACTGCGGGAATCTCTGACGGACACTTAAGATGCCCAGATGGCCAGTCACTCTATGGCTAACATGTAGCTGGCGAGAGGGTTGGGGGTGGCCGGGCCGGGGGGGACACAATGGGGAGGGGGGGTTTGGGGGACAGAGAGAGAAGGGTGTGCTGAACCCACGAGGCGACCCCGACCAGCCCCCGTCTAGGTGCACCCGCGTGAGAGACCCTGACTGAGCTGCTGACGGGACTGTTGCATTAGTATGTTACTGTTGGGGGCGGCTTGTCACACAGCTAGCGTTCGTAACTGGCACACAGCCCATGCCTGGTGTGAGCGTCCGAATTTCTGAGGGCCTCGGGGTTTCCACCAGTAGAGTGAGCATTGTAAGGCAGCCTTCTGAGCAGTCCTGGGAGAAGCAGAGATGTGCAGAACCGAATCCCTGCCTGCGTCTCCGCACAGCCTTCTTCTCTGTGCCTGTGTCACCTCCTCTTCTGTCTCTTATAAGGACGTGTGTCATCTCAAGATCCTTGATCACATCTGCAAAGACCCTTTTTCCAAATAAGGTCCCGCTTACTGCTACCAGAGGTCAGGATGTCAGCATATCTTTGGGCATATCAACCCCCCGTGGCATCCTTTACTTAAAGGCAGTGCGGTACAGGAATTAGGAAAAGCCATCAGCCCCAGGCGTGAATCCCAGCTCTGCTGTTTCCCATGGGGTGGCCTTTACCTCTTTGAGCACCGATCTCTCCACCTGTAAAATGGATAACCCACAGCGTTGCCGTGAGGATCGACTGAGATGGCACATAGGACGGCCCTGGAGCTCAACTTAGCCACACAGTAGGGCCTCAGTACCTGGCAACCCAGCACAATTTTGACCTGGCCAGTTAGTGGTCAACCATACTCCACCCGCCAGACAGCAATGTCACATTCCGGGACTGTGAAGGGGGGCCGTGCTGGTCCTTTCCTGCGCGGGAGACTGGGCAGACCAGAGGGGGTCACGGAGGGGGCGCTCTGGCTGGGAGGAGGCCTGTTTTAACCCCTTCCACCCCCCAGCCATGCAGGCGGGGCCTTTGCTTGGTCTCTCCTGTCCTGCTCTCCTCTTTATCCGGCTTCGAGTGCCAGCCCGACAGCGTTCCCAGCATGTCAGCCAAGGGTGAGCCTCCCCCGCACTCGCGGAAGGCAGAACTTTGGAAGACACGCTGTGGCATTCTTGGATAGCCACGCCGGCCTGCGAGAAGACACATGTCCCTCTCTCTCTGGCTTCCCCGCCCTCCATCCATTCGCGGGCCCCCCAACAGGCCAGCAGCAAACGAGGGTCCCGGCAGCGAGCCCTGCGGTAGACTGAACTGGGTGACCTCTGCGTTTCCCACTGGCGCCCGCACCGGCCCAGGGCAGGGGCCTTCAAGCAGGCCTGGATTAGAGGTTTGGGGTTTGGAACATCCACATTGGGATAAAATCAGAATTTTTTTTTTTAAAAGAAGACAATTTCAGAAACACAGTCTGAAAAACAAAGCAGCTTTTTAGCTCTTTCTCTGAAATGACATCAGCGGCCACCACAAAGCCTGAATCGGCCCCATTGCTTTCGGCCGTGGGGATGTATCATTTCCCCTCCAAAATACCCACGGCATTGTCCGAGATCCGAGCCGACCTGGAGCCGCTCGCTTGGTGGGAAATGGCCGCACTTTCCCACCCGTGCTCCAGGAGGGCCTTGTAATTGGAAAAGTGCAAGTTGCAGATGAACTGGGAGCCCAGGCCAGGAAATGGGTTTTATGGCGCTGTGTTTGTCCTTGTTTTACATCCATCTCAATAGTGCCGTCCACGTGGGCATTCAGGGACTGGGATTCCGGGAACAACGTTGCCCAGGACCAGCTGCGCCCTGTCGCTCCCACCCCAGACCCAAGCTCTCAGCCCCTCCCCACCCCCTCCCTCCAGCCCCATCCAGACTCTCGCCTCTGGGGTTTTCGAATTGTGTGGAAACTGGAGGATATTGTCAAGATGGATTTTGTGTAATTGAAGCAGCAACCCAATCGCACTTAAATTTGTTTATCACCATATAAAAATAGACATATAAAAAAAGACCAGGAAGAAATACAGTGACATATTAACAATCTGGTTGTCTGTGGCTGATGGGTTATTTTTTCTTAATTCCTTGTACTTCTGTAAATTTTCTCAATTTTGCTTTTGTAACACAGAAAACATTATTTATTAAAAACCACCAACTGGATCTTGTCTCAGGGCCAAAATGAGCTACTTAAGCAAGTGGAAAGTCAGGCTTTATGGAGAGCCAGCAGTCCCCAGGGACTTATTTCTTTGAAGAGACACTTCTTAAAAACTCAGAAATAATCTGCATAGTTGAAACTTCTGTTCCTCTGGGATTGTTATTCCTTCATTAGTTAAAGTGATTTACTGAGTCACAGGAAATTTCGCCGCTGGACCAAAATCTGATTCCATTTCCCAAGCATTCACTGAGTGTTTGCCCAGATAAAGCTGCCACGTCCCTGCCCTGGGTGGGTGCACAGTCTAACGAAGGATTTGGGAGTCAGGTCTCTTGTTCATTCACTCAGCAAACATTTATTGAGCCCGTATTATGCACCAGGCACTATTTGGGGAGTGCTGGGACCCGGCAGTGTACAAACAAGACCAAACCCCCTGTCTTCATGGGGTTTAAATTTATGGCAAATGTAGAAAAAGAAGAATGTAGAAAATGCTCAGAAAGTTCAGAGGAAGGTGCTGTCTGTGATGGCGGTGATGGAAGGAGGGGGTGTCCATGTCAGGGAGGGTGTCATGGGTTGAACTGTGTCCCCCCCACCCAAATTCGTATGATGAAGTCCTAACCCCCAGTGCCTTGGAATGTGACCGTATTTGGAAATAGGTTTGTTGCAGATGTAATTAGTTAAAATGAGGTCTTTAGGGTGAGCCCTAATCCAATATGACTGGTGCCCTTATTAAAAGGGGGGGATTTGGACACAGAGACCTCTCCCGCTCTCTCCATGTGAAACATGTTCTGATTCATGTGAACATGTGTGTGTGTGTGTGTGTGTGTGTGTGTGTGTGAGCCTGGAGGGAGAGGCCCCAGAGCAGCTAGAGGTTCCTTCCCCTTCTGCAGCCCCAGGCCCATCATTCGCCTTTGGGAGAGAGCTGATGGAAGCAGGACCCCCGAATTTAGTCACTCATCAAGCGTAACTGAGCTCCTACTACGAGCCAGACGCTGAACCAGACACAAATCCCTGTCCTTATGGATAGGAGATTTTCCTAAACACCTACTATGTGCCAAAAATTGCACTCAATGATTGAGACCCAGAGTCAACTGAGACAAGGTGTCTGTCCCCATCCATCCATCTATCCATCCATCCATCCATCCATTCATTCACTGTTTCTGTTCACCTATATGTGTCAGGGACTCTGATAAATGGTGCAGGAAACTAAAAAGGAAGATTCACCTTAACAGTCTGATCAGGGAAAGAGATGTGTTTAAAAAAATAAAACTCTGATCAATAAGTTCTCCGATGAAAGGAAGCACAGAGTACTTTAGAAATGCACAAGACAGGGAGAGGCAAGTAGCCTGGGATGAAAGATTTAGAGGAAACTCAGCAAAGGAGATGGGTTTTGAAGGAAGAGTAGGAGTTCACCAGGCAGAGAAAAGGTTCACCTGTGCCAAATCACAGAGGCTTGAGTGAGGGCTGTGTGTGGAACAGCACGCAGCCAATGCAAGTAGAACGTGAGATGGTGAGACCCCAGACGAGGCTGAGGAGCTGCATGGAATCAGGTCTAAACCCCGATATTCATTCATTTATTCCACAAATATTTATTGAACCCCTGCTGTGTACAGGCACTGAGGACATGACAGGGAACAAGTGGGTGAAAACCTCTGCCTTGAGGGAGCTTATTTCCAGCAGGGGATGCAAGAAACACAAATGTAAGAGGAAAAAACAGGTGTTGATAAGTTATGGGGGGAGAGCAGGGGAGGGGAGAGGGTGGTCAGGGAGGGTCTTGTCGAGAAGGTGATACGAGAGTAAAGACCCAAAGAAGGGGGGCAGTGAGGTAGGTGCCCCCCCGGGGAAGACAGTGCACTGAGGGGTGGCGGCCGGCACCACGGCCCTGGGACAGGGGGCAGAGCCAGAGGGAGGGCAGAAGGGGCTGAACGCCACAAGGCACAGGAAAGACGGTGACTCAGGCTCTGGGGTTTAAGCAGGGACAGGGGTGGCCTGACCTGGTTTTGAAGGATAACTCTGGCTCTGGGTTAGGAGCGGGCCCAAGGTGGAGAGTGAAGGGCAGGGGGCACCTGAGATGTCGGCCCCAGCAGAGTCTCAGCAGATTCTGGGTTCCCAGGAATGAATGAATGAATGAACAGACAAACGTGTAGCCTCAGGGCACTGGAGGCCCACATGGAACCTGAGAGACAGCCCTGGGAAAGAGGCTCATCACCACCGTCAGTGATGTGACAGCAGCGGTCCAGCACTGCGTGCTCACTTCCTGGGCTACTGTATCAAATGACCACAAACTCAGCTTAAAACAACACACGTGTTCTCTTACAGTCTGGAGGTCAGAAAACTGACGTGCGTCTCACCGGGTCAAGTGAAGGTGTCGCAGGACTGGTTCCTTCTGGAGGCTCCAGAGGAGAGTCACTCCTTTGCCTTTTCCAGCTCCTGGAGGCGCCTGCATCCCTCAGCTCATTGCCCCGCATCCCTCCAACCTCCACTTCCATCGTCACAGACTCTGACCTCCTGCCCCCGTCTTATAAGGCCCTTCCTGTTGCTACCTGGGACCCACCTGGATAATCCAGGATCATCTCCCATCTCAAGATGGGGCCATTATGCAGCCGACCCAGGTACCCCTGCCAGGCTGTGCAAGCCCATTCCATCCATGGTCTCAGGGTGTCCTCACAGCTGCCCAGGGAGGCAGGTGCTTCCAGTGACAAAACTGGGGCTCAGAGAGGGTGAGTAACTTTCCCAGGGTCACACCTCCAGGACCTCGAGGAGCGGAGACGCACACACACCGGTTCTCTCCCCGCCCTTGCTGGAATGGCCCCACATCACCACGTGGCAGGGAAGACACAGACAAGCCCAACCCAGACAACCTGGACACTCACAGGGGTCCCCCAGCTCCAAACCATCACCTTGGAAAACCACATCAACTCTGAGAAAGACGCACCCCCAACCTCGTCCCTGTCACCCCACAAGGAGCCCAGTCTCCCGTGGCTGAGAACCAAGTGCCTTTTGAATGCCCGGGGTTCCTCTGAGGAGCCCGTTGGCGGGGGAGGACATCTCTGTGACAACCCGCCTCGCGGAGCGCTGCCGCCGAGTCGCTGGGTGAAGCCGTGTGTCAAGCAGAGAAGAGCCAGAAGCCCCTCTGGCCCCGAGCGTGGGGGAAGCGGCCGGCCGTCTCCAGAAGAGGCAAGCAGCCTTGTTTATTTTCATTTTTGCGATTGAAAATGCTCACTTCCTAGGCCCCTCCGCTCAGTATGGCTGTTCCTTTAAAGAGAAAAAGGAAGTGTGGTCCTGGCAGCGTGAACCGAAGCAATAAAAAATAAATCTTGGTAATTGTTGTGGAGACAGAAAGCAAAACAAACCGGACTTAAGTACATTGCAAGAAAATGTCAGCGTCGGAGGCCCGGCCATTAGCGTGCGAAATCGTTTCTCTCCCCGGAGGAACCGCTGGATGGGGACCAGCCTGTTTGATTTTCTACATTCCTCCTTCTGGGGTTTCTTGGAATGTCAGACTACTGCGTTTTTTTTCTTTTTCCTGAAAAGGACGGGTGGCTTCAGAGATGGTGATGGAGAAACGTCAGGAAAGAGCCTGAGGGAAGACAGCCGTCAGCAAGCCTTCACTGCCTGGCAATGGTTCCCGTGTCCCAGGGCCCCTCCGGCGAGGGAAGCAGGCAGGGCCGGGAGGGGGTCCTCGAAACACCCCCTGGATGCCTCTGACAACAGCGGCTCCCCTTCAGCCTCACCAAAGGAAGCGCCCAGCATCACGTCTGCAACACGGAAATAAAATGGAATATTTCTTTATTCCGGAGTCAACTCACCTGTGTTTCCAGAAGTGATGACAACCCTCCCTCTCTGTGCCACTTGCCACAGAAACAAACTTCAGAGCTGTGAGTGGGTGTCCAAAAGGACGTGGACTTTGGAACAGGAGTGCATAACCCGAGGTGACAGTCTTGGAGCTCACCCCGGTGCTGATTCCCAAAACAGCCCCGATTTGCCTGAGAGGGTCCCTGTTCATGTGGGATGCCCCTGATGGGACCTTTCACTTTCGGAAGATTCTGGTTGGGATGACTGAGTGGCGTTGGCGGTCTGGAATCACCCATCTCCCAGATGAGGAAACTGAGGCTCAGAGAGGGACAGAAGTGTCCCAAGTCATAACAGGGGCCAAGCTGGGATTTAAACCCAGGCCTGATTGAGTCCAGCACATGAGCAAAGCATAGACATGGCCGCTCGGCTTGAGTTTCCACTGTCCCCCAAGGTAACTGTAAACCAGACTTTGTTTGGGAGGAAACGCATTTCTATCCTGAACTTACTGCAGAATTTAAGACCCAAAGATAAACCACTTGCTTAACTTAAAAAGGTTCAAATTGTTTTTCCATCGGCACCTTCTGCCCAGCAGGAGTGCCCCCCTCTGGCTGTGTCTTAGGTTTAGAATTCCAGGTTTACCTGGTGAAGGTTAGTGGTGTCCCGGCACCTGGAGGGTGAGCAGAGATCAGCTCTTTCTGAGATCTTCCCTGGAGAAGCTGAAAAGAGATTCTCCTCTCCTTCCGTCTGAAATGCCTCCTAAGGCCCTTTTGTCTCTGGCATCTTCTACGCTGGCTGTGGTTGAGAAGGCACCGGGGGGCCGTGCTGGGCTTCTCCCACTAAATCAGAAATTTGGACACTAAGTGTGCAGAGGGGGAGCCAGGCCTCTCAGCTTGGAGCTGAAGCGAGGCCCATTGACTGGCTGGGAATGACACATGGCCGGGGATTAGCGGCTTTACAGACTCTAAACAGCTGTAAGAGCACGGGGAAGCGCCCGCAGCTGCCCCCGGGGTAAGGAGGCCGGTTTCAGGCGGGGGGCACCTGGCCCCTCCCCGCTCACTGGCTGCATAACCTTGGCCTCCTCTGCACAACGCGGATCTGTACTCCACTGCTGCCCTCCCTGAATCATCTCATCCTGTACACTGACACGCCCTGCCTTCCCTCCAGAGGGTTCTTCCTGACCCCAGACAGCGGGAGCAGCATCTGACCCTGTTCCTTCAGGACGGAACAGAGGCTCTTCTCATTTGGGGAGGCCTCGGAGGGAGACGTCTGTTTTTGAACCTGTGAGAGGCGCCTGGATATCTTCCAGATTGCAAAGGTGGCCTCAGTTTCCGTGCAAAGCAGACCATCCCGCAGAAGATCAAAGGCCCACGCTCGCCTACACTGGTGGATGGCGGCGAGGCCCACGCGCCAGCTGCCATCAGCTAGCCGTGCCTGCCTGGGGTGTGTGAGGCTCCACCCAGGCTGTGGAGAAGGGTGAGGCCAGCGACTGGTGACATCTGCCGTGGACGTGGTGGAGTGTGTGCCCTGGATTTACTATTCCCGACCTAGACCTCGGGCTAATCGGAGGAAAGAACTCAGCACACACGGATGTGCGTCTAGAGGCACCGTGGCCACAACAGCCAACATTCTTTGTACCATTCTGAGACTTCAACACATTTGGTCTTTCATCAACCCCTGGAGAAAGGACTATTATTGGCCCATTTCTTTAAAGATGAGAGGACTGAGGGGCAGAGGGATTGAGTCAGGTGCTCAGTAAAAGGCAAAGTAAGATGGAAGCTGCACCTTTAACCACTTACCTCATGGACTTCTGGGACGGGAGGCAAGGCTGGTGGCTTTGAATGGACAAGACTGGGTTCAGTTCCCAGAGCTGCTGTTATCAGAGAGGTAAGTGGTTGAGGGGTTTCAGCAGACACCCTGGTCTAGCCCTGGATGCAGGCAGATAGCAGTATTTCCATTGTATCATCTGGGGTTCAGAGAAGGAAAGGGACTGCTCCAAGGTCACACAGCTTGGAAGAGAAGAAACCAGGACAAGCATACAGGGTTGGTCTGCACTAACTGATGCTCTTCCCCCTACATTAGATGAGAAGGTGACTCAGCCCCTGTGACCAGGGATGTGAAATCAGAGCCAGTCCCAAGAATGGGCTGGACAACCAAGCAAGGCGACCCTTCTTCTGAAACACGGAGCTCTGATTTCACACGGCTGCCAGCCCCCGAAATGTCCTCCCTGTGTCTGTGGACTTGCGCGCTTTCCGGTGGCTGTCAGGACAGACGCAGACACCCTGGACCACACCAGCGCAGCTGTCTGATGGCATTCCCAGCCCAGTTGGGAGAAGGAATTAGCACAAACCTCAAGAGAGAGCTGTTCTCATGAAATGCACAGCCTGGTTGGGCTGCTCAGAGTGGGAAGGGAAGTTCACATTCTCTTATCTGCTGACTCGCTTGGCCCCGTCTCCAGCGAGTCTTTCAGCCCCCACGAGAGAGGATCTGGCACAAAAAGGGGGACAGCAAACACCGATCTGAGCAAAAGCTGAACTCCAGGGTCTTTACCTAGAGCCTGTCACCGTGACCTCTTGACCCCTGTTTGGGGGGTCACGACCAGACTCTTTGCTCGAGGAACATAGCCGCCCGGGCGTCCCCTAAGAGCTGTCTTCTGCAACATGGAGAGAGTCGTCTCTGGATGCTGTCAGTTCCTGGATGATTCCCTGTTTCCAAGTACCCTCAAATCTGGGCTTTGGGAACGTTTTCTTGACACGTGGCCATCCCAGGAGCGCATTGCTGGCCTCTGTTGCAGCAGCCATGCCCTCAGCCACCAGGGGCCGTGTCGTAGCCTTTGTGACGGGGCTTCCCTCAGAGCAGTACGAGCCGTAGGCACGTGTGTGAGTGAATTGTGACAATCCCTCGTGCCCAGGACCGCCATTGCAAAGAGGGCCCACACAAGCAAGCGTACCTACAACCTTGCAGACGTTTCCCCCATCTTCATGGATTTAAATTTTTAAATAGGGAAAATATTAACAGTACCTTAGTTCCAAAAATCAAAACGATTCAAAAAATGCATACTTGGAAGTTCCACTCCCTCCCGTAATCCTTCACCCGTTCCCACTCCCCATAGGTAATCAATCTCCTTAATTATTTTTGGCTTATTCATCCTGCATGTCTTTTGGAGGGGGAAATATTACACACACACACACACACACACATACACACACACATTGTACACACATACATATCTATTTGTGTACATGAGAGATACACGTACGAAATAAATATGTATTATATGCAAAAATATGACACATTATGCATTCTGTTTTGCACTCAGGGTTTTTTCCCCTTAACATCGCTCCCTGGATATCGCCCCATATCAGTCCGGATCAAACCTTCTCATTCCTTTTTACAGCCGTGTAGGGCTCCACTGTGTGGATGGGCCATAGTTTATTCAACTGGATCTCCTAGGTGTGGGCATTTTGGTAATTTCCCATATTTTGCAACGGCAAGTCATGTTGCGGTGAATACCTCCACACGTATGCCTTCTCATCGTCAAGGAAAGTCTTCTGTGCAGCGCAAGCCTGTATATTTTCCATGGTTGAATATTGCATATTGAAGAGCACAGACTCTGGGGCTCTACTGCTTTGGCTGCAGCTCCACCCTTATGAACGGGCTGACGTGTCCTTAACAAATCACCTGCCGTCTCTGTGCCTCCGTCTCCTCTTTCGTAAGTGGGTATGATAAATAGTATTTTCTCCATGGGATCGTTGTGAGGACTACAGAGCTAATGTGTAGAGGAATACTTATACCTGAGCCTGCCACACAGGAACTACTCAGTAAACGTCTGCTGGGTGTGTCTGTGCCAGACATTGTCATAGGTCCACCCAGGCTGGTAAATGCGTAGCTCTCCAAAAAAGTCCTGAGTTGTAGCGTTTGCTGATTCCCATGGTGTAAATACTCCCACATGGCCTTAGCGTGGAGTTGGGCAGCACGCAGTCAGCTCTTTTGGCCCCCGCACCTCCCCCACGTGCCCTCCGACCTCCTGACCACCTGTGGGCACACTAGCTGCCCAGCAGGCAACCCCAGTGGCTGAGGTTTTTGCTTGAAGCCTCACCCTGGCCTGGCCTCCTTCCTTTCCCACTCCCACTTCCTCACTCCTCCTCAGCCTGTCTTCCCTGTGAACTTTCCGAATCAACCCCTTTCACACACAACCTTGCTCCAGTGTCTGCTTCTAGGGAACCTGCCCAAGACCGCATCTCAAGATATCTTTTTCCCTAGAATGCACTGAGGTTTGGGACGCAGTAACACTCAACAAGCTTGTGAGTTCTCTTTTCCGTTAACCCCTCCGCGGCTGTCTCTGGGGCTTCATCTACGTCTGCGCCCCAAGGTGTGTCTGTCGAGGGTCCTGACTCACGGGGCAAGGTCCTCTCCTCTGACTCAGCAATGCCATTTCCTGCCCACAACCTTCTAGAACTCTTGCACTTTTGACACAATGGAGACCAGCCCACCCCTGATTCACCAGCTCAGTTTTCTGTCACATCCTGTACTTTCCCTGAGGATTTTTCTGCTCTCCTCCTGACCAGGGCCAACGCCAGCCAGCCCACAAGCACCAGAGAACAGAAACTCAGCCAGGCAGACTCCAAGATGGTTCCAAAAAATTGAGGCAAACACGGACGGTCAAGAGGTCCTTGGTCCTTCTCTCGTTGGAATACAATTCACCGTGTTGAGGTATTCATGGTCTCTGAGTTGCCTTCCTGATTTCCCCCAGAAAGGGCTTGCTGGGGGGATGGCATGGTGTTCTATGTGGCGGAAACGTGAAAGAGTCGCTCACCAGCAAGTGTAATCGTTCTGGAAAACGTTCAGAATATTCACGTGTTCTGTCATTTTTCCCCAAGTAAATAAGGTGGAAAAGCATCAGAAAGGAGTCAAAGTTTTCCTCAGGAATCCAGACCACAGGGAGAAAATAACGAGCTGTCATGGCTCACCCTTGCGAACCACTTCTCCGTGAACCTAGCCTAGCATGGATGTCTGTTTAGGAAGAGATACTTCCGTATCTGAGGTTGGCTTCCATACTGAGTGGAAAGAGAGGGATGCCAGAAATGGCCACTTTCAAATCTAGTGAAAACAGCTAAGTCAACAAAGGAATAACAAGATCCCAGGTTGCAAAACAAGTTGGAAAAACTTTTCTAAGAGCTGTCCTGGTCACCGCACCACACAGATCCTTTGCTTTGCCTCTGGAAACATTGAGCTCAGGGTTACTTCCGGAATTAATCTGTCGGCATAGGAACGTGCTTTTAGGGTGGAACTTCACTGTTGTCGTCGTTGTTGCTTTTTACACAGCTCACTGTAATATATTTTAAATGTCTAAGACTAGGTGACATTTTCACATCAGTCATGAAATCATTACAGAACCCTGTCCAATGCCAGACGAGAACCGTTGTGTAGATAAAGTGGCAGTGTTTTTTCTTCCTGCAGAACTCCATCGACAATCCAGAACTATGTTCACTGGAACATTTTGAGTCATAATTCTGAACTTAAATTGATTGTCTCCTATTAGGATAATTTTTAAATGAAGCAAAACAAACAGAAAGAAAACAGAAACAACTAAAAACTTTAAATACCATGCCTATCTACAAAAGATAAAATGCAGGACATGCAATTTGGAGGTGAATATGAACATGGCCCACATCTAATCTGGAACACATGGGTCCAAAATTGCCCTTTTACATTCAAATTGGTAAATAAGGTATGCATTCTCAGTTTCATTTTCTTCCGAAGAATCTTCCAGATTTATGAATAAAGTGCAATACTTTGGACTCAAAGCACATACTTTGGACTCAAAAACCTGAGTTTCTTCAGTCTTCAGTCTGCTGCTTGCAAGATGCTTAATGTATAAAGTGCAGATCCCTTCCCCTAGCTCAGCCTGGGCTGTAGTATCTCACAGGGTTGCTGAGAAGATGATAAGACACGAGGCATAGAACAGGGTTCACTATGTTATCAGCTGTTCTTATAGCACAAGCTCAGTTCCATGACTGCTCTTGTTTTCTTAATTGGTCCCCTATTTGAAAGCGATTAGTTATTTAAAACATAGAGTCTCTGTCTCCAGAGCTTTGCAATAATGCAAAATAATTCTACACGATGCACACCAGGGCGCATGGGCATGCGCGTGCATGCGCGCGTGCACACACACACGCACACACACACACACACACACACACACACACACGTCTCTAGAAGGATAATTTTCTCCAAACCACATTTTAAGGGCCTGTGTGATTTGGGCAGGGATAGCGACTGCTGCTTTCCCAGCAAATAAATTTGTCCAAATCTGTTTACTCTCAAATTTATATAAAGAGCTTCATTAGCAACAGCCATGGACTAAATGGCCGCCACATGGCACACAGAGACAGTCTTAGGATGTCGGTTTACCCAATTTTGCAGAGTGATTTGTTTTTAATGAATTATGCACACTGATCATAGGCTCTGCTCAAAGCCTCATTTACTCTGGAAATTCCTGAAATTGCTATTCATTTTTCCAAGTTTTTTTTCCCTTGAAAGTTCACAAACACTTTCTGAGAAAGAAAAGAATTAACACACATCTTTTTGTAGACTAGGAAACACAGATGATTTGATAGAAAGCAGGTTCACGTGAAATACTCATGAAAATGAATCAGATCTCTGGCTTTCTTTTAAAAAAAAAATATCTATGGAAACCCTGACAGCAAAGAAACTCTGATTAAATAAATTCAGAGTAGATTCATGGACTGGGGTCTTAAACTTCTCTGGAATAACTCATGGTGCTGAGAACATGGCAGAAACCAAATGAAGATGTGCAAACGAGTTAATAAAATCACACTTCCAAACACATTCTTTAAGAAGTTGAGCAAGGAATTGACCCTTTTCTTAGGCATCGTATCCGTGGAGCTGCCCATCTAATGGCTCATATCTATTCTGTGGCCGTGTGCGCTAGAAGAACGTCTTCCCTTCCCCATGGACGAGACAACAGCGGGGTCTCTGGGTTGTGTCTTCTGCGTGGTTGCAGCTGGGAGACATAGCATTAAGTGTGTAGACAGGGCGGGTTCAGTGCCAAGCAGCATTCACAGAGGGATGAGAAAAACAATCAGCTTGCCTTCTGGTCCACCCCTGCCCCAAAGACCAGAGCACGGACACTCAGGGCACCAGGAACTGAGCACTTGGCTGGAAAAGAAGCCCAGTGTGGGCTCAGTCATTCCATTAATGCACATCGTTGAACACCCACACAGAGACGGCACTGAGCAGAAATCAACTGGCAAAGAAGCCATCCCTGACCCCTCCAGGGGCTTGCAATCCAGCCAAGAGATAAGACTAAGAGGCCAAAAATTGGATAAAATGCAAGATGCAAATAAGAATGCAATGCGAGTCAATGCAAAAGACTAAGCAAGGAGACCCTGACCCTCAGGCAAGGTGGTGTCTACCAGCCAGATCTGGGTTGAGTCTTGGCTTCACCAGAAACCCGATGAGCAACCTCGTTAGTTATTATCCTCCCTAAACTTCTGCTTCCTCGGCTGTAGAGCAGGTGTAGTGATACCCTCCCCTCTAAGGTTGCTCTAAGAAGTAAATGGCATAACCCAGGGCAAGGCAGTCAGAGCAGGCCTTACTGTCCCCAGCGCCCACTGATGGTGAGAATTCTCCAGGGTGCCCAGCGATTTAGGAGACCTCAACAGAACCAAGTCTGATTACCCAAGTCTGACGTTCTCATGCTCAGTCAACAGGCCAGCAGGCATTTCGTGAAAAAGAGCCCGTGATGAAGTAAGTTTGGAAAATGCTGGGTTAAACAAGTTTCTTTACTAAAGGACTTAGAGTCCTTATCTTCCCATTGTGCATTCAAAATCCTCATGAGGGAGGAAGTGCTTCACAAACTTGTTTGAACCTCAAATCGTTTTGTTTTCTAAGGAGCGCTTCACACATCTGTTTACTTCTGAACATCAACACAGTGAAAGATTGAGCTGGATTTCAACCGAGGTCTGTCTGCCTCCCATTCGGCCTCCTTCCGTTTCACAGCTCCTTTTGGAGGCGGGAGCTGGTCTTTGACAACTTCACCTTTTGCCAGTGCTTCGTATAGTATTTGGTTAATTTATATGCTCAGTTCAATAATGGACGAATGCGGGAAAGAATTCAATGATGTAACAGAAAGAATGGGCGCGCGTGGGCGCTTGGTGATTTCCTTCCTTCCTCGGGTAAAAGGTCCACTCAGAGTGCCAGAGACGCCAGTTACACCAACGGATTTTAATGCGCCAGAGAATCAAAAGTCCATTCGCAGGGTTTCAGATTCCACATGGCAACTAACCTTTACGAAACTGCCACTTGTCAAACTTTGGTGTAGTATCAAAGAAGAAAAGCTACGGTGATCCGGAGAACCTTATCAAAATACTCCTCCCTTCTCCAACTATCTGTCTGCGGTTGATTTTCTTCTTATGCTTCAATCAAAACGTATTGGGTTGGCCAAAAATTTCATTTGGATTTTTCTGTAACACGTTACAGAAAATCCCGAATGAACTTTGTGGCCAAACCAATATTACAACAAAGTCAGAAGCAGACTAAAAATTGAGTTGTTTTCTATTATAACAAACATCAAAGAGATTTGCAGAAATGCTAAAACAATGCTACTCTTCTCACTGATTTGGGGGGGCGGTGGGAACATACTGTTATTTTTCATTAAAAGTGAACTATGTAGGTTATGGGGTTTTTTAAATAAATTTATTTACTTTATTTATTTGATTTTGGCTGCGTTGGGTCTTCGTTGCTGTGCACGGGTTTCTCTAGTTGCAACGAGCGGGGGCTGCTCTTAGTTGCAGTGCGCAGGCTTCTCATTGCGATGGCTTCTCTTGTTGTGCAGCACGGGCTCTAGGCATGCAGGGCTCAGAATTGTGGCTCGTGGGCTCTAGGGCGCAGGCTCAGTAGTTGTGGTGCACGGGCTTAGTTGCTCCGCGGCATGTGGGATCTTCCCAGACCAGGGCTTGAACCTGTGTCCCCTGCATTGGCAGGCAGATTCTTAACCACTGCACCACCAGGGAAGCCCCAGGTTATGGGTTTATTATTGCTATTTTAAAATAAATTTTCTAAATGTTTCTCAGCTTTAAATTCTAATACAGTGAATAATAATAGATATAAGACACCAAACTCTTTGGGACTCTCAGTGATTTTTAAGATTGTAAAGGGGTTCTGAGACCAAAAAGTTTGAGAACCACTGCTCAAACTAAGTACTTCCTGAAATCTCCCCCCAAACTGAACTCCATGTGGGAATGGCTTCTAAGATACTGGAAAAGTTTAGAGCCATGATCATTGAGTTCCTAGGAAAATGCCCTATGCAGGACTCTTCTCACTCTAAGGATCTCAATTTCCTGTGTATTTCACAGCCATGTTGAAATTATTTGCAGAGATTTTTAGAATTATACGAAGTGGCAACACAAAATGGGCCCATTATTCAGATGGGAAAAATAAAGGTAAAAAGTTGAGACAGTGTCAAAGAGCAGATCCTGGGTGGATCCACCCTGTTATGGGGGAGGAAGACCCCAGTTCTCCAAACTTCCCGGGAGCCTCTGCAGACCAGGAAACTGTGCAGGACCCGGCTTTTCTCATGACACATCCATGGTTTGGCCTGTGGTCTCAGCTGCAATCATCATGGGAATAGCTTGTAGTATTCTGGCCCCTGTTCATTTCCGTCACCGCTGAAAGCAGGAATTATCCATGTGGGTGGAAAAAGAAAATGTGAACAATTTAAGAAACACGACAGAAGACGTAAACAAGAGCCCGGCCGCCCCCTGTTTGCTTCTCCCCAAATTTGTTTCCAACGTGGTGTTGTTCATCCGAGGTGTGATTGATACCAAGGCCTGAAATGCAGGGATGATTTAAAGTGACAGCCGGGGCCCATTTCACTGCAGTCTGAAAACTCCAGCCTCCCTGAACCCACCCCGTTACAGCCCAGGCTCAATTTCCCACACAGAGCACTGAAAAATGATTCCCAACACCAGACCGCAAGGGGCTTTTTATCTTTGCTGTCAGCCTGAAATACATTCAGAACTCAAAGCAATTATGGAAACATTTGGGTCTCCTGAACTTTTCGCTGTTGGGTTTCTCTACCAAATAAAATGAAATGAAGCTTAGTTCTTCGGGGATTAATATAAACAAAGATCATAAAGGCATCTAGTGAACGGGGTAGGGGGCGGAGATCACAGGCTATGAATGACCAACCTCACTTGCATTCAGCACAAGAACATCTTGCTTCATGGGGGAATCAGGGGCTCTAGGAGAGGGCCTTGCTATGAATACAGTTAATTCTTCTAATTAGAACCCAGGAAAATGTTGTTTCAGCTCCCCCAGCCTCACTCTGCCAATCTACATCTTCAAGGTCCTGAATAGCACCAAATGCAAATGTCCTTTTTTTTAAAAAAAAAAAAAAAAAAAAGAAGGTGGTCAGAGGGTCTAGAGGGAAGAAGGGAATTTTGAAGTATGCAGTAAGTCAACAGACCCGTGAGCAGTGGGACAGTAAAATTTCACAGCCAGGCTTTGATCTGGATTTCAGAAAAATGAAGCCATAAATGTAGAATGTTTTATGAACCCAAAAATAAGAAACTCTTTGTCTTTTATCTAAAATGTCTACTGAGAGAAATCAGAGGATTATCTAAACGTCGAGCTCATTATATTTTATTTGTGGCAGGGTAAGGAGAGATCACAAAAATATTTACTGAGGTTTATTTTAACTCAAACTAAATGTCGTGTTATATATATATATATATATATATATATATATATATATATTCTTCAAACGGGTTTCAGTGGACAAATCCATCAACCCAAACAGGTAGAAATGAATGCCTTTTCTTGCTGAGATGGAAAGTTCCCCTCTGAGGCTGCCCTGACTGCCATAAAAGTTTCATTCTGTTGTCAGCTCTGCAGGTGAAAATCCTCTCTCCACCCTTTGCTACCTGCCAGGTATCCCAGAATGGTGGTAAAAGCCACACCGTGATAGGTGACATCACAACCCGAGAACCAGCCAGACCCCTCCTCAGCACCCTACATACATCACCGCTTTTATGCTCTCTGAACCCAGTACCCGAGTTAATACTTGTCACGTAGGAGATGCTCAAGGACACCAGCCACCTGACTCTTTTCACTGGAGTTCGGTCCTCTCTGGACAGGTGCCACTGCACCCAGTTTACAGGTGAAGAGTCCCCCTAACTTCCTCAGGGCCACGTGGCCAGCATGGAAGCCCAGAGGACGCTTTCTTACAATGCCACTGTTGCTTGTAAAGGTAGCCAAGAGGAGGGGAGAGGTGGGGGCAGACCCGAGGAAGGTGAAAATTCTCCCAGAAAATGGAAAGCAGAGAACGAGCGGTCTGAGTGAGCTGCCCAGAGGAGCAGGGCCTCGTTATTCCTGGCACCTGGTCCTTGGCACACCTGAGCTTGAGTGTATAAAGGTCCCAGCGTGGCTGGAGAGTGCAGAGGTGCACACTTGGACTCTCGGGATGCTTTAACGCTACTGGATGCAAAGTCCGTGCCCGTCCCGTTATGAACCCACCTCCGCGGAGCCCTGCGGGCGGCATCCACCGACTCCAGAGACCAGCCCACAGTGTGCCCCTGTCGTTCCCGAGCTCCGTGCTGCTTTGCATTTGTGCATATCTGTCGTAACTGCCGGGGTAGGTGCTTCCTTCCACCTCTGTTGGCAAAGTGCTTTGCTCGAGGGTCCCTCGGCAGAGTTTAATGCATTGTCTCTAGACAAGCGCTCTAGTCCTGCAGGTCGTAACCCATTAGTGGATCATGAGGTCAGGGGAAGGAGCCATATCTGTTTTTTTGTTTTGTTTTTTTTTAAAAAGTAGAGCAGGGCGGAATGGAATGGAATGGAATGGAATGGGCTAGACCAAGGCACTATTCACAGGGTAAGCAGTGGCTTCATCTCTGAAACATCTGTTTTGTGCGTGTGCGTGTGTGTGTGTGTGTGTGTGTGTGCGTGAGTATGCACGTGTGTGTGTGAGTGTAGCCTGGGTACGTTAGTCAGGGCTACACTATGCTGCTGTATTAAAGGGACACACAATATAGTGGCTCAACAAGGTAGAAGTTTGCTTCCCTGTCTGCACCCAGCCAGAGGTGGGCAGGGGGGCCAGGGTTAGTAGACAGCTGTGCTCTGTGGGATAATCTAGACCCCCAGATCCTTCCTAGGGTGTTCCACCTCCCCTGGGTGTGACCCTCATCAACCTGGCCTGGCCTGGGCCCCGCCTGAAGCAAGCCATACGGCCCACAGGAGAGGGTGGAGAGGAAGCGGAAGGCAGGTGCTTTCCTCTTCCAAGGGCCCCACCTGAGATGCACACACTTCTTCCCACATCCTATAGGCCGGAAGGTAGCCTCCAGGTCATACGCACTTGCTAGGAGAGACTGATGGGAAATGTAGTCTTCCAGCTGAGCAACTGGGTGTCCACTCAAACTTAGGGGGTTCTAGCACTAAAAGCAAGAAAGAGAGAATGGAGGCCAGGTAGCATCCTCCACTGCCCCAGAGACCCAGGTAAAATGACTTCTTATTAGGGATGTGTTTTAAAATGTTTGAAAGCCACTGCCTCATGGACACTCTTCCTTGTCCTTTATGAAAACCCCAGGATCCCCTGATCTAATGAAAAGGGCATGATCTGAACTTAAGGAGAGTTGGATTGTAGCCTTAGCACCCAGTGGTTACGTGTACTCATGCAGGACCTTTGGCCTTCTTTCTCCTCAGTATTTCGGCAGTGAGATGGGGGCATGGCACCCAGCTCCCTGATTCACGGGCTCCTCGGAGTGTGAGATGCGATCAGAAAGGCAAAGCATCTCAGCGAAGTGAAGGATGCTCTGAAAGACATGTGATTATCCTCTTCAAATTCCCACTCCGCTGCTAATCAACCATGTACACTTGAGTGAGTTTCCTCCCCTCTGGGTCTCAGCTTTCACTTTTTTGTTGTTGTTTTTGAACCTGATTGGTTTTGGGGTTTTTTTTTCAGCTTTCAGTTTTAACACAGGAGAGAATCAGATTTGGTGGTCTTTAAGGTCTGACATTTTAGAGTCTGCTTTTGCTGTCCCCACCCTGAGTCTTCTCTACGTGGTCTGAAGCTACTTAACTGTAAGTTTAAACACATGAGCTGGAATACTATCGGGACGCTGTCATTTTTGCATGAATGCACTGCAGATGAGTGTGTGAAACATTATTGAGAGAAATGTTTATGTTTCAACATGATCATGATAAGACATGGATTGCGGCTGAGTTTGCTGATGTGAAATCACTGAGGGGGAAGAAAACTGAAAGTGTTTAAAAAAAATTTTCACATTAGGTGAATGTGTGGGAGGACCTAATTTCTAGCATCCCAACCTCAGATGGTGTTGGAAAAGGTAGAGATTGGAGTGGGTGACTTTTTAGGAAGAAGGACCCTGTGTTAAGAACGCTTCCTTGCCAGCCCCTCTCTACACATCTCCCAAAGCCAGCCCAAGACCAGTTAAGCAGAGAGTCATCAACCAACATTTTTGACAAAAGGCCATGACTTTTGCACCTTTGCCATATCATTATACCTTGACATTGAGTTCTTGACATGCTGTGCTTGAAATGTACAACTTTTAGCTAATTAGAAGACTAAAAAATGCGACTTAATGAATTCAAGACTTGTTTATGCTAACCTGGCAAGGCGTTTGGCAGTGAAAAAGTGTGATTTGGTGAACATCTGATTACGAGCCGTGTGGAATTCCATGTGCTGAGAGGCTGGGTTGGATCGGATTTTTATTGAAGTATTCTCTAGTATGTGAACTAATTTCCGACTACTTCATAAAGACCCCTAAGCAGGGTTGACAAAGGATTTATCATAATTATTGCTCTGGCCAGGAAAATGATTATAAGTGATACATGTATAAATTGTGTTTATAAAGTTTCCGAGTCACAATTAAAACATGCTGTAATTTTTCTTCCTTTTCCCTTTTTTTCCTCCTAGTGATGACTTGCCTTTCAAAACTTCCTTTTTTCTCCCTCAAATTAATACCTGCCAGAGATTTCCTTTGGACAGAACAGACTCCCAACACATACCCGTACACATTCTTAAGAAGCTTTTGATCTGCCATTTTTTCAAACCCGCCCCCTGAGAAAGTAGTTCAGCTATCAATACTTTACATAACCCTTCTGTCAAAGCCACAAACTCAAAGCAATTTGCAAATGCCATTCAATACTCATTCAGTGCTTAGCACAAGCCATTTTAAAATCATAGAGTACACTGAGAACATGTCAAAAAAGAACAGAATGGGGTTCAGAGGGCTGAGCAGAAGGAAGGTAGGAAGAAGAAAGGAATGTGTTAAGAGCCAGGGTAGAAATAGCACTATAGGGAATTCCCTGGCGGTCCAGTGGTTAGGACTCAGCGCTTTCACTGCCGAGGCCCAGGTTCAATCCCTGGGTGGGGAGCTAAGATCCCACAAGCTGTGCAATGTGGCAAAAAAAAAAAAAAAAAAAAATCACCATATTGTTTGTTGGGCATAAAGTTCTATACACTTCTACTAGAGCAAACTTGGTTATTATGTTATTGTGCATATATGTATTATTTTTGTCTCTTTGAGCTCTCAGGGTCTAAAAGTGTGTATTTAAAAATCTCCGCGGGGCTTCCCGCGTGGTGCAGTGGTTGAGAGTCCGCCTGCCGATCCAGGGGACACGGGTTCGTGCCCCAGTCTGGGAAGATCCCACATGCCGCGGAGCGGCTGGGCCCCTGAGCCATGGCCGCTGAGCCTGCGCGTCCGGAGCCTGTGCTCCGCAACTGGAGAGGCCGCAACAGTGAGAGGCCCGCGTACCGCAAAAAAAAAAAAAAAAAAAAAATCAAAATCTCCAGGACTTCCCTGGTGGCACAGTAGTTAAGAATCTGCCTGCCAATGCAGGGGACACGGGTTCGAGCCCTAGTCTGGGAAGATCCCACATGCCGCAGGGCAACTAAGCCCATGCGCCACAACTACTGAGCCTGCGCTCTAGAGCCCACAAGCCACAACTACTGAGCCCATGTACCACAACTACTGAAGCCCGCATGCCTAGAGCCCGTGCTCCGCAGCAAGAGAAGCCACCGCAATGAGAAGCCCACGCACCGCAACGAAGAGTATCCCCTGCTCACCGTAAGTAGAGAAAGCCCGCACACAGCAACGAAGACCCAACAGAGACAAAAATAAACAAATAAATTTATTTTTAAAATAAATAAATAAAATAAAAATCTCCAGCTAGTGAACACTAGATGATTTATCTATTCCTCCCCATAATGCTGCCTATTGTGGATTTATTGGAAGGACCGTTATAGTATCATAGTTTCTCATCTTTTTTTTTTTTTTTTAAAGCAACGAATAAAGACTGCAAGAACAAAGGATTCCGAAACCAAGAAGTTTGCAACAACTAACCACACCCCTCCCTCACCTCGCCTTTAAAAATGCTTTGCTGAAACGCGTTAGGGAGTTTCGGTTTTGGGGGCAAGAGTCAGCCATCTCCTTGCTTAGCCCTGCAGCAAACCTTTCTCTGCTCCAAACTCTGATGTTTGTTTGGCCTCAGTGTGCATCTGGCACTTGAACTTGTGTTGGGTAAAGAATCAGTCTGAGAAATATCTTCTTTTATTTATTTTTTTCTTTGAGAGGTATGCCTTAGTTTCCTCCCAGCTTTATTGAGATATAATTGACACTTAACATTGTGTCAGCTTAAGGTGTGCAGCGTGTTGATGTGATACCTTTATATGTAGCGAAATGATTACCAGCTCAGCATCAGCTAGTGGCGCCTCCAGCCTGGCGCGCAGTTACTACTTCTTTTTGTAGTGAGAACACTTAAGATCTACTTTCTCAGCGACGTACGTGACACAGTATTATTAGCTGTAATCCCCCGCTGTACATTAGATCCCCGGAACTTACGCATCTTACGACCTCTACCGCCTCTCACGGGCTGAGGGGCATTTTGAATCTCCAGGAGGGAGTGTAGCGTTCGGCGCTTTTGCAAACATACTCGGCCCTGGAACTCTGGTTTTCTGGAGCATCTCTTGGGGGGATTATTCCATCAGGCACACTTTGAAGGATGAGCTAAACCTGGAGGCATCTCGGAAAATATTCTGTGGTTCCTTCCTGAGGAGCCGGTGTCTCCCAAGGGGCCAATCATGAAGCGAGCTCACACCCCCTCAGTCAGTGCTGACCCCGTGCGCTCTGTTAGCGCTTGGACCGTGGATGAACAAGACACAAGGACAGGCCTGAAAACATCGACACTTCCCATTTTAATGGTAAAAGTGTGTTTTGGGAGATCATGTGGCTTGTCCCTTGGGTCTTGCATTAGAAGTCAACACTGCCCCAAGAGGGTGAGCTCAGAGCCCAATCGCCAGGGTTCAGATCCCAGCTCCACGATTCCAACCTGAGTGACCTTGGGACAGTTACGCAACCTCTCTGAGCTTCACTTTGCTTATCTGCAAAACGGAGATGCAGATTGTGCCACTTTCGCGGGTTGCTGTCGGGATTCAGTGGAAAAGCCACAGAAAGCACTTCCCCTGGAGCCTGGCACTTAATAAACACTCTGTGAATATGAGCTATTCCAGAGGCTTTTTCTCTATTACACTTTGCTGTGATTCCGAATGGAGCTGAGGCCGCATGGCCTAGGGATTTCACGTATGAACTTCCAAGCCAGACCACCTGGTGACCTTCAGCAAGGCACTTAACCCCTGTGAGCCTCAGTTTCTTTGCAGCAGGTGGGATAAAGAGCAACCCTAGCCCGCGGGGTTGTTGCAGTTCAGTGAGTTAGTATTTGTAAGCGCTGAACCCAGTGCCGTCACAAGGCTTACACTCACTAAACCTCAGCAGGACTGCGCGCTCCCCTCTCTTCTGAACGCTCCGGAAGCGGATCAGGTGGTCTCTGCAGGCTCTGCTCTTCCGTGAACGATGTTCTCCTGGGGCAGCTCCCCACAGCCAGGAGCGACGCCGGCCGCATCTCTGTACCTGGCTCCCAGCCCCACGCTGGCTGGGGTCAGGCACCAGGAGAGACTCGGCCCTGACAGTGCACTTTCCCCGAGGGTGCGGGGCCCCTGGCTGTGCCTGTCAGCCGAGGACTGGCATCCGTCACACTCATCATCAGATCCTGAGGTCCCAGAAGAGCGGAGAGCATCCGCTGAGGGAGTGGCCAATCCGCAACGGAAGCCCCCGAGACTGATCGTGCTGAGTCCCCTCGCGTGGAACTTGGAGCAGCGGGAGGAGACGGGCCTGACCTTTCCTCCTGATGTCCTGCCGTCTGCGTGAGGTCTGAGAAGCCAGGACAGAGTGTGGCCCTCTGGGATGTCAGCGGACTCTGGTGCTGGCTCTGCTTCCCTGTGGGTGCTGGGCAGGGGCTAAGTCCACAGTGACACCCCCAGCAAGGGTCCTGTCCACTGCCATCGTGTCCTCCAGCTCCTTTCTGATGGGACTTGGGATGAGTCCCGGGCACCGTAAGTGTGAAAGGGGCTTAACGACAGAGAACATACCTCGGAGCCCGCCCAGCAGCCCTCGGCCCCCACAGGTCATCGGCAGGCCGCATCACACATGCCAACGGCTTCCTGAGGACCTTCTCAACCCCACCCAGGACAGGCCAGACGGGGCAAGGAGTCAGTGCCCCCAGGCGCATCCCAGGGTGCGTCCCCAGCTTCGGGGCCCTCAGTGGACCCTGCCCTGGCCCGCCCGCATGCCCACAGCAGGAAAGCATCACCAATGAATGTTTATTGCCTTTCTGGCTTCCCCGTCTCACTCCCAGCACACCACTGCCCAAGCCACATGTCAGGCTGTGCTCTGGGAAGACCCAGACTCAGACGGTGCTGACCCCGTTGCCTCCAGGAGCGCGGGCTCTGTGTCCAGCTCCCAGGTGGATGCAAGTTTCCTCCTGTCCTTAGCAGCCGGGCCCTGGCAGTGAGGTCACGTATTCGAGTTTCTTCCTTTGCAACATGAATGTGATAGCGGCACTTCCCTCCTGGTATCAGCCTCAGGACTGACCAAGTCCGAGTACAGAAGGACCAAGAGAACATGTGTGTCCAGGGAACAAGCAGCACACGCAGGGCAGCTGCTGTTATGTGTGCACTTAGCACAGTTTCTCAGCCAGTTGGAGCCTCAGTTTGCACATCTGTGAAATAGGAGAATAATCAATGACAAAAGCCAATACGACGCTTGCTGGGAACCTGCACTGAAGGGGGCTCGGTAAACATCAACTGCTGTTGTAATTGTGATTGTCGACGACTCCCTGTCATGACTGACCCCCACACAGCAGTGCCTGAGATGCTGGCTGAATGACAGGAAAAGCTGACCAGCTGCTGCAGAGGTAAGGGCGGGGCATAGATCCAATCGGTCACCCAATAGCCACAGGCAGTATTCCCCTGACACAATTCCTTGTCAGATCACAGAAGGAATGCCGCAGGGGCCAGGGAAGGGGAGATGCTCTGATAAAAATCACTAAAATAACATCCAGTGCTAGAGATCAATATATGCATCTTCAGTTTAACTGCTTGCTTTGTCCTTCAACAGCACTGAACCTGTGGCACTCGGATGGCACAGGTGGTGGGCTGCGTGCGACTCCCAACGCAGATGAGAATAGCCCCGCGGGGACCAGATGCTGAGCAGTGCTTTACCACCATGGTCTCGGTGAGTCCCAGCCAGGTGCCAGGTCGGTGCGAGTGGCTGTACTGAATGGTTGTGGAAACTGAGGCTCAGAGAGACGGATCCACTCGCCCCTCGCCAGGCAATAGCAGAGCAGGGGCTGACCCCGGTCCATCTGAGGACCACGGAGGAAGGGCTGGAAGCACCAAGGAGGCTGAGATGCAGAGAGCTGAGATGGAGAGAGCTCTCCACCTCTGGTCTCAGCCAGGGCTCCCCGTGGGGCAAACCTACACCGGAGCCAGGGTGCAAGGCCTCTGGGAGGTGTTTGCAGACCAGAGCAGAGGTGGGACAGGGACGGGCTCTGGGGACAGGCCACCGTCTGCTGCAGAAACAGAGTTCCCCCTTCTCCCAGGGTGGCCACAGGTCTTCCGTGGACACCCTCACAGGCTCCTCCGCCCCTCCCTCCCCTGCAACAAAGCTGGCAACTCCCCTCCCTGAAAAAGAAGGGGAAAAGCATGAATACATTGGCCGGCTCCACATGATACAATACTGTGTTAGTGCCACCATTTCCTGCTAAGTCACTCTCTTCTTTTACAAAGTTCAGCCACTTACCAGGAAGATGAAAACAAGCACTTCCAGCCACGTAAAAATCTGTGCAATGATCCCACCATCCCCAGAGCATGCGGCAAAGGCCACACATGTGCCCACAATGGGCCACCTCCCTACCCCAAAGGCATGGGCGGGCAGCCAGGGAGGGGACCCAGCGCCCGGCAGCACCCTACACACCCAATGCAGCCTTCTGCTCTCTGCTGAGCTTGGAAGCCGACCTCCCTGGATGGGGTTCAAACACCTACACACTTTTATCAGCTTTTAAAAAAATGGAAGTGAAAAGTCTAATGGGATTGCTGAGTAGAGATTGAACAGTTCCAGGGGAGGAAGTAATATGGGATAAAAAGAGGGTGTTGAGTTTCAAAGCTCCTAATAGAACGCTGGCGAAAACTTGCATGGAGAGCACTTGTCCTCAGAGTGCCAGATTTCATTTTGGATATCTGGTCAGAAAAAGAAGTGAAAATGTCAAGTAGAGAAAGAAATTAGGGCGACCGAGGACTTTCATGGTGGGAGGAAATGTTTAACTAAGTGCATTATTCATTTTTCATTGATTTAAATGCCAGGGGCTTTAGCTCAGAGTGTGGGGCTGGCAGTAAGGTCCAGGCCCAGCAAAGCTGTGCAGTTCAACTTCTTTTCTTTTTCGTAATCTCGGTTAAACAGCTCTGGTCCTCTGGGGTCTTTTGGCTGAGAGCAAATATTCTGTCTCCTCCAGGGAAACTCTGCCTTTTTGCTTGGCAGAAAAATGGAACTGGTAACCTAATAGAACTTGCGTTTCTCTGGTTACCAGGACTGAGTGAGCCTTTAATCTCCACTGAATTACCCCATCCCCTGGGATTGGGTGGGAGGTCTTTGAGTCAGTGAAAAGTTCACTGTGGTTTTGACATAGGCCTGCTATTTCTTGCGTCTCCAGAGGGGACTCTGTGAGTGAACCATTCTTGAAATCACACAGAAATGCCTTACTTTTTCTTTCTGACTCTGACATACAACAGTCATCTCTCTTCTTATTTGATGTGTTCCAAAATGTCGTAGTTGCTGCAAACTATTTCCCTAACTGATCTGGAATGCAGACTAATTCCTGTGCCCTGAAGTGGTTCATGGGTCCCAAATTTGGAAATCGTTTCATACATTTAAGACTAGCCTTGTTAGGGCTACAGTTTAGAGTCATGTTTAATAAACAGACCACCCCCCCACCCCCCGCCAAAAAACTCCACAAAAAACAGAGGAAGACTATGGTCTCTGACCCTATTATCATAAATGTTTTTTTCTAATTCTACAAACATTGTGGTAATAATCATAACAATAACAAAAATAGAAGCGAACATTTGTGAGACACTACCTTCCAGGCACCGTACTGAGTATCTTACATACTCAGCGCATTGGATTTCCCTGATTATCTGTGAGAGAGGCCTTGACACTCACAGAGAAGTTCACAGAGGGGCACAGAAGTGGTGTGGTTTGCTCAGGTTGACACAGACAATAAGAGGTGGCCCCAGGACAGAGTTCTCTTTGGTGAATTCACCGTCATCTGAGTCACCCGCAGGGGTAGAATTTATGGGTATCTTACAATCACTGATGCCACAGTTTTGACCCAAGGGGCCACCATACCAAAAGCTTCTACTCCAGTAAAGAGTAAGAACCAGCGGTCCCTTCTTCTTCCCACTTATCCATCCTGGAGACCTGGTCCATGGCTTAATTCAGATGTTGGCTACGTCACTTGCACTTGTATCCCACTGGCCAGAAGTTAGTCATACGACCATGCATGGGAGGCTGGGAAATGAAGTCCTTACCTGGACAGCCACATACCCAGCTGAAGCCCTGGGATTCTATTACTAAGGGAAAGGGAAAGTGATACTGGGTGACAATAGCTGTGTCTGCCACAATCCATGCACGATTGTGGCCCCAGTGACTGTCCCCATCTCCAGTACATAAGTCCTGAATAAATAAACTCACCTGTCAAAGTTTGCCAACCTCAGATAAGAACCCCAACCATTATTCCAAGCTTCCGGAAGTCCCAGCATTAAAAAGTAGAGTAAAAATCCTCTTATCCACATAGATAAGGCAAATGCTGGTACCCCCATTCACAACTGAGGATGGAATATCCATGCTCCCCTACTTCCTTACCAAGAGGACCCCGATTTTATTCAGGGTGACAGCAGAGCCGTCACTCTTCCTTCCAGAAGAATCCTTAATAATCTGCGTGGACGCTCTCTGCTCCAGGAGGTGGAGCCTCATCCCGCCCTCGAGTGTGCGCTGAATTACTGCATTGCTTCCAAAGGATGGAGACCAATAGTAGCCTTAGAGTGAAGAAGCCCGGCAGACACTATGTTAATCAGGTGACCAAGGGCAACGTCACCAGTGATAAGTCATGTGGATATGATGCCTCCGCCCCAATATCTCTGTGCATATAACTCTAGTCAAAGCATGAGAAAAGCCCAGTTGACAAACAAACTCAACCTGGGGGACATTCTACAAAACATCCTACCATTCCTCTCTGAAACTGTCAAGATCATGACAGCAAGGAAAGTCTCGGAAATTGTCACAGCCCAGCAGAGGCTAAGGAGACATGATGACTAAATGCAGTGTGGGACCCTGGATGGGACCCTGGGACAGAAAAGGACCTTGTGGGAGAACTGGTGAAATCCAAATAAGGTCTGGAGTTTAGTTAACTGTATGTATCAGTGTTGCTTCTTACTTTTGAAAGTGTGCCATTGTGATGGAAGACAGTAACAGAAGGGGAGACTGGGTGCGAAGATAGTAGCAGAAGGGGAACAGAAGGGGAGACTGGGTGCAGGGTATGTGGGAGCCCTCTGCACTGTCTCAGAAGCTTTTCTGAAAATCTAAAATTGTTCCAAAATAAAACAGCATCAAAATAAAGAAATACCCAGCATCCCTTGCAGTTAGAGGCAGCCAAATGACCCGGTTCTGACCAACGAGATGTGAACAGATGTCTGTCCACAGACGTGGGTTTCTAGGAAAGCTATCGTGTGCGTGCGTGTTTTGCTTTGTTTTAAATAAAATCTTGGCACACACCTCTTCCCCTTTTCTTATCACCTCCTCCATGCCTGAAATGCAGGCTTAGTGCCTGTACTCAGGACCGAGGGCAGTAAGCCAGAAGGAGACCCAGTTCTTAACAAGCCCGTCAGCCACTGCAGTGTGCTGGACTGCCCATCTTTGGAACCCTTGTCGCACAGGAAAATCAAGCCTCATAGCCTGACTTCATTTGATGAAGCTGGGTTAAGTTTCTGTGATATGCAGAGTCTGCTCTAGTGGATGTTAAGTGGAATCATAGGAAGTTGCCAATAGTTGATTATTCGGACTTACAAAAATGGCAGTTACCAAGTGTGACCTACCATGGGTTATATTTTTTCCAAATGTCATTAAAACATCTTCATCAACTACAAATCTAAATAACAAGCAGTAGCAAACGCCCCTCTCCAGGATTTTTTGGGGGGTGAGCTTTTGGTCTCTTAAGAACCATAAGAATAGATCTTAAATGTCCTGTTTTACCTGGGATGCTGTCACTGCTTGAGACTGCAGATGATTCAGTGAGAGATTCTCAGCCTCTCGCCACTGCATGCATTAGATGGCACTGTTGGTGTTTAGAAAAGATTCTTATCTTCCTAGCAGTTTCACTCTTAGGAATATGCCCAAAAGAATTGAAAACAAAGACTTGAGAAAATACTTGAATATTCATAACAGCGCTATTCATAATAGCCCAAAAGTGGAAACAACTCAAACGTCCAGAAACTGATGAATGGCTAAACCAAATGTGGTCCATCCACACAGTGGAATATTATTCAGCCATATAAAAGGAATGAATTTGTGATACAGGCTACAACACAGATGAACCCTGAAGACATTATGCTCCATGAAAGAAGCCAGACACAGGAGAACATGTATGATTCCATGTGTCCGAAATGTCCAGGATACATAAACCAATAGAGACAGAATGCAGACTGGTGATTCCAGGGGCTGGAGGAGGGGAAAACGGGAAGCAACTGCTCAATGAATACAGAGTTTCCGTCTGGGGTGATGAAAATATTTTGGAACTTGATAGAGATGGTGGTTGCACAGTGTTGTGAAAGTACTAAATGGCACTGAACTGTACACTTTAAATGATTAATTTTATGTTTTGTGAATTTTGCCCTAGATTTAAAAAAAAAAAAAAACACCTTTTTTTCAGTGCGTTTAAATACATGATAGAACCAAGATAATAATCCAACGAAATGACTTATAATTGAGATAAAAGAAAATAAGATCAAGCCAGCCAAGGGCAAAAAGCTCTCTGTGCACTGGGTTTGTACCTCCAGTGTGCCAGTTATCTCTTGCTGCAGAGCGAAACCCTCGAAAGTGCAGTGGCTTAAAACAATGACGACATTTATTTTGCTCACACGTCTCTGCATCGTGCAGGCTTTGGCAGGGACGGCTCATCTCTACTCCGCTCAGCACCACCCAGGACTGGTCCAGGTGGAGGCTGGAATCGTCTGAAGGTCCTCTGGTTCACCTGGCTGGTGGTCGATGCTGGTGGGGACCTCAGATGGGCCGGGATCAGGACGCTCACATGTGGCCCTTCCGGGTGGCTGTTTGGCTTCCTCAGAGGATGGCAGCTGGGTTCCAAGGCTGAGCATCCCCGGGGGTCCAGGTGGACGCAGCATCACCTTTCACGTCTGAGCCTCAGCTGTCACACAGCATGGCTCGCACTACAGTCACCAGCCTGGGCAGATGCAAGAGTAGGGGACGGTCAGCATCTCAGTGTAGGAAGAGCAGGGGGCTGCGGTAGATGGGTGCAGCCATCCTGGGCGGTGCAGCCTGACACGACCATCATGCTGTAGGTGTTTATACTCTTGCATATGAAGGACTGACGCGGAAAGGACCCGGAAGAAGCCTAGTTAATAACGTATAACTAGGCATCTAACAGTAGTTTGGAGCTGGTGATGGAGATGGTCTCTGGGTTTTCACCAGAGAGCTTAGAAGTCAGCCCTGCACTCTCACTGACGTTAAAGGATCATGTGGAAACAGTTAGCAAATGTCCAACACTACTGAACTCTGTCATCCGTACGTTAAAAATCTTTCTCATCAGCGGCCTCCCATTTACAGCCATAATGAAGAACCTCTGGGCTAATTATTGCCCAGAGATATTTAGTTGACTCCACATACACTGGTAACTGACTTAAAACATTAAACACATCTGTGTTTACCCCATCAATAACTTTCCTCTCCCCAAAAAGAGAGAAAAGGAGAGTAAGAAAGAAGAAAAAGAAAAAAATTGATCCAAAGTTGTTTGGGTTAAACGCCAGCATTTTCGTCTTAGGGATGAAAACCACTTCCTCCGAAGGCCAGACTTCTCACAACATGCGCTGAGAGTCCGTGGGGAAATGTTTAGGGAGGAGAGAGACCCCCAGATGCTCAGTCTCACCCCATGATGCGACATCCTTCCGAGGCATGGAGAGCGCAGTGGTCCTACTCCTCCCTCAGGATCCCCAGATTTCTGTCCTCATGAGTGGATCCCACAAATCGCCAGGGAGCCTGGATAAGGAAAGGGGTGGAGGGTGGTGCAGTGGTACCATGATGTAGCTTGAAAACCCTGAAATGCTGGTAAACCCCATACGCCCAGAGCCCCGGGGCTCCCTCTTCCTCCTCCTCTCCGCAGCTGGAGCCTCAGTGTGTGCGTTTCTCATGGAAGGCCGGCTGCAGGCCGACGTGTGCATGAGAGAAGAGGAAAAGCCTTCTGCTCTGAATTCCTATTAAGGAAAACACCATCCACTTTGTACTATTTGGTGGAAGGTGAGAGGTCAGACAGGGCTCTGACCGCAGGCCAGACGCTTCAGCCGCCTCCTCCTTACACTGAAAACGCAGAGCAGCGATCTCCCCCGATGGTAACTAACCTCACAGAAGTAAGATCGTTAAAGCCCACGTGTGACTATTTCTCATGGCAAAGTGATGACCGGGACGCCCAGTCTGTTGGCGATGATTGTCGCGTGAGTCCCTAGTCTATCAGAGAGGCATTTTCCAAATCTGTGAGAGCAGAGCTTACAAGGAAGATTAAAGAGCTGCAGTGGCCCGGTGGTCTGTGGCCGTGCTTACTGCCACCGGGCCCCCCCCAGAATGGGGGCTGACTGCTGGTTACAGAGGGGGCCTCGTGTGAGGGGAGCTACTTGGAGACTCAAGCTCGGTGCTCGGGTGCCCCCTCCTTGCTTCCTCGGGGTGATCTGTCCCCCAACCCCACCTGGAATGACCATACTTCCTATGGGAGAAACACACCCTGGGCCTGGGTGCTGACTTGGGACGGTCGGTTCTCCAGGAAAGAAGGGAATGCAGGCAGCACCCGCCACCCCCCACTTTCCCCTCCGTGATGTCTCCCAGGGGAGGGTCGCCGTTGAATCTCTCCCACGGCGGGCGATCTTGCTCAGCCCTCAGTGTTTGGACAAGCCCGCCTCACCTGTCCCGGGTTCCTTCTCACCTGTGTCATTACTGTCCAGGTTGGTGGGGCTGTGGACGGCCCAAGCCTTTGAGCTCAGGCCACCGTGCCCAGCCCTTTCGTCTGTTCGATTCGATGCTAAGTCTGCCCTGAGCTAGGTTCACGGCGGGGAAAGGGGACCAAGGCGGACACTGTCCAGGACATCCGAAGGCAGGGATCTAGGGAGTCACAGAGATTCAAGCTCTTGCTGATGGGCGAGCGCGGCCAGCAAGGGAAAGGGCTGGGGTGCTGCAGGCAGAGGAACAGCCGTGGAAACTTCTCTCTCTCTGCATCTCTGAGCCTCCTCACCTGGAAAGCGGAGAACGTAGTTACCTGGTCTCCATGCTTCCCTCCTAGTGCCCTGCACCCTCCTCCCCACACTTGAGCTGCAGTGATTCTTTTAAAACCTAAGTCAGATGCTGTTCCCCTGCTCAAAACCCTCCAGTGGTTCCCCCTTCACTTGGAATTAATGAAGTCTTTGCAAGATCCCACAAACCCTGCTCCCCTCGCCCACCTCCACCTGCCTGTCCTCCACATACCACCCCCCGACCCCCTGCCCACTCTGCTGCAACACACCAACCGTCTGCACGCACAGACAGCTGCCTCGGGACCTTTGCACTGGCCGTTCCATCCCCTCTTCCCAAGACACCCTCCATCCTCACGTCCCTCTGACCATGCTCAAATGCCACTCCTCAGAGAGGCTGTCCCGTGCCCCTGTGTGACATCACTGCCCCCTCCACCCACCCCGCCCCACCCCCAGTCCTTCTCTATTCCCTGGCCCTGCTTTTGCCTTCCCAGCACTTTTCGCCACTCGATACGGTGTATCTTTTTCCATTTAGTGTAGCGCCTCCTCTAGTGTGTTCGTGGCTGTATCGCCACACCTAGCCCAGAGCTGGGCACACGGTAGCAGCCCGTGCTTCGTGTGGCCCTCATTGAATCAGGGCTGGTTCTAGATGACCAGTAGAATACTGGGAGGTGACACGGGTGGCTTCTAGACGAGGCCACAGAAGGGCTTGCAGCTTCCCCTGTGGGCTCTCAGAGCACCTGAGCCACCCTGTAGGAAAGGCGGCTTCCTCGCGGCCCAGTGAGAGCACCTACGTGCAGAGGGAGATGCCTCACCCCACTGCCCCAGTTCCCATCATGGAGACAAGGCCTCCGACAAAATGGAGCAGAGACGAGGGGTCCCCACCAGCCCCTGCCCAGTCGCAGACTCGTAAGCGAAAGAAAAGACACCGTTGTCTTAAGCCGCTAAGTTTCGGGGTTATTTGTTCCGTTGCAGTGATGACCAGAACGTGTCCAGAGAAAGGGCTGTACTCGGATTCTTCTCCCAGGGTAGGCTTCTGGGGATCCCCCGCCAGCTGTGAGGGTCAAAGACCAGCGGGTGCCTGGCGTCCACCCAGCGCTGCACCCAACAGTCGGGCCGGGCCCGGTCGTGCGTCCACTTCACGCACCACTCACAGCGCTTGAGCTCGGCTCCTGCCGGCATCTTCAGGGGCCCAAGGCCGTGGGGGGAGGGCGGCTGGGAGGGTGTGGGGGGGGTAGAGACAGTGGGTCTCATCAGGCCTGCAAGATGCTCCGAGCTTCTCTTGGACGCAGGTCGGTAATTAAAATGTCACCGGGGCGCATCCCATTCACACGAAGTGATGCTTTGTACAGGGTCACAGCAAATTGAAGTCACCTGGCAAGAGGCCCCTGGGGCTCTGGGAAGGCGCCTGTCCCCGGGGCCGCGGGTGGGGGCTCCCGCTCAGCCGTCCACGCCAGCAGCACGGCCTCTACAGAAGTGAGTGGCAGATGTGGGGAGCAGGGGGCCCATGCCTTTAAAGTGGCCGAAAAGTCAGGATTCCAACCCACAGTGGAAAGACATGCAGCAGGGGAGCTGCCAGGGTCGGAGAGTGATTTGGTTCCTTGACAGGAGGCTCCAGAGGAGAAGGCAGATCAAAAGAGGCCATGGACGCCCTGGGGATCTCGGCCTGGGAACGCAGGCGAGCCCTCTGGCATCTCCCGCCCAGACCAGCCTCTGTCTCGGGCTTCAGAGGGCACCCTGGGAACTGTGCTTTTCCTGCCCCATAGCTGACTCTCCTCGGACCCCTCAGGAGGCTTGGGACAGCACGCCCCGTCGTCCAAAGGCTGCTGTCACCCAAGGCTTATTGCAGACGCCCCAGACACTGCCATGCTCAGCGTCTGCTGGGCATCATCTCATGGCATCCCCACGGAACCCTAGCAGCCCTGTTCCCCAAAGGAGCACCCAGCCCGAGAGGTTGAGGCTCTGCCCCCTGCCCTCCAAGTGTAACCCATGGGCCAGCCTCGGAACAGGGAGACTACCCTTTTGGGAAAAGCCTTGAATCCTGGCAGCGGTGGTGGGGAGTGGCCTGCACTCAGCTCATGACCCTCTCCCCAGCCACTGATTAATCAATCTGCCGGCTCGACCTTTCACCTCCAGGGGACTTAACCTCATCTCTCTCCCAGTCCAGGGCCCCAGGACAATTTGGCAGGACCACATCTCACTCTCACGGGAGCCCCCAGGCCTCTGAGATCCACCTGTCTGTACCACATGCACGATGAGAAACACGCTTTACACCTCACCCCGGCAGAACCAGAACAACATTCCTGCCACCCCCGATGTGGTCTGGAATTTTCTATTCTATTCTAGCCTTGTTTATTTTTGTTGTTGTTGAAGTGTAGTTGATTTACAATGTTGTATTAATTTCTGCCGTAGAGTAAAGTGATTCAGTTATACATACATATATATATATATTCTTGTTCATATTCTTTTCCATTATGGTTTATCACAGGATATTGAATATAGTTCCCTGTGCTATACATTAGGACCTTGTTGTTTATGCATTCTATATGTGATAGTTTGCATCTGTTAATCCCAAACTCCCAATCCATCCCTCTTCAACCCCCCTGCTTGGCAACCACAAGTCTGTTCTCTATGTCTGTGAGTCTGTTTCCGCTTTGCAGATAAGTTCATTTGTGTTGTTCATTTTAGATTCCACATATAAGTAATATCATATGGTATTTGTCTCTCTTTCTGACTGACTTCACTTAGTTTGATAATCTCTAGGTCCATCCATGTTGCTGCAAATGGCATTATTCCATTCTTTTTTATGGCTGAGTAGTATTCCATTGTATATATGTACTATATCTTCTTTATCCATTCCTCTGTTGGTAGACATTTAGGTTGCTTCCACGTCTTGGCTATTGTGAATAGTGCTGCTGTGAACATATGGGTACGTGTGTCTTTTTGACTTAGAGTTTTCTCCAGATATATGCCCAGGAGTGGGATTGCTGGATCATATGGTAGCTCTGTTTTTACTTTTTTGAGGAACCTCCACACTGTTTTCCATAATGGTTGCACCAATTTACATTCCCACCAACAGTAGACTTGTTTTTTGTTTTTGTTTTTTTGCGGTACACGGGCCTCTCACTGTTGTGGCCTCTCCCGTCGTGGAGCACAGGCTCTGGACGCACAGGCTCAGCGGCCATGGCTCACAGGCCCAGCCGCTCCACGGCACGTGGGATCTTCCCAGACCGGGGCACGAACCTGTGTCCCCTGCATCGGCAGGCGGACTCCCAACCACTGCACCACCAGGGAAGCCGTAGACTTGTTTATTGATTCTACAATTCATTATCCCAGTGTTCCAAAAATATGTTCCCGGAAGTTAACATTTTCTTACTGATAAACCCTCCTTTTTGTCATGACTTTTTTCATTTGCTCAATCAATAAATATAAATGTTATTTACACTAAAGAAAGAGTCCTTTACCCCAAAGAGATACTCTGAGAACCACCTAGTTCTCAGAAGTCTAATTTAGCAGAGATTCTGAACTAGGGTGCTCCAACTTTGCAACTCATTGGAGCCACCTGGAGGGTTTTAACCCTCCCAATGTGCAGGTCACAGCCTGACCAATTAAGTCAGAGCCCAGGGGTGCGGTAGGTGGGGCAGGAGGACTGGTTGTTTCTAAGGGTGATTCCAGCGCCCAAGGCAATAGGAAAAAATATTGTTCTCACAATAACTGGGTCTGGGTGGAGCCTGAGACTCTGCATTTCTACAAGCTTGCAGGTGATATTGCTCATCCAGGGACCCCACTTGGAACATCAAGTTTTAAACCCTGGCTGAACACAATAATTACTTGGGGAGCTTTTAGACCCCATCCCAGGGGAATTGAACATGAGCTTCTGGGTCCCAGAGGCAGCATTCCATATTTTCCTGAAACTGTGCCCTTGATTCTAATGTGCTTGGGCCAAGGGGTGCAAACACCTGGCTTTGAATCCCACAGCCGTGGGGCCGTGGATGAGTTCCTTTGTTCTCTGAGCCTCAGTTTCCCTATCTATAAAATAGGGATGGTGTGTGTGTCCTGGGGGCCTTGAATGGGACTTAGATTTGGCCAGGTGGTCTGGTGGGCAGGTGACACCCAACTTTTATTCACCTGGGCTGAGAAGCATGAGGAAGCATCCTGAGAAAACACAGTTCTTACAGAACCTGGAGTTCTTTCTGGAGAGGGCGAGAGAGAGAAATCAGTGAAACAGGTGGGCCACTCTGGGACTGGGCCCGTCGGCCACGTGGAGAGGGTCCTTGTCCCCATAGCATCCTTGGGGATTCTGCCAGGTTCTGCCCCCTGGCTCTGCCCTTCTCATGCCCCTGGGTACCCCAGGGCTTTGCCATCCAGGAAGAAACTGGTCTGATGGACAATCAGTTCCTTCCAAGCTTTGGAATCAAAAGACTTAGGCTCAAACCCCAGCCCTGCTGTGTGACCTTGGGCAAGTGACTTAACCTCTCTGGGCTCTCTTCTTCATCTGTGTAAAATAGGAATGATAAGGATCCCTCTAAGGTCATTGTGAGGTAAAAAGAGGCGTTATGTGCACATGATAAATATTATTATTTTGAATTGTGCTAGCTTGAATGAAATAGGTGTTAAGGAATAGGTAGGATTGTGAGGTCACGTTGGAAAATGGAGAAATTAAAAGGAAAAATATTTTCAACTTTTCAGAAAACATCTAAACGCTCCCGATGGAAATCTGTTTTTCAGCTGTGACAGCACCGCCCCCAGGCTTCCAGTCTCAGCAGAAAAGGGCTGCTTTCTGGAGCTGTGTGCCCTGAAAACAGCGCCCAGGGTTGTCAGAGCCCACACGGGCCACGGGCCTCCGGGAAGTCGGGCTCAATCCAGTCTGACCAGACCTGGGGTGTTTGCCTGGGTGCCCAGGATTGTCTCGACATGGCCTGGCCATGTCCGAGCATGCAAGGCTCCCCTGTGGGGCCTGACGGCCCCGCTTGGCAGTGGGCTGGGCCGCACGTTGGCGCCAGGACTGAGAGGATGACGAAGTGCTGAAATCTGCCCGAGACAGAGTAGTATCAGATGGTGTGGCTGCCAGCTCCACGCTCCACGCTCAGCGAGCGCATCCTTGGCGACCGACGGGGAGACAGGAGGGCAGGGCTGACAGTTATCAGCTGGGGAGCTGGCCAGACATGGCCCAGGGGCTGAGCTAGCGTGGGTGGTAGAAAGCAGCACTGGACTGGGAGGAAAGCCCCTGCTTCTGTCCGTGTCACTGACCAGGTGATGAGAGAATCGGCCGCGCAGTGAGGAGTGGAGGCCCTGATGTCACATGCGTGTGTGGGCCCTGCTGCACCCTGCCTCAGATGCATGGATGCAGATAGGTGATGGGTTAGACAGATGGATGAATAAACAGGCAAGAGAGACAGAGATATATGTAGATGATAGACAGATAGATGATAGATAGGTGACTGATAGATAAATGATTGATAGGCAGATAGATGATAGATACATAGATAGGTGACTGATAGATAGATGATAGACAGATAGATGACAGGTGATTGTTAGATAGATGATAGATAGATATATAGAGAGATGGTAGATACACAGATGATAGATAGATGGGTGATAGATATATAGATGATAGATACATAGCTAAATAGATAGATGATTGATAAATAGATGATAGATAATAGACAGATAGATGATAGACATATAGATGATAGATCATAGATAGATGATAGAGATGGGTGGGTAGAAATGGATGACAGATAATATAGATAGATGTAGATATGGCAATTGGGAAATTTTGAGCAGTTACTTGGTATCTGATTATTTTGAAGAATTATTGTTCATTTTTCAGGTGTGAAAATGGTCCTGTACAGAGAGTAGACCCATGGCTAGGCCTGGCCAGTCAAATTCCTGCATGAATTTTATGTATATATGCTGAGGAGAGAGCGGCTTCCACTTACCTCTTGGATCTCCAGGACCCAGCGAATAGCGGGAAAGAGAAAAATAAAACAAGATCACCGTGCAGCACAGGTTTGCTGTCCACCAGGCACTCACTTGGGGCAGAGAAACAGATGAACAAGGCAGGGGTTTGTGCTCGATGAGACTGAAAATTCCGTTCCTCAGTTACACCAGCCCCATTTCAGTGCTCTAAGAGCCACACGTGTCAACCCCTGGGACAGTGAGGTTCTGGAATGTTCCGTCGTAGCAGACTGTTCTTCTGGACGGCGCTGTGTTAGGGAGTGTGAGAATAGGTGCAGCTCTTGTGAGGGCAGCGAGCTGAGAGGTGTTGCCGCGCAAGGTGGGAGTGAGCAGGGCTGTGGGCAGCGGCGACGGTGGGCAGCTCTGCCCGGTGTGTGGGCGCCCCGGCTGCCATCCCGCTGACAGCATGCAGGAGCGTCCCTGGGCTTCCAGGCCCCGCATCCTGCATGGAGAGGAGCGTTAGTCAGCTACTCCCTCCTACTCCTTCACCACGAAGGCAGCTTTTGTTAACCCGCCCACCAGCATCCTACTGTTTATTGGCTTCCCGAGTTAGACTCACTGTGTCCAGGGCGGCTCCAGGTCTGCATCTGGCATTTCCTCTTCAAGTTTCAGTGCGTGGCCCAGTGTCTCTCCCCAAATTTCCACCCCCAGCTGCCCCTATCCTCGTGCCCGGCGTGCAAAGCGGGCCAGCTATGCCACTGGTTCCCCTCTGGGGGCTGACAACCACGAACAGCCCGAGCCCTGCTCAATTCCAGCCCGTCACTCACCCTCCAGACCCGCCCCCCAAGCTGCCTGGACCAAGCCCTGGCCCCCACGGCCTGCTTCTGTCCAGGACTCCAACTCCCAGATGACCTAAATCTACCCAAACCATTTTGTCGTTTTAGTACAGAGGACACCAAGGATGGCCCTTTCTACAATGAGCCACTGTGCTGCTTGAGCTGAAATGGCTCTTCTGAAGCCGAGGTGGGTCCACTCGGGAGGAAGGGAGATTTTCTGCTCAGCGTGGACTCAATGCCCACATCCTGGGCTTCACGTCACTCTCACATCATTTGAGATTTGAGGTAGTTTTTTCTCTTGGCTAAATGTTTATTGTGGAATTGATGGAAGCTGCCTGTCTGCAATGACTTCTAAGGCGTCTGGGCTCCAAATGGCTGTTGGTAAAAGATTTGTTGGGGACATGGAAGGTTTTGGACAATTCCGACTCTGTGGCTCAGTTTCTCCAGTCGCCTGGCCGGCACGGGTCTGGAAGGAGTAATGTAAATGTCAGCTGGGAGCTGTTGATGAAATAGATCAAACAAAGCCCCTGGGAAGGTTTGCCGGGGTCGGGAAGCAGAATGACTTTCGGTGGCTGGACGCTGGGTGATGCAGGTGCGACTGTAGAATCTGAGAGCGTGGTGCTGGGCAGCAGGTGGCCAGGGACCAGGAGCTCCAGCAGGTGGGCAGGGTGCCAGCCCAGCAGTAGGAGGACAGATGCCAGCGGCAGTGAGGTTTGGGTGCACCTTGCAGGGTCTCCTGTGATGCTGGATTCAGGGACAGGAGCCCAGAGCCTGGAAGGACTGAGAAAAGTCAAACAGAGCCCCAAGCCTGGGAAAGATAGAGCATCAGGCCAGGACGTGGGCTCATAGTAACAAGGCAGAAAGACACACGCTCAGTCAGGAACCCTGGTGGACCCATGGACACAGGGAAGAAGCTAAGAGCCCAGTCGCTGGAAATTGTTTGCCACAGAAAGATTCTGAAATGATTGTGGCTGCCAACTGAAGCCCTGCCAGGCTGTTTACAAACCCAGAAGTATACACGCCCCTGTGGGGCCCACACTCCTCCCTCATGGCACTGGAGCACGTTGGCTCTAGTCTCAGGCAGGAACTGCCCTCATGGAGGCAGAATGCCTGCCTGAGTACCAGGCTTACATCCTATCTCCCTGAGCTACCCCAGTCAGAGAAATTTTTTGGTTGCCCAGTATATATAAAAGTTGTGTTTACACTACACCATGGTCCATTAAGTGTACAGTAGCATTATGTCTCAAACACAACATTCATACCTTAATTTTTAAAAATTTGTTGCTAAAAAAGTCTAACCATGAACCTTCACCGAGTCATAGTAGTAACACCTACAGTCACTGATCACAACTCACCATAACAAATATAATAACAATGAAAACGTTTGAAATACTGTGAGAATTACCAAAACGTGACACAGAGACATGAAGTAAGCAAATGCTGTTGGGAAAATGGCGCCGATGGACTTGCCTGATGCAGGGTTGCCACAAACCAGCAACTTGTAAAAAACTGGAAGTGAGATAAAGCAAAGTGCAGTAGAACAAGGTGTGCCGGGACTTCCCTGGTGGCGCAGTGGTTAAGAATCCGCCTGCCAATGCAGGGGACACGTGTTCGAGCCCTGGTCCAGGAAGATCCCACATGCCGTGGAGCAACTAAGCCCGTGTGCCACAACTACTGAGCCTGTGCTGTAGAGCCTGCGAGCCGCAACTACTGAAGCCCACACACCTAGAGCCTGTGCTCTGCAACAAGAGAAGCCACCGCAACGAGAAGCCCGCGCACCACAACGAAGAGTAGCCCCTGCTCGCTGCAACCAGAGAAAGCTCATGTGCAGCAATGAAGACCCAGTGCAGCCAAAAATAAATAAATTTAAAACAAAACAAAACAAGGTGTGCCTATACTGAGCAGGCAAAACAACAAATGTCGATCTTGTCCTGGGGCCGGGCCACCCTGCACTCTACTCCTCCAGTCTCTGACGTGGTGGGGGACACTTGTTCACCTTCCTGTGATGTTAGGAGCACTCGCTGGACATGTTTTGGGGCAGTGGACGTGGATTCCCGCCTCGTGTACCACAGGGCTGGAAGACAGGGAGCTACACTTCTCCACAGACGAGAAGCTCTCACACAAGGTTTGGAAGGCAGAAGCCATCCGTGTTTCTCTGGCAGCCGCGGAGGATGCATCTGGCAAATGCATGTTTTTGTAGCTGCCTCTGTGTTCCCTTGCCAGCCCGCTGCTCGGGCCCACAAGGCAGCCCTGTCAGCAAGGCCTTCCTGCAGTTTTCTGACCGCTGGGCAACAGCACCAGCCCGTCGAGGCTTTGAATTCCACTCACAGTGACAAACCTGCAAGCTGGATACAACCTCTCCTGACATCCCTCTGCCAGGCTTTCTGAAGGTTTGATTCCCTAATGCCCTACACCCAGTCACTTCCCTTTGAAATGCCTAGTATTGCTTCAGTTTTCCTAACAGGACCCTGACTGTAACAGTGAACTCTGGTGGAAAATTTTAAGAAGCTCTCATCTACCCAAACATCTCTTTTTCTGAGGCGAAAACGGTGGTCCATGGGGAAGACACTCTGTCACAGTCACCAGTTTGAAGACTCGCTCCTTGAATCCTCACAGCCCAGAACCAGGGCCACCAGCCACGTGGCTACTTAGATGTAAATGAGTTACAATTGAAGCAGATTTAAAATGCAGCTCCTCACGTGCCATCTCCACATTCTAAGTGCTTGGTGGCGACCATATGGGAGACCACGCACATGTATATTCTATTAGAGAACATTCCCGTCGCTGCAGAAAGTTCTTTTGGACAGTGCTGTTCTAGGCAATCATCTATAAATCTCTGCCCCTTTTGTAGAAGCACTAGAGGGGTGACTCCTTCCAAATCACTTGTGTTAAAAATGGAAAAACTGAAACCCAGATTCAGATAAGTGACTCAAGATTTCCCAGGAGCCCGACAAGGCCAGATCTTACTTCCCTCCACTAATTTGAGTCATCTGGTGGTTCAAATCAAAAATGTTTATTTTCATGTCAAATCCGACACTAATCCAGGAAACAACTTTCAGTCATTAAAAACACCACACAAACAAACAAACAAAAAAACCATTAAGAACGGTAAAAGAGACCAAATAAGTAGCTATTCTTATAAACGACCCATTAGCATTGAGTTTTCAATGGATTCAACCAATTGCCTTTTAAATAATATGGTGCTTGGTTTCTTTTGATCATTATTATTCCCAAATCAAACCATGTTTTGTATCTGATTCAGATTCAAGATTCTAAGTAGGACTTAATTCTTCTCTTTCGCTTTTTTTTTTTTTTTTGCCACACCGTGCAGCCCCTGGGATCTTAGTTCCCCACCAGGGATTGAAGCCGTACCCCCTGCATTGTGAGCATGGAGTCTTAACCCTAAGTAGGACTTTAAATGGGATGTTGGCAACAATGTCTGTAAGAGCCGAGTGATGGAAACCAGGGTTCATTCTGTGAATCATGGCACACGTCTGTCTTCTACGAGTTGGTCACTGGGGGATAAATCCCTTCCTGATAAAAGGATTTAACTGGGTAATTTTTTCAAATCACTGTGGGAGCATGTTTTCTTGGAAGGAACCATGAGTGTTTTGTATGTAGGAGTAGTTATTTCTTAGAGGACCTTTTCCTCTTTAAGCCTTTCTGGAACAGATGTCTAGGCTCTGACCACCTGGGAGTCCAGGGGATGCCCCACTGGCAGGCAGTGAAGAATACGATGGGACACGGCGTCTGGGGTCCCTGAAATGGGAGTTTCGAAAAGAGCGAATAGAACCTTAAAGGAGAGCAATGTGCTTTTCCTCAACATAAGGTTTCCTCCCCCAAAACAGCGTCAGAGACTGTCGGAAGCTGGGCATCCTTCCAAAGGTTAGAGACGGGGCCAAAACATATCATTTTAGCCTTTTCGGATGGCCATTTCTGTCTCGGAAATGTTAAATACTGTCTCACCACGGTTGCCAAAGCCCATCCCTTGAGCACAGCCCGGCGGGTAAGCTTCTGGGGACCAGGGCTGAGAGGCAGAGAGGAGTGCTCACGTGCGTCAACTCCGAGCCGGCGGTGCAGCCTGCAGGGCTCGCTGGAGGCTCAGAGGTTCAGGAGAAGCGTGCTGGGTGGGAAAGGCCTGAGCAGCAGGCCTGTATTTGCCGGCTCACGGGTAAACGTATCTGCGGTCTTTTCCTGCTTCAGTACTTACTACGTTCCTTGCGTAGGGAATCCTGCCTCTCTTTCGAAGCATCAGATGCTTGCCCACTGAGGGAGCTGAAGCACTGCGGAAGTTCACGGCAGAAGGGCGCCTGACCGCGGAGGAGTTTTGAACTAAGCACGGCTCTTTCTCCAGCCTCTGGGGCAGCTTCCTGGCAGGGCCAGCGGCCACCTCTGCTGCAGCAGAGGCTGCCAGTGCCCTGCCCTCGCGCCCTCACCCTGCCTGAACATCCAACGGCTTCCCAGAGCAATCTCCTGAGCCCTGCCTGAAGGCGCCCCTGGCCACAGCCCTCCTCTCCGAGCTCATATCAGGCCAACCCTTTCTATCTCTAAAATGGTCACTCTGACAACTCGTCTGAAATAGTGTTTGCTCACACCTCCTACCAACCCCGGGAGGCAAGCTCTATGATTCCCACTTTCCAGCAGGGGTGGAGGAGAGGCTTAAGGAGGTGACTTGGGCAGGGTCACATAACCGGAAGACAACAGAGCTGTGGCATCGTCCCAGGTCCCCCGGCTCCAGATGCAGTGCTCTGCTGCCCCACGCAAACCCCAGAGGGGGCGGACCCCTAGAACCTCGTGGGCCTTGTCACCGTGACCGACAACATATGGCCATGACTGAGTCAGGAGAGGGAACATTTATCTGTGCTCGTCCTACAGTCACATCAGCTGCCTTGTCCTCGGGCAGTGGCTGTACCATCTGAGTAGACACAACAAACTTTTAATAACTCCACAGCTCTAAACCTGAAGTATATTTTTACTCTTGTGAGTCAGCCATTTATTTGTCAATAATGACCAGTAAAGGAAAAGGCCCAGGGGCCGTTTATAAACAGACCGTAGACCCTAGAGACCTCCCAGGGGAGCCGAACTGTCGAGAAATGCACTGGTCCCTGCAAACTGTTCCACAGGAACAGACAAGCACTGGGAGCCGCCTGGGAAGTGGGTTGCGGGGGTGCCAGAGGCGGAGGAGATGTTCACAGGAGACAGCTTAGTGACAGCACGTGGGCCTCGGGCAGACCTGCATCCCAGCTCCACTTGGGACCCTTCGGGCAGAGTGATTAGCTCTGCTGGGTCCCGGCTGCATCATCTGCGAAGCGGGCAAGATGATGCCAGCCTCTCAGGGCTTCGTGGAGATCAGAGATCAGGTCCATAGCGGGCAGTGCTCGAATGTCACTCGTGACGGTGAACAGGGTGCTGGCGGTGACTGGGAAGGGGGATTTGATCAGTATTCATTCTCCAAAAAGGAACCGCGTTAGCTGAACACCTACTGCGTGCCAGCTGCTCACCACGTATTGGGAGAGGAAGACGTGTGTGAATGCAGCCCCTCTGCAAAGAGTAAGAAGTAGAGGAACAAGAGTTCTGTCTCGCTGGGACGCTGCCCAGCGGGACAGAGCTCAAAGGGCACACGGCCCATGACCAAGCAATTTCTTTTCCTGAGTATATCCCCAGTTGAATCTAGGACTGTGTTCTACAAGAAGGCATGTGCAAGAACACTCAGTTACTCCCAACACTCAAGAACTTCAAACAACCCAAGCTCCCACCAGCAGTAGAACGAAGAGGTCGTGGTTTCTTCCTCTAGGGGAATATTACACGGCAGTGAAAACGGACCAACCACTGCCACAAACAACCACGTGGATGAGTCCCCATCACAGCACCGAGGGAAGGAAGGCAGACACAAGAGCACATGCTGTTTGAATCAATGTATACAACAGTCGAGAACAGAAAAAACGAACTGATGGTGATGGAAGTCAAAAGGGCAGTTATCTCTAGGGTGGGGGGTGTTGACTGGGAAAGGGCACAAGGGAACTTTCTGGGTGACAGAAATATTCCAAATCGTAACCTGAGAGGTGATCAAAAGAGTGTCCACATGTCTAAAATTTTATGGATATTGTATATATATATATATATTTTTTTAAGAGTAAGATATAGTCATAAAAATATCAAGACTGGAACTAGAGAGAGCCCGCGTGCAGCAATGAAGACCCAATGCAGCCAAAAATAAATTAATTAAATAAACAAATTAAAAAAATATATATCAAGACTGGAAACTACCTAAGAGACCACCTTGTGATGCAAACTCAAAAGTCTACAAGGGCCAGGAAGATAATAAGAGTCACTGACATGGGCCAGGTGTAAGGCAACAGACACTAGGCTGCTGAGGTTGCTACCAAGGATAAGATCTGTGAGATACAGTGTGTTTTAAAATATGTTTCTTTGAACCAAAGAAAACGGCCAAGCTCTCATGCCCCCAGCCATCGGCTGCAAGTCTGAGGCCTCTGTATGCAATCCTTCACTCCCCAGTCGGGAGCGCAGGGCCCCAGAGACACCACTGGCACAGCTGAGTGGTGGAAAGAGAGTGAGCCTCTTTCAAACACTGTGAAACAGGCAGCAGGCTGCGGTGCAGGGGCCCGGGCTGGGAAGTTAAAAGGTCCCGTTTCCATCCGAAAGACCTAAGACTCCTGGAGGAGGTCGCTTAACCTTGCTTAGTGCCTCCATTTCTTTATCAGATGGATGGTTCTTGAGTATCACCTGCTTGGCTATAGAAACTCCATCTTACATCTTTGCCATTCCACCGGGGTGCCCAGCTCATTGTCGGTGCTCAGCAAACATTGCTTGGTCAAATTAATCAATCAGTCATTCTGGACCACATCAAAGGGACGTGATGAGAAAAAGGGGTAAATAGGAAAATACTCGGTAAGGTTATCAAAATGCAAGGCGCTAGCTGGAAGTCTGTCACAGGAAGCCAGCTGTTAGCAACAGTGATGCTGAGGACGCTTGGATTCAGATGCTGGTCTAGGACTAGAACTTCTCCCTCTGAAGCAATTCAGGTTGGCCATCGCAAAGCGATTAGACCTGTCCCTAATCTGTTTGCAGACATCCTGTTTGTCCAATATGTGCTTTTAAATGTAATTTTACCAGATGTATTTCATTAGGACTCTTTTGGTTGAAAGTGACAAAAACACAACACACTCTGGCTTAAGTAAATTGGCTTAAGAGTTTTTCGGTTCCTCTAATCAAATATCTGGGGCAGAGGGAGCCTCAGGGACTCCAAGGCTGTTCTCCCCTCCCACCCCCGACATTTTCTCTTGTTTATTCCAAGAAAAAAGAAGCCACCAAACTGACATTCTCCTCCTTGATATAGTCGAATGGTGTGGGAGAGAACTGAAAAGGGGGAAACCTTCTCACTGGGTGACTTTCGGGTCAGCTCCATCCACCCACCAAAGGTGGGAACCACATCTGCAGGCACCTCCAGGCTCCCATCTTGCTCAGAGAAAGAGCACGTGCTTCCCCGCTCCAGTGAGGAAAACCCCTGTGGTAGACTCTGATCGGCCCAACAGGAGTCACATGTCCGAAGCTGGGCCCAATCACTGTGGCCCAGAGGTGGGGTCTGATGCAGACGGAACTACTGGAGGAATCCTGGGCCGCCAGCCCCAATTATTTCTGGTCCTTCAGACAAGGATTTGTGGGGGTTTTTTTAGTCTCTACCCAACCACCTGCTTTTCTTCCTGTTATAGTTCCAGAAGGACGGTGAGTGAATGGGGGCATCAAGAAGAGAGGGTAAAGACTGTTGAAGAAGGGGGAGAGGAGAAGAGAGAAGAAATGGTGTCTGGAGGGGTGCGAAATAGACGATTAAATTATGCGTAATAATTATTGTTTACAAGGCATCACTTTCCTCATCTCTTTGTTCCTCCACCAGAACCCTGGGAGGTGAGGCCGGGGTTCGGGGCAGGGATTGCGTCCCACTCCACGGGGGAGACAGCCTGCAGGGAGGTGAAGTGGCTGCCTGCATTTACTGGTTAGATTACGAAGAAGGGGAGGAAAAGGACCCAGAGTTTCTCCTGCGTCCCCCAGATCTCCCGCTGCTCCTGCACTGCTTGCCAAACGTCAGCCAGCACCGGGAGTGCGAGGCTTCGCCAAAGCACAGAGCACCGTTCCACGATGTCATTAACGTTTTCCTTTAAGTCGACCCTCGCTTTTTACTGTAAAAGTAAGCTTTGAAGTATGGCTGACGATGGACAGTCCGTATCTCTTGATGTGTAGATCGTAAACAAATCAGGTACAAGAAAAGCAAAGCAATGCTGTTCGGCGCTAGCTAGATATTGTTACCTGGCCACGGCTCCACCCCCAGGCCTTCATCTGCCTTCCTTACGTGAGAAGATTGGCAGGTGTTAGAGGGAAGAAAGACCACGGCCCCACCGACTGAGACGCTCCTTAATGCCATCAAATGGCGCGGAGGAGAACGGAAAGGGGGAAAGCTTTCTCACTGGGTGACTCATGACGTGTTAACACTCAAAATCACATTTGGAAAAGTATGCTTATGATGGTTGTGTGTTCATTTTCAGGATATCTCTGCTTTCTCCTGTGCCCTCATTCCTTCCGGGTCTTAGTACATAATGGAACAGGGTCCTGCCACTGCAGCATTTGATGTCTTGTAACTGTGGCACCGAATAAGTAAAACAAAAATGTACGTGTGTGTGTGTGTGTGTGTGTGTGTGTGTGTGTGAGAGAGAGAGAGAGAGATGGGGGGGAGTAATACTCAGAGAATGGAGTTAAATATAGGGCCAAAGGGGATATTTCAAGGTACAAAAAAGGAAATATTAAGCCTATCAAAATGTAAAATATTGTTCTACTGGAATTGACTCTGAAGTTTTTCAAAAACATAAACTCTAAGAAATTGCATTTTTAGGGGAAGAGAAACTTGTTAAATACAAGAATGTAATCAGAAAAATCCAAAATGTGGGAAATGCCACGTGATAAATGACCTATTTCTTCAACAAATAAATTGCCAACAGAAAAAAAGAAGAGAGAAACCAAAGGACTAAAAGCCACCAAATGCAATGGATGGCTTCATTTAGATCCTGATTCAAAGAACCCAGTTTTTCTAACTTATGAGAAAATAGGGGGAAATTAATCAGGATTTTTATGACATTTAGGAATTTATTGCCAATTTGTGATCAGGGTATTGTGGACTTTTAAAGAGTCTTTCCTTATGTTCTAGAGATATGGACAGAACTGTAGAAGAATGAAATGATAGAAAATCCAGGATTCATCTCAAAGTCAAGGTTGATACTGAGCTGATAAGGGCTGAGGCGTGGTGAGTAATACATGAGGACATTCTCTATTCTTGTATATGTTTTAAAGGTTCCATTATAAAAAGCTTAAAATAAATCAGGCTTTATAAACATGTAAGTAAGTCCCTCCTAAGTTATATTCTCCTAAAATGTGTGGAGCCCAGTCCTCAGAAACATCTTCCAGGCTGCCCTTCTCTGGGCTGATAGAATCAAGGTGCTAAAGTAAAAGGATCCATCATTCTTGTCCCTCACCCAGCCAATGGCATGACTCCTGGACACAGAGGCGGTGGGACCCTGGCCCTGGCTTTAGGGGAGGGGGTCCTGACCAGTCTTCAAAGGAGGCAGGTTTTGCCCATTTCACAGCCCACTGAGAATTCACAGTTCTCTAATTGTGAACCAAACATGAACCTTTTTTCAGCTAGGGAGCTCATTTATGCTTGGCAAACGGCAACATCTCATTTCAAAGCCAGGAAGGGAGGACTTTAAAAGATTTAAAACCCAACTCCAAAAGCTCCTTGGACATCAAATAGCTTTTTTGAAACAAGGTTTTGATGAGTTAAGAGCAAATGAATCAGAAACATATGGATTAAATTCCCCTTAAAATCCACATGGGTTTAAAAAATGAAGGGGAATGGGGCTTGGCAAATATCTTTTTCAGTTTTATCAAACCCCAAGCATTTTAAAAACAGTGTGAGATGGTTGGCAAATCCAAAATGCAGCTGAATTCATCCAATGCTAACAGCACATCTTGGGAAAGGATCTGCTGAACAAGTTGGGGACGCCACGCCAGGCTGGCTGTTAGCTTCTCCTCCATCCAACGAGGACAGGCCTCCCCTCCACACACCGGAAGGCTGTGAGCTGAAGCTCCGGCTAACAGTGCCACAAAGGGGTTCTGGTCTTTGTAGCCGCCGTTCTTCTCGATAACTGCCTTAAAGGAGATGAAGGGAAATTGCAAAGGGCAGCATTTGCATACTGTTCAGGTCCCCACCCCCAATTAGAGACTCCCTCCAAACCCACCCTGTGGCCATCTATGGGGAACCCAAAGGGCGCTCAGCAAAAGAAAGTAATGTAGTCACAGCTCTGTGTCCGAGATGGGGCCCCTCCCTCAGGCTCTGGACAGAGACCAAGCACGTGTTCTTTAAGTCCCTCTAGAGCGAGGCCTGTGGTCAGGCATGTGCTCAGGGGTCCCCCTCTGCGCTCAAGTGTGGACACCCCAAGCAGGTGACAACGGGGCAGCCCTCAGCCAGCCCTCGAGGCACCTCCTTTATGTCACAGGTGAGGAAACTGAGTGCTGAGGGCACAGGGCCCCCTGGGCTCACGTGTCAGGATACACAGCAGCAACGCAGGGGGGTGGGCGCCAAGCTTCCCGATTCCCAGGCCACACACAGGCCGCATCTCAGATCACGTGTTGCACAACCAGAAGGCATTCTAGAGCACAACTGACGATGAGAATCCTTGTGGATGGAGTCCCGAGAGGGGTGCAAAAGTGCATCGGTGGCCCCCATGTTCCTAGAATAAGCACTAGTTCTCGGCATGCACGTCAGTGCTGTCTACGGGGTGGCGCCTAGTCCATCACATTTACGGAGGACCCGCTAAAGAGGTGGGTGGGAAGAGCGGTGCGAGAATGGACTCAGGGCCGGCCTGCATCCCACGCAGAGCCGTGCAATGCTGAGTTAGCTACCGAGGCCCTCTGTGGCCCAGCTGGCTCGTCTATAAGACAAGGGTGCTCACAGCTCCCATCTGAGCGTGTGGCTGGAGGGACTGCACGAGTTTCTACACGAAGGCTGTCGGCGTTGGTCTAGCCCAGGGGACGCGTGCAGTCAGCGCCCACTGTTGTGGTTGTTACGCTGAGCCAGTCCCTGCAGATAAATGACCTCACCCCTCTCCATCCTCACCGCTGCCCTGATGTCATTATCCCATTTGAGGGATGAGAAATCTGAGGCTCCGAGAGGCTGAATAACTTACTAACAAGGAGCAAAGCCAGATTTCCAGTCCGGATAGGCCTGGTTCCCGGGCCATCTGGAGCCCAGAAGGCGCCTCTCCTCCAAGATGCACGGCCTGGATGTTCAGCCTTAGCTCGGCCCCTCGGCCAGCTCTGAGCAGTGGACAAGCTGCGTGACCAGTCACCACTGGCCTGTCTGAATCCAAAGCCTCCCACTCCTGTTAGCCAAGGAGAGGCCGCCCCCGCCCTGACCTCCAGCACAGAGGCCAAGCCCTGCTCTGTGTCCTCCCCGCTGGGTAACCGTGAGCAAGTTCGTTTACTGAGCCTCAATCCCCTCATCTGTAAAATGGGCCTGTGGTTGGTATTTACATCACGAGGCTGGAAAAAATAACTGACAGAGGCCTCTGCTGCTCTCGCTTGGCAGAGTTCCCAGCACTTGCTAGCTGCCCGACAATTACGGAGGCTCTGGACTGTGTCGTCACCCACCCTCCAGCCTCCACCTCCACCTCCAGAAGGACAAGATGTCTCCATAAGAGAGTCCTTCGAAGGCAGTTTCCTTTCTACAACCCAGCATCATGCCTCCCAGAACCTGTCTGGTGTCAAGGCACAGAAACACGACGAAATGCCGGGGCTGCGGTTGTCTGCGTGTCTCCACTGACGTTTTGGGGTTGGCCTTCGTGGTCGTTTCGCTCGTGAACGTGCAGACGGCTGCATCTCATCACCTTAAGATCCAGTACCGAACGAATCGCTACAATTCTAAGACGCCACCAAAGACGGGATCCTACAGATGGCCCAGCGTGATGGGTAATGGGCTCAACCGTGGTTTTCCCATCTGCAAAATGGAGCCACTAACACCTGCTTCGATGGGACAGTACCAGGAACACAGTAAGTGCTCAATAAGTGGTCTTCCCACCATGGGAGACTCCATTCCAATCCCCAGTCCAGTTTCACGCCAAGAGCCAAGAAAACCGTAAATCAAGCCATAACCCATAGGCGCAGGGGCTGTGTCCGTCCCCTGCGCTTTCTTAAGATGAAAACAAGGCTTGCTTCGCTATGTCAGGATCACAGACCTCTTACGCTTTTAAAACCCAAAGAGGAGACTCAGGGCCTTTGAAGCCAACGTAAATACAACTGTTTAACAGCTTATTTTAACTATCCAATGGGAACCCAGTTGCTTAAATGGATTCACGTTGCCAGCAATCTCTTTTTGCGACATGGTATTTGTTAGAAATCAGGATTTTACTTAACTAAATGTCCTGCGGTCGCTCCGCTTTGTTTCTTAACAGGGCTGTCTTTATGTGAGTTTTCTTTGGCTTCCCAATAGAAGAGTAACAGATTCCTTTTGAAGTTTTTTATTGATGAATGAGCCGCTATAAATAACCCTCCGTGGCAGCCGCCCGATCTCTGAAGTTTACTCTGGAATAATAGTAGCAGAGGGAATGAAGGGCAGTTCACGGCAGCGTGTCATGAAATACTTTAATGGGCTTCATACTGTTTAACTTAATCTTTACAGATGTAAAAACAGAAATACAATTATTTTAACAACTATTATTACATATTGCTTTGCTAATGAAAACAAAGTCCTGGGAAACACTCGGAGACACCGAAGGGATCCTCAGGAAGCTGTGCTGGGTGCTGGCGGGGATCCCCGCAATCTGGGGACAGACAGGGAGTCAGTGATGGAGATTCCTGATCCCCCCAAAGGCTCTTTGTGCCGTCCCACTTGGCCACACGCAGCCACGCACACGCAAACACACACACGCACGTCCTGATCGTGTGGTCGTACAGAGTGCAGCTTCTTGGAGCTGATTTCAGGCTCGGCTCTACGGTATGAATTATGGGGCCCGTGGAGAATTTCTGTTGCTGGGAAAGACAACCGCTTGCTCTTAATGGAGCTCGAAGGGCTCTTCCTGTTTCTCACAGTCCCCAGCTGCCACTCCACCTCCTTGATCCTAGCCCTCCCCGCCCCCACCCACACAACTCCAGCTTCCAAGGAGCATCCTCTCACCAGAGGGGACCGGGATACGCCTCACTCGCCAACCCATAAATCCAGAGGTCACGCCTGCAGCTTGAACGTTCTCCCTGCTCCTCTGGGAAGTCGCGGAGATTAAATATGGAACCCCTGGGTCTGGTGCACAGTGCTGTAAAGACCGCCCCCCTCTTTGATTCTTCGGGGAGGTCTTTGCCTACAGAGGCGCGTCCAGAGTCGAGACAGGCATTTTTCTCATGAGCTGCAGCCTAAGCCCCCCTGCCCTCCAGACTGGGAGCCGGGCGCCCCCACGGGACCCTCCACTATGTAACTCTGTGCCCTGGGGAATTCACTTCCCCTCCCCGCTCCTCGGTGGGGTCCTCGCCAGGAAAACCAGGAGATTGCCTGAGTTCTGAACCCTTTGGGAAATGACAGGATTGGGCCGAGAGAAGTCAAAAAGATTTATTTTGAAAGCTCAGCTGGAGACTGTGGGTTGTATCCGTGGTGAGCAACAGACTTGCCCGCTACTCAGTGGCCCCTCTGGACGCTCGAAGCTCCACCCCATAGTTGGGGTGGGGAGTGGGCAGACCCCTGAGAGCAAAGTAGAGGGCAGCTCACTCCCATGGGGACAAAGCCAGGCTGGGGCCCCGGATGCCTGCCTAGCTCTACGCATGTTTACCCGTCTGATAAGCCCCACCACCCGCCCGTCCTGGGCTGAGTGAGTAAAGGAGTAGAGAACAGTCTGGATGGAAAGAAGCATCGGGAGTCGGACAAGTGCCTTCACATTATTGTCCTACAAATATTCACTGTCTGTTACACACCAAGCACTGGGTTACAGCAAGCTGAGGGACGCCCACTCTGGCAAGAGAGTCAGGCGTGGAAAAGGTGCAGTCCCGTTGACAGACATTTTTTGGACGCCTGCTAAGTAGCAGGCACTGGGCTGGACAGATAGGAAAAAAGGGGCAAAACAGAAAATGATGGAACCTTTGCCCTCATGGAGCACGTCGCATCGTGGGGAGGGACAGATGCGAAACTCATCACTGGGCAGATAATGACCTAATTGCAGTTGGGATAAGTAATCTGAAGAGCTGCAGAATTCTATAAAAGTGTGTGAAAGGGCAACCAAAGAGAATCTGAAGCCGTACCATCCAGCGGGGCTGCGGCTAAGTACGCACGCATCGCTCTTGAGTTCCAGAAACGCGGCTCATCTCAGTTAAGATGTACCATTAGTGCAGGATACACACCGGATTTCCAAGACTTGGTGCCAAAAAGATGTGAAGCATGTCGGTAATTTTTTATGTTAAGTTCACACCGAAATGAGAATGTCTTGGAGAGGTGGGGTTAAATAAAATAGATTCCCTAAAATGAACTTTACCTGTTTCCTTTCCATGTTTCGTTTTTAAGGTGGCTACTAAAATTGTTAAGTTAGTCTTTTTTGGCTCACTGGCCTAGAAGATCCAAATATACGTCCCTGATCAAGAAGCTTTCTATGGCCCTTTGGCTTGAAAATCCCAGAGAGATGGGAAGGAGATGGAAATGTGTCTACGCCACTAGCTCTGTCCTTTGGGTGTGGAGATCTCACAAAGGGAATAGACGGGGTTTCTCAAACCTCAGGGCTATAGAGTCGGATAATCCTCCGTTGTGAGGGGCTGTTCTGTGCTTTGTAGGCTGTCCAACAGCATCCCTCAACACCCTAGATGCCATTAACACCCCTCCCCTGTTTATGACCACCCAGACTGTCTCCAGACGTTGCCAACTGCCCCAGGGGGTAAGAATGCCCCCAGTTGAGAACCAGCCTACTAGACCAATGCTGGACCAGATGAGGTCAATGGTTATTCCACATTAGAATCACCAGGTGGTCATGCAACCCGCCCAGGCCAGAGGCCCTAGCATCTCTGGGAGTGGAGTCTGGGAAGCACATTTTGTTAAGCTCCCTGAATGGTTCTGATGTGCAGACCTGACTGAGAACCTCATATAGGATGCTGCTTGACAGGCGGTGTGTTCCCTGCCTGCGTCCTTCACTTTAAGAGGCGAGGAGGTGTTTGCCCTGTAGGCCCACTCCTTTCACACCCGGTCAGCTGTTGCTGAAGGGCAGCTGCGAGTTTTAAAGACAGGTATGCTTGGGTCTGTTCCTTTGCCAAGGATTCGCTCTGCGACCTGGGGAGCGCACTAGTCAAATGCCACTGGTGAACTGGACACAGTAATCCCCAGCTCCCAGGGTCATCTCAAAATGAAAGAGACTGTGCACATAGAGCCCTCAGGACAGAGCTCGACAGCTGCTTCAGAGCCGGAGAGCCTGAATCCAAGCCCAGCTCTGCCGTGTGTGGGTTACGAGACGCTGGGAAGTGACTAAGCCCTCTAAGCCTGCTGCCTCACCTGTTAAGGAGGGAAAACTACCGTCCCTAGCTCACAGGGCCTGGGGAGAAGTGAGTGAGTAATAATACATGCCAAGTACTGTCCTTAGACCAGTCCCCCCAGAGACCCAGTGCTCAGCAAACACTGAAATGATGATTAGCCCCTCCTAGGTCTTAGCACTTTTGGGGTAGCTTAAGTTTTTACTGCAAACTCTCGTTCAGTTACACAGAAAGAATTTGCAAGTAGCTCACAGGATCTTTGCAAAGTGGATTCCAAGCTGAGCTCCCAGGAGCGCATCCCTGCCAGTACTGCAGGGCTGGCCACCACGGAAGCGACCACCTCCGGTAGGATCCAAGGGCTTCAAGTCCTGGGCGGCTCTCGCGGCTCCAGGTCCCAGGACCACTCCCGTGGTCCGCAGCATCGAAGCAGGTACACTACGCCCTCCTCCCTGCCCACCTGGCCCCCAAGGTCACACCCGTGTGTCTGGTGGTGGGCCCCATCCTAGCACACAGACGAGTGGGGGGTTCCTTCTTTGCTTCTTATAGTTGAAAGACCGGCTTGAAAGAATGGGGATCTCTCAGGAAACGGAGAGTGTTTAAAAGATTTTGAGTGACCATAAATGTCAACTGTGCATCGGCTGGTGCCTGTCAATTTGCTTTGCTGGTCTTCCCCACCTGAGTATAAGCCCCTCGAGGACAGGACCGGGGTCTGGTCCACTTGTATGTGGCTAAGGTGTGTCGCACGCCTGGCACTTAATGACTATCTGGTGGATGGAGAATGACAGGCTGTTCTGATGACAGAGGCTCTTGGAACAAGTTCCTGATCATGGGAAAACAAACACTTTTACTCCTTCGTGCGTATCCTTAAATGCATGTGCTTCCTTCACCCCAGGCTGAACGTGGGGGGAGATCTGTGAAACGCTAGCTTGTGCAGCGAAGATGTTGCGAAAGAGAGCCGGAGCTTTAGGAACAAATGACCTGAATGTTTGACTCGGGTTCTCCCTGACTGTGTGTCATGCACTCACCCAGCCTTGATGCCTCCTCCAGCAAGTTGGGAGACTCAAGGCAGCCTCACAGTGTTGCTGAAATGATCCAAAGCGGTGATGTGCTCAGTACCTTCTCCCCAGATGGTGTGCGAGGAGGCAGGGAGGCCGTGAGCCCTGATGAATGTCAGCAGCTGGGCTGCCTCATTCAACCCGAAACCCACTTCTCTGTTTCTTCTTGCCCAGAGGTTTTTCTGAATAATCCAGGCACTTGACCTTAAGCCTTCCCTTACTGATACCAAAACCACTGCTTCCCGACGCCAGCTGCACACTAGGATTATTGCGGGGGGTGGGGGAGGTCATCCTAAAAAACCATCTGGGGCTGTGACCCGGCCGTCAGCATTTTTTTTAAAGACCCCCTGGGGATTCCGGTGCTTAGCGCAGGTAGAGATCCACTCGTCCAAACAGACAGCAAAAGTCGAGTTCTCACTTGCAGCTCTACCCGTAACTGCTGGAAGCATGAAAACCAATCAAAGAATGGATCTTAGGTGCTGGCGTGGCTCCCCCGTGATGGGGAGGGAGGGGACAGCAAGAGCGCAGATTGGGTCTGTGGACCAGTGGTCATGTGGTGGGAGTCTCTGTCCCCATCCTTGGTCCCGACCTCATGGCAGGGGGTCGGTGCTGGCCATGTGCTCCAGGACTAACTCTGAGCCTGACTAGCCAGGTGCCTTAGGACAAGACACCTGTCTCTCTGAGAGAGTGTGTGTGTGTGTACGTGTCTGTGCCCTAGTGTGTGTAAACAGAGATCGTGGTGATGCCATAGGTGGTTAAATTTAAATGAGAAAAGGGCTATAAAAATTTTTGCACAAAATAAGTCTCTTTCACCTCCCTGTGCATTTCTTTGCACCTTCCCATGAATCTATAATTATTTCAAAATAAAAGGTGTTAATAAATAAACAGATCTATTTTCACCTCATCTTTGTGTGGCCAGGCTGTCAGCAATTAAAGGATCGTGCCGTAAGAGGCCTTACAGCACCTCCCTGGCACTCTGCGTGTGCAAAAAAGCTCTATGGTGATGGTGGTGGTGATGATGATGGTGATGGTGGCAGCAGTGATGAAATAGAGAACAATTTGTATATATACATACCGATCTAATATCAATGGTATATCTATGGTTGATACAGATATATATATAGTCTAGGGGGGAAGTACCAACCATAATCTCTGGTGGTGGGATTATTACAGGTGGTCATGGGATCACACATTGGTTCTCTTTTTAGTACTCTTCTAAATATTCCACACTTCTTGCGTGAACACATATAACTTCGAGTGTTTTAGTGGAGGCAGCTCTACCCGAAGAAATAGAAAAAGGATGCTTTCGTCCATGGAGAGAAGCCGAGAGTCTATTTTGACCAAGTGGAAATTGAGTACAAATGTGGATAAATAAGAAGAAAGAGTAAGAGATGAACAACCTGCTTTGCACGATTCCTTCACGCCCAGAGACCCGCCTGATGACGTCAGTACCTCGCTACGGTGGCTCGCAACCCTGGCTGCAGAGCAGACTCCCCTGAGGAGCTTATAGAAACACGCCACCTGGTCCCACCAGAGGCCGACGGAATGGGAGCCCTTGGGAACAGGACACAAGCACCGGGAGGTCATCCTGCAACAGAGGGGTGGGCACACGGCCCCCTGGGTTTGTTCTCACCCCGTGTGGAAGGCCAGTGAACCCCCGGAACAGACAGCAGAGACAAGAAATGAAACGCACTGGAAATAGATGTATTTCTCCTTAATCCCGTCTTCCTTATGTCACTGAGTGGCCCTTATTTCAGATGCTGAGCTGTCCCTAGCCTGACAGTTTCTCCCATGCCCACCCCACCCCTGTCCTAGAGCCCCATGCCCAAGGAAGGGAAGGAGAAGCCACTCGCAGGGTGCTCCGGGCACCCGCAAGAGCCCAACGTGAATTATTCATCACCCCCACCTCACATCATGCTCTCAAGATGGAGCCTGCAGAGCCGACACAAAGTCCAAAAATGTGGGAAAGTTTATTTATTTCTCTAAAACATTCCTGATTTGTAATGTGCTTTCTAAAAATGTTCTAGCTGACCCAGCCCCTGCTATATTTAGCCACAGCATTTAAAGAAATGTTCCTTACACTTTATAAGGCGGGCTATGAAACGCATGAATTTAGGAAAAGCTGCTCCCCAGTCTGGTCCCTTTGTCCCCGGGAGAGGGGTGGAGCCTCTTCTTGATCAACAGGCGTGGTCTTGGTGCTGGGCTGGGGGGAGGGCAGAAATGAAGAGTTTTATTCATTCCCAAGGCCCCTGAGTTCACTATGGCTGGACGGCCAGCCCTGGGAAGCTCCTTGTAAGCTCCTGGGCAAGGCGAAGAAACACCAAAGGACTCGCCCTCCTGGGCTCGTGAAAATCGCCCTCCTGTGGTTTCCTAGGATCCCCTGCCGCGTGTGGCGGCTTACTTTGCTTTTGGTTTTGTGTTCAAACGATTGGATCATCTCAAGAGATATAACACTGCAAGGAAGAGACGAAAATGGCTGCCAGCCTGCCCGGGAGGAAGAGCCGAAGAAGCTGGCCCAGGAGGAGTGACGGGATGCGAGCCGCGCTGTGGGCTCGCAAATGGGCTTGTAAAACAAGAGTGTTTAGATTAGAGGCTGCGTCTATATACAGACAAGACCTCCCATTGACCGAATGCCTCCCACAGGCCAGATATTGTATGTGTATGTATTAACTAATTTAATTCTGACAGCTGCCCAATGCAGAAGGCATTATGATTAGTCCCATTTTGCAGACGAGAACTGGGTCAGGTGCTGTCCTAGGAATTTACACCCATCATTAAATTTACTCCTTTCAACAGCTTGGTGAGGCAGTTACTAACGTTGCCCCCATTTGTACAGGTGAGAGAGTTAAGGCACAGAAGGGTTAAGTCATTTTGCTGATGTCACACAGCAAGTCAGAGCAGAGCTGGGTTATTATTCTCTGTCTGGCGGGCTCACTCTTGACAAGGCTAACGTACCCCTCCCCACCTTCATCTGAACTTCAAATTACTGAATGGTAATGAGTCAATAAGACATTAATGAGAGGGGGTTTCCTCACTAGTAGGTGTGTCTAGAGAGACCTGTGGAACAGTAGAAGGTGGCCACTACCTGGGAAAGAACTGTGGTCCCAGGATGCTGGGGAGACAGGACATGTGTCATATTCACCTTGCACAGTATGAGGACCTGAGTCAGGCTTTAAACCTGGAGTTGTCCAAGGTGACATGGTCTTGTGGACAGCAGGGCGTCTTCCGCACTCTTCCCAGAGTGCCTGACCTTCGGCCGAGACACTTCCTTTGTGTCCCTTCCCTGGACTCCGGCTGGAGGACGCCCTCCCCAGCGTGTGGGACACACATTCTGGAAGAGTAACACGGCATCAGTTGCGCTCCTCGCACTAGCCAGGAAGGAGTAACTTTGTTTTAAATGCTCAGCAAATGGATACAAACTAGGCACAGTCATCGCAGCCCCCAGCAACTCAGCAAGTCCCTTCCAGGCTCAGAGGTGAGAAGGCGGAGACTGTACGGCCAGGGCCAGGGCCCTCAGGAGCTAAATCCAGACTCCGCCCACCCAAGAGGCTCTCAGGCTAGGGTCTAGACCCACCTTCTCCCGGAAGCTTGCCAGACGGGAGAATCCAATCTCTGAGAATGCCAGATGCAGCCGCCGGTATTGTCCCAGACATCCTGGTCTTGGCCCTTGGACGTCCACAGTGTGGTCCGGGCAGCCGCCACCAACTGGCCCCAGAGGCAGGACCCTCCACTGTGCTGGCCGTGCTCTGTTTGCCTCGGTCCCAGCCCAGTGCGTTCTCTACCCCTCTCTGCCCCAGCAGGCTGAGCCCTGTGGACTGTATCACCTGGGCTCCCTGTAGGCTGGACTCCTGTAGGCTGGACTCCTGGTGGGGTTTAGCCGATCAGAGGCATCAACGTGAGGCTGGAAGGCAGAAGAGGAGAGAAGTCGGGTCATTCTCCTCAGCTCCTGCCCGCGCCAGCACTGCGGTCACATCTACACTCACTCCACCTGCTCCCCTGTAAGTAGTCCCTCCAACCAGGTCTTTTCCAGTGGTTCATCTAAGTAGGTTTCTGTTTCCTGCTGGAACCCTGGTTCACGCCAATGGGAAGAGGAGGTTGGGACTGAATCTTTGCCCCAGTGCCTACCCTTTGCCCGCCCCTATCACTGCCAGGGTAAATAAAGACACCTGAGTTGATAATGTCCCCCCAGTCCCCAGTACTTAGGATAAGCCCTCCCACCTCCCTCTCTCCAGCCACCTTCCAGGGGAAGAAGTGAATTTTCCACTTGGTCTCATCTGCCCACCACAGTGTACACCCTGGGTTTGAATCCACATCTGGCCTATGAGCCACTTGTGTGGTTTTCCCAGGGCAGTTGGCAACTTGGACGCCACTGGAAGAGACAGACCCTCCCAGTTGGGCCCAGGCCCCACCACTCCCTGTGGACCCCTCTAGCTCACTGTACAATCTATGGGATCTGTCTGACCCTTCAGAACCCCAAGTCTGGGGCGTCTGGATAAAGACAAGTGTAGACAAGAACTTGACACTTGGCTATTCAGGCATAAAAACTGCTTGAAATGTGGATAAAAAGAATTTTACTTTTCCAACAAACTCATGTTCTTCAATTTTAATAATAAACTTGGTTTATTATCATGTGTTGTTTTTTGGGGGTTTTTTTTGCAGTACGCGGGTCTCTCACTGTTGTGGCCTCTCCCGTTGGGGAGCACAGGCTCTGGACGCGCAGGCTCAGCGGCCATGGCTCACGGGCCCAGCCACTCCGCGGCATGTGGGATCTTCCCGGACCGGGGCTCGAACCGTGTCCCCTGCATCGGCAGGCAGACTCTCAACCACTGCGCCACCGGGGAAGCCTCTCATGTGTATTTTTGACTCGATGGAACAACCCCTGCATCATGGAAGCAAGACCCCAGCCGCCATGAAGATGGGAAGTACACCGAGTCGTGGCTCTCACATGGGTGCAGCCCGGGCGGATGGGCTCTGGCCTTCAGCTGTAACAATAACATCACATGTGGCTAATTCATTAACCCACACATGCATAGACGCTGACCACTCTTCACGAAATGGTAGAGACCACGGGGTGGGCCTCTTTCCAGAGAGATGCGGCTGTATTGGAAAATGGCAAGACACATCCTGTTCCAATTCTGGAAAACCTTATGGGGCGTGTAAGACCCAGGAGGCCATCAGCCTCCACAAGAGCCAGGTAACATCCATGAGCAGACAAAGCAAAAGGCCTTTTTGAAGCCCCTTGCAAAAGTTGGGAAGGTAAACGTCTCAGGTGAGTATGTCTTCCAAGATTCTTTTGTAAAGTCCTTGTTAGTTTCACTATGATAGTGCAAAAAACTAAATTATTCCTTGTTCAAATTATATAGAAAAACAAAATCTTTCCCAAAGTACCAATACTTGTGTAAATCTAAAGGAATTCAGCACTTGATCTGAGTTTATCTGTCCCAGCTATGCAATGAAGGTGAATTTCTGACCATTTGTGTGTGTAGGACATATATACACACATGCATGTGTGTATATATACACACATGTATACATATATGTACACATACACATTTATCACTGCACATACACCTGCCATATCCCCTATTATGATCAGTGTACTCATAAGTGTGTGTGTGTGTGTGTGTGTGTGTGTGTGTGTGTGTGTGTGTGTGTGTGTGTAATCAAGGCTTAAACCAACGATCATCTACAGGAACCAGAATCTGTTCCCTTTGTTTCGAGGAGAACACTGAGGCATACTTCAGATTGCCAAAGAACAGAATGATTTGGTTGCTTTTAGTTTACTTGAAATCTAGGTGATTTTGTTTTTATTAAGAGTAGAAACCTTTCCTTGCTCTCATTGATCCGTAATTTGGAGCACATGACTAAGCTGGAACATTAGAACAGCTGTTTGGATTGCTAAGTGCCACAGCCCCTCTCTCTCTCCAGTAGGAAGGAAAACACATGGAATTGTATAGAATCCATAGAAATGACCCCACTGTCCGTTTCTCTTTGCTTTCCTAAACCAGATGAATGTGGGGATTAGGTAACAGAATTCCTCTTTATGTATGTATAAACAGCCTTACAAAGTAATACATACTCCTGCCTTTTTTTTCTTTGCCATAAAAATAATGTTTGTGGAACTTTTTGGAACTGTAACTCTAAGATAAATGACAGTATTTTTTAAAATGACAGTATTCGATTATTTGCTTCTCCAGAAAACAGGCATCATAACTTAACAAAACACACGAGATCTCAAATCAAACATAAAAAGAAAACATTAAAAATACATCCTACACAGCAGAATCTTCATCTTATTGCTGACATTCAGGCAGCATCCACCAGTCCTGGGGTTTTCAGCTCCTACCCTCCAGTCCATGTTTGTGTACCCTCCCTCGGAAGCCAGAGCCTCCAGAGACACTGTTGGGGTTCCGAGATATAATCCCAGGCTCCCCTTTCTTATTACACTGTTTGTTTACCCCCCCCCCCCAGTAATCCATTGAACCAGTCACTGAGAGGTTAATGAAAAAACAACTTTATTCACAGAGGCTGAGACTTCGGGATAACAAAATATCGAATGATGGCCCTTCCACCACATTTTAAGTCAATCACAGTGATCCTGGATCTCAACAATAGGATCTCATCAAAGTTCTTCACATCAAGGACCCTGAAGCTCACCCGCCAAAGTGTTCCCACCAGCCCGGGCAGAAAGCGGTCGTGGATGCACGTGTGGGGCGGTAGCACACGCCTTCAGGATGAATTCTCAGTAAGTCGGCTCTGTGCCTACTAGTTACTAAATTATTCTGCCTGTCCAAAATATCCAACATATTAACCAACAGGCTCTCCTGATGTAAAGTTTGTGTTCATTTTTATTTGTCCTGGAAACTGCTCTAAAAAATGCAGAGACTGTCTCCACCTCCCTCCAAGAACTCATGGCTTATTGTGCTTTTCCCACATCAGATAAAATTAAAGTAACTTGGAGGTTCAGGAAATCAAGTTTCAGAACCACCAAAACAACCCAAAGAGAGATACCATAAGAGGTTAGATGCATTTCCCAAAAGTTTCAAGCTGTACCGGGCTGTGAAAAATCTCAATTTTCGTCACCAGATCTTTGTCTCAGCCCCCTGCCTTCCCGCCCACCCCTCACACCAGACTTCCAGTCACCTCCATAGGTGTTTATTTAGCTGCAAGCTCTGGGCCTGCCTGGTTGGGGCTTAGAGGGAGGAGCCAGTTGCAGTCGGCTGGGAAGCCTCCCACCAAGCCTCCTGTTCCTTGGGGTCCAGAGAGCCGCCTCCACAGACACCAGTGGGCTCCCTTACTCTTGCTGGCACTAACCCATCTCTCCCTCTACTTGCTTTCCATGTGTTTGTTTCACCCAACTCTTTTGATTAAAAGTAGTCCTTCACTACACAATTCTGGAAAATGTAGCAACGGTCAAGCCTAGATCTTGAAAAAAAAACATGGAAGTGGAAAATCTTCCGCTGTCTTAGGCATCTTCGCTCCCCCTCACACACTTCCGGTGTCTCCAGAAATCTTTCGACCCTTAAACAAAAAAGCAAAGAGATAGGAGGCTGGCTATTGCTGGTAACATGCGTTGGCGAACATGTGTATTGATTAACAAGCTATCATAATGCAACAAAATGCTAAATGATACAGAGTGCACTTTCGTAATAGAAGTTGTTAATACAGATGTTTTCAGAGGGCAATCCTTACAGTAAAAAGACTCAAGCATTTTAGCCAAAGAATATAGCATGTTCCTTTTACTATCTAGAAAGGAAAAGCGAAAAATTCTCCCTGGACTTCAGGGACAAACCCAGCTGTGAACACCCATCACCCCGACGAGCTCAAAGCCAAGGCCCAGGCCACAGTGACAACCGAGCTGGTGATGGTCAGACCGTGGCTCTCAGATAGAAAGGACCACACCGCGGCCACGTATCTGCCCTCGGGTTGTCTGCGCCCTCCCGTTCCCCAGACACGCAGGGCCTGTCTGGGTAGCCAGTGGGACCGACCTAAGGTCAAGGCATTTTCCTGCTCCCACAGGAGGAGGTCTGAGATGCCCCAGTCCCAGCGTGGGCAATGTCTTTTAAATCTCCGAAGCTGCTCCGGGTTCTGGGAAGGTCCGCCTTGCAGGAGGCAGGGGAGTGTGCCCATCCCTGCGCAGAGGTTGCTAATACTTCCCAGGAGTCGGCAGAGGAAATCATTTTTTAAAAAACACGCGACTTCTTCCTCCAGCGGTGGGAGTCCTGGTTGCTCACAAGAAGCTCAGACCAGGGCAGGGGAAAGATCAGGCACTGTTTGCTTTACTGGAAATGAAGCACCGTGTCGGGGAGCTGCAGAGGGAAATAGGAGAGGAAAGGGATCCCGAGCTGGTAAAAGCCGCCCTGGACGTGCGGGTCGAGCATCAGGGAAGCGTTGAAAGGTGGACGGAGGCCGGAGGAGGTGGCCAGAAGCGAGGCGCCCAGACAGCCGCCGGGCCCCTGCTTGGCGCCCCCCGGGAGCTCGCCCCCTCCAGCCGGCTTTTGCCCCTGCCGTCCCGCCAGGATGCTGTCTATGCTGAAGCTCTTGGACTTGTCCGAGCTCTTCGGAGAGCTGCGGGAGGCGGGGCGCGGAGGGGACCGCGAGCCATCCACCGTGCGCGCGGGCTGGCTGGCGGCCACGGCCGCTGCGCCCTGGAGCGCGTCGCCTGCGTCCCCAGAGGGCGACGCGGGCCTGGGCCAGTGGAGGGACGCCGGAGGAGAGGAGCCTTCCCGGAGGGGCGAGGGGCGCGCAGGCGCTCCCTCGTGGATGGGGGTCGCGGAGCGGGGGCGCGCTCCCCCTCTCTCCACCTCCGGCTGCGCTTCTGCGCCGCGCTCCTGCAGCTCGGCGCGGGCCCGCTTGGCCTCCGGGGCTCCGGGGCCCGGCTTGGGCTTCCTCTTCCGGCGCCGGTAGTTGCCATTCTCGAACATATCCAGGCAGCGAGGGTCCAGCGTCCAGTAGCTGCCCTTGCCGGGCCGTCCTTTCTCGCGGGGCACCTTGACGAAGCAGTCGTTGAGCGAGAGGTTGTGGCGGATGCTGTTCTGCCAGCCCTGTCGGTTATCCTGGTAGAAAGGGAAGCGGTCCATGATGAACTGGTAGATGCCGTTGAGTGTGACCCTCTGCTCAGGCGCATCCTGGATCGCCATGGCTATGAGCGCGATGTAGCTGTAGGGCGGCTTCTGGGGGGGCTCCACCCGGCCCGAGGCCGCCAGAGCGGCCGCGGGGGCGAAGGCCAGAGGCAGCCCGGGTCTCTCGGGGCCGTACAGATAGAGCATGGGAGAGGCGGCCAGAGCAGGCAGCCGGGGACTGAAGAGGTGGCTCATGGCGAGTGGGAGCCCGCGCTGCGCTCCGGCGTCGCAGGCGACCCAGGCGGCTTAGGGACTGTGCCCCGCACCGCAAGGGCCCTCCAGGGGAGCCTGCCCTGCGCCTGCCTCCCGCTCTGCCGCTCTCCCCGGCGGCTCGGGGCTCTGTCCCTTCTTCATGGCTTTAAAAATGTTAAATAATTGTTGTAAGTTTGCTATTATATGTTGACTTAGCGCTGGAAAATAAATTGTCTATGATAAACAGTCGCTGTGTTCTCAGCCCACCCACATTAATTAAAATTTCATTGCTGAAAAACTCCAAGCTTTTCCCTCCACGTGTCTTTTTGATACCAGCCAATCGGTTTCGGGGTTATTCCTTCATTTGTTTATAGAATTAGTCTGTTGATAAGTCCGCCCACCCAAGTTGAATCAAGCTGTGTTTATTTGGAAAAATTTCCGGGCACCCAATATATAAACGCACTGATCTGATGTTTGAAATATCACGTCCACCCCTTGACGCTGTAAGCACACACAGTCAGTGAGGCAGGATGTGGATAGCGGTGGCTCAGAGCGGGGTCTGCCAGGCCAGGAAGGAGAGGTGGGGGGGGGAGGGGCGCAGGGGTGAGTTTTACCCCTGGCCTGGGGGAGCCCCGAAGTCCCATGGCCTCCCACAAAAGATCTTTTCTTCTCCCAGGCTTAGTAGGAAATGTAGAGATGACACAGTCTCATAAAATGCCTTCTGAGGTCTTTTAAGAGCTCTTAGATATTTTGGCGGGGGAGAGGAGATAGACGGGAGTCTGATTAGAAGAGGATGCAGCCCTCCTTGGAGAGATCCTTGGGATGCCCCAGAGGAGCTGGGGGTGGAGGCGTACTCCCTGGGGGCCTAGCATCCCGAAAGGGGCAAACCTCGGGGCTCCCTGGGGACCTGGGGAAGAGGACTCCAGGAGCCCAGTTTCTCCCGAAGCCAGTGGCACAGGGCACTGAGAGTTGGAGAGGGCGTGCAGTACCGGGTCCATAGCTTAGTTGGGGAGGTTTCAAAGTAAACCCTTTTGGAGAGCTGAGGGGGAGAGACTAAGATCTTTCTGATGGGCCTGAGATTGCGAGGAGGAGCACCATAAAAGGGGAACTTGGCAGCTGGTGCAGCAGAGCTGGTATTTGTGAATGCAGGTCTCTTGCTTTATATTCTGTGCTTTCCTGTTTATAACAAGGAGGGGGTTATAACAACTTTACAAGTGCACGCAGCTGGCCCGTGATTACATTAAGCGTTTGGGAAGCCTGCTCGCTCTCCCGCCGCTCCCCTCCCCACTCACCCTGGGGTGTAAGCACTCCCCACCCGGTCTCATTTTACATTTAGCCACGTCCCGGTTTGAATCAAAAAGCCTGAATGATGCTGACTTAGAAGGAGGTGTCTCCCCCTACTCCACCGCCTTGGAGGGGTGGCACGTAACGTGACTAGTGCCTGTTTTACGATCTTTGCTGAATATATTTTAAAAGAAAGAAAGAAAAAGCTTGGGATAACTGAATTAACGTTTCTTGAGTCAACCGTGTGGATGCCAAAGAGAAGGCAGAGGAGTGAGGACGGCAGGTGAGGGTTGTAACGGCCCTCGAGGCTCCCCGGCAATTGGGAAGACACGCACTAAACCTGCGTTAATGAGGGAGGGGCCTGTCTGCTGCTGCTGTCACAGAGAGGCGACCCTATGCTGGGGACCGGCTGCCAGTGCTCAGGTCACCCCTGAACACGGAAAAGCAGGGAGAATCCCACTCTGAAATGCGGAATCCAGGAAGTAACCCATGTGTTTGGGGGTTCCGAATAGACTACAGGGGACCCGGTACGTTTGAAATACCAAAAAGGAAGTCACGGTCAGGGTCGAAAAACCGGTTTGGGGGCAGGCGGGGCTTGAGGGACAGCCAGGTCAGGCCCTGGGACACAACCAGGCCTCCGTCCCCAGCGCTGCAATTCTAACTTATGCCCAGTGTCCCGCCTGGCCTGGTCCAGGCTTTGGTCTTGAGGATGGCCCTCTAGCCAAGAGGGGGCGGGGCGCTGCCTTCTCTCTGGATCCCTGGCTTTCCTCGGAGCCCCCCTTTCAACCCTGGGATGGAAAAACAACCTCAATGTCGGCGCTTTTGCAACGCACGGGTACCACAGTCGCCGGAGTCACCCAACCCCTCCAGACCAGAGCGCCCCCTGCAAGCTCAAGTTTGGATCCAGCCTCGGTGCCGGCTCGAACAGACCCAGAGCCAGACCCAGAGCGAGAGACAAACCGGTGTTACTGCGCGGAGCCCCCACCTCCGCTCCCGGAGCCCTTCCTGGAGTTTCCCAGGCACCCAAAGTCCAGCACGTACATCCTTGCCTTTCCGGAAAGGCGCGCCACCGCAGCGCTCCTTCTAAACTCTAAGGCAAATCGGAGCTTGAATTCGTACAATAATAAACACCGCCCAATTTGGGCATGGGCGGGACGCAGGCGGAGACACGCGCAGCTGGTGGGCAGGGCACTGATAGTAAAGAAAAAACAACCCCAGTTCTAGTCGCGGTCTGGAGAGGCGAGCCCCACGTGCTTGCAGCAGTTAGCAACCTCTCTGAGAGGTTTCAGCCGCAGGACTCCGGCAGGGCGCCCTAACCCGGCTCCGGCAGGGGGAAGAATCCTGGGCTCCCAGGTGAAGTGTGTAACTTGAGCTTAGGAGGGGACCCTGCAGGAAGGAGCCCCGCGCTGCGGCTTATTTCCGGGGAGCGCAGGGAACAAGCACCGAGTGTCCGAGTGTGGATGCGCCCTCGTGCGGAAGCTCTGTCGGGTGAGGACCTATCGGAGGCTCGGTGGGGGGACCAGCTGAGCCTAGGAGACAGCCGGGCAGACTGGGTGGCTCAGAGAGCCAGATGGAGACGCTGAAAGTTCCCTGCAGGTTCATAGGTCTTCAAATCCCAGAAAAGCACATTCATCTCTGAAGTCAGTGGGAGTGCGTCTTCCAGATTGCACGAAAGCCCTGAAATCATGCTTCCGGAAGGACCGTGGCAGTTCCAGCTCTGGGGCCCAAGCACAAATTGGGTTCAGTGTGGGATGAGGGCAGAAAGTACCATTCCCAGCTCCCTGGCAGAAAGCCTGCTCCTTGGGCAGGCCAGGCACTAGCCTGGACCAAAGAGGCCTCACAATAAAAGTCTTCGGAGGAGAGACAGGAGTTCCTCCCATGCCCCGCTCCCACTACCCTTCTTCTGCTTCACCGGTAAATAAAGAGCAGACATTCAAGCTAACGATGATCTGCGCCATATTCCCAAATACCTGCCTCACTTTTCTACGTGTGAAGATAGTTAACGAATTGTATATATATTTGAATGAATGAATGATTCATTCATTCAGTTGAATGAACGAATGATTCTACCATATGTTTGAGAAGAGTGAGGGTGGAAGGATGCAAGGTCACCTTAATGACAAAATGTGGGCGAGGATGATGATAATAAGGGTAATACGAATAACTATGTCTTGCACACTACTGTGTGCTGGCACTGTTCTAAGTGCTTTCCTTGTATTGTTACTCCATCCTCACAGTAACCCTAAGAAACAGAAACATTTATCGTTCCCATTCTGCAGACCAGGCAACTGAGGCCAGGAAGTTAACTCACCTCAGGTCTCCTAGGAGGAAGTGTTCCAAACACAGGAAAACAATCACATTATAATAGCTACTGTGTGTGGTTCTTGAGAACCCTGGCAGCATCTATGGGAGATGCGAGGATGGATTCACCCATTTTACAGATGGTGAAACTGAGGCCGGGCACGGAACACCGGAAAACAACGGAGGTAGTAAACGGAACAGGAATTGGAACCCACATGGTGTCCTCCAAAGGGGGATTCTCTGAGGTCTGACACCCTCAGGTGAGCACAGAAGCTAAGTAATGTGTGTCTGGAGTAATCAAAGGGCAAGGGGACCCTCTGGAGAGGAGGGATGAGTGCCCCACCCCCAGAGCTGGGAGATTTGGGGCATTGTAAGTAGGAGACCCAGAGTCCTCACATCCTGCCAAAACCCAGGACACCCTCTCCTTCCCTACCCTCCTCTTCCACTTTGAAGGAATCTTAGAGCAGTGTCTTCTGCTTCTCTCAGGGGAAGTGAGCCATAAAGGTAATGGTTGGCCAGTCAGCTGATGCTGATTGAAGCCCAGAGAAAAGGGGCGGTTAGGGCCCGGGCACCACCCTGCCCAAGCACATCAGCATTTAGCCTGATATATGCAGTTAAGTGAGACCAAAGAATCCTTTCTCTTCTGTTATCCAGGTAAATCCTAATAGCTAACAGCCCTTACTATGGACTGGATGTTATCGAAGCACTTTCCCCACGGGTGTTGGGTTCCTTAATCCTCACGATAACCCTATTTGATGATCCTGTCATTTTTTCAGTTGAGAAATGGGCTCAGAGAGCCTGAGGTAGCATGCCCCAGGTCACGGGCACCCTCAGTCGGCCTGTGCGCGGTAGGGCCCGAGGTGGTGCCTGTGGATTTGGCTTAGAGAGAAAATCTCCATCGGGGAACCCATCTGGAAAAATAACATGAGGGCAGAGAGAGCGCCCAGAGGGGCTGCTGGAAAGGGAAGGTCCAGGATCAAGGGCCACCGAGCCTCCGTGAGGTCAGAACGGCCTCCCTGGCCTCCATGACCTCCCAGCCTGGGTGGGCATATGGAGTGAGCACAAAGCCCTCCCCGGGCTCCCCAACTCCATTCCCTTAAAGGGACCATCAATGCCAGCAAGTCCATCGAGCTGTCCACCCACCCCCTTCCCCTGTTCCAGCCTTCACACACTCACAGCCCCAGCATAAAGTCCCCACGGACCTGACCCAGGAAGAAACGCAGCGCCAGAGAGGCACCTTCAAGAATCCACCTCTACCCAAGCTATGTCTGTCTGCTTCTGCTGCAGAACAGAAACGTTGCAAAAGCCAGAGAGGGAAGGGCTTGCATAAGTGGAGGCGGTGGCGTCTTCCCAGGTGCAGCCGCGGCTGCCCAGCCTTCCCAACTCCCTGAAACTTTCCACCCCCTTCCCTACATGCCTATGTCAAAAAGCAAACATTTCAAATGCCTTGGTGAGCTGAGGCCGGGCAAAGAAGGAGGCAGGCAGGCAATGCTTCTCAGCGTTTGGGAAAGCATTTCAAGTATGTGGTGCTAACAGGCACTCGGAGGTGGCTCTGACCAGGGGGTCCCGCTGGGCTGGAGTCTGCCCCCCACTCCCCAGCCCCCCCCTGGCCTGGCTGCACCCAAAGGCGGCCCTACTCTCCACTCATCCACTCCCACCACGCCCTGACCGACCCGGCACGAGCACGTGGTCCCGAGGACGCAGGCACACATCCCCTGAGACGCCCGCCTGGTGCGGGCTGCCAGACCCCAGTGCATTCTGCTTATTCGTCACGGGAGTCTCTTCTCGATGTCACTCTCTCCACTCACCTCAGGTTTATGGTTATCAATAAATTTCCATTGGCCAACCTGGCCCAACACCCCCGTCCAGATTTCTGGATTGGGGCTGGGGCTGAGGATGGAGGCGGCGAGTACTCGGCCACTGGGGACCTGGGAGCTCTGCTCTGTGCTTTGAGTGAAGCTCACAAGCCTCTCCCAGGCCCAGAGGTGATCCCACCCACCCCCCAGGCAGTCTTGGGGTAAAGGGCAGGAGATGGACCTGGGAAGATTTATGAGCCAAATGCTGAAGTTCCCAGGACCCTGCATGTTCTTCTCCCACTAACTTCTGATATTCACTTCTTGCGAGCAGAGCAGGGGAGTGGGGATAAGCGAGGGCCCATCGCAGGAGCCGGCGATGCAGGAAAAAACATGCCCGCTGCCCTGAAATGCCCTTGCACTCACCTGCTCATTTTAGATGAGAAGGCCAAGGCGAGGGAGGGAAGGACTTTGTTCACACAGCGAGATGTGGTCCTCTAACCCCTAGCCCACTGCTCCAGCAACTCGAGGATGCGTGGCGCTACCGATTTTGGCGTCCTCGAGGACAAGCCACTTGAACCAGAGCAGTGAGGGCTGCCGGGCCACAGACCCAAGACTGGCCGTGGGAGAAGCCCAACTTTCAGCCTCTCTCCCTGAAAGCAGTGAGCCTGGGTGTCTCTCCGAGTCTTACAAGAAGCATGGCTCCTCCAGTTGCGGCCTCTCCAGGGCTAAGAACAACGTGCAGGATGCCCAAAGGCCACTGGGTCTCTTTGGCGGCCTTTATCTGTCAAAACTGGACCCTGGTTAGAGACACAGTCCACCCAGCCAAGGCCAGTCGGGGACGCAGGGTTATCTCTGTGGGAAACGGCCTCTGTTGTAGTGGTCGGGTCACTTCCATTTTATTTGCTGTATCTTTGAGACCTGCCCGGCTGTATCTTACTGGGTCAGGAAGAAACGTGGTTATCAGACGCAGCTTCACGCAAACTGCGTTCGGTGGACCACAGAGCCGCCTTAGCAAGGAGTCCCGGCAGACCTCAATCCGGCCCTTCCAGCCCCGACCTCCTTTCCCCTTTTCCTGAAAGGCCCTGGGCCTCCCGAGGAGAGCGGCGGAGGAAGGAGCGGCGAGCGGATGGAGACGTGGAGCCGGGACGCCCCGCGCAGTCTCTGCGCGACGGGGGCAGACGCGTAGGGTGGCGCGAAGACCAGCAAGGCAGCCGGCGGCGCCTGGGCTCCGCGCTCAGTCCCGGCGTCCGGTCTTTCCCACTCCGCGGAGCAACGGACGCCCCAGGCCACTGAGTCCCGAAGCCTCTCGGGCTGCTGCAGGCCGGGGCTGAGACTGGCTCCGAGCGCAGGGCCTCCCCCCCCCCACCGCCCACCCCACACGCGGCCGGCCTCCAGGCGCTTCCCGCACTCCCGGCCTCCTCGGCCCAGGGCCTGACTCGCCTCCATTCTGCCGCCTCCACAGGCCTGGATAACTCCTCCAAAGGTCCCCAGGTGGCCACGTTCCCCGGGGAATGGAAGGGCCCCTCGCCGTGGCCTCCGTGAGCTACCCGCTCAGGTGAGCGGCCCACGCACAGCGGGGACTTCTTTAAGAGGCTTTCCCAAAGTTAGGAGACCCCAGCGCCGTGTCAAGGGCAGATCAGATCTCTGACCCCGTGGTTCCATTTCTCTCTCCACTGTTTTCCATGTGTCTCTGAGACCTCCTCTGAGTTCTAAATCTTAAGGTGAGGGCAGGCTTTCAGGGAGGACTCTGAAATATCTGGGGAAGCAGAAAGCCAGCTAGAACACTCTCCTCGAGGGGAGCAAAGTGAAACCCCAGTGCCCGAGTCCGCAGTGAGCGATCTGCAGCCTCATTCTGCAGCTCAGAGAATGGTCTCAGGGGTCTCTCCCTCCCTCTCTCTGGTGCATCCCACTCAACTGAGCACCAAGGACCCGGGGGCTCACCACTCCTACGGTCATGAACAGGAATAAAATGCAATCTTTAAGTCTTAGCCAGGTGCCACCTCTGGGGCCACAGATTGAAAGAAGCTGTGTTGCACATATGGGGGAAATTATTATGCTCAAACTTCCCCCAATTCGATTTCAGCATAACACAGAGACAAAATGCCGTGTTAAAAACAACATAACGCCCAGGTTACATTCAAGGCTACTGCATCCAGCAAGATCACCTTCTGGAAAATCATCATCTCCTGAAGTGGTAAGTTCACAGGAGCTGCACTCTAGGCAAGGTACAGAGTGCCTTCTCACCTGCTGGGCTGGGAAACTAATTCCCAACTTGGAGCTCTGGACCCCAAAGTCACACACAGAGACCAAGAGGGGAGTTGCGTGTTTTGGTCAGTGAAACAGATAGTAACGCCATGCCCCCTCCCCTGCGCAGCCGCACCTCACAAAGGCTGCATGGCTATTTAAAATTTGAAGGACAAGGTATCAAAATTGAAAAGAAAAATAATCTATTATTTAAAGTCCTGGAAAAGTTGACAAATTTAAAACTCTAAAAGCAGTGTAAATTATTTTTGAAGTGCGACGAGGCTTTAAAATTTTTCACTGCAGTAGGGTAAACATTTAGAAATCAAATCCAGAAGTGAAGAGGTCAAAGATTCACCTCTGATCTGGTCACCGCCAGGGATGGTCATTAAATGGTACAGGATCAATCCCCTTTGGATTTCCGCCACCCGGGTTCAAATTCTTTTCTGGAGAACTATTAAAGTGGGGAAGGAAGTCCGTATTTTAGGAAACTGAGGAAAAGCAGGACTCCCCCTGGTTTGTTGTCAGCTAATGGAAAATGTTTATCCTCCTCTCCCTCACCTCCTAAATTGGAGATGGCTGGACACTGGGATGGAATGGCACTGTTTGTTTTGACTATTGGCATGTTTTTCTGCGTTTAACAAAATGCATTACAGCAAATGTCATTATGGCTCACAGCCCTTCAGGCAGCAACGTCCAAGCAGGACTGTTTCTTGATTGCCTCAGTCAGGGTGGGATTCTGAATTAATCGAAAGCCTTTTGTGACACTGGCGGGACAACAGGGGAGTTCCCCCAGTCTTCTGTGATCATCTGTAGATGTCTATACATTTACCCACCTGTGTAACAAAAATAATCAAAACAGGTGGATTTGTGAACACACCTGGTTTTTAAAAATTCGAGCATACAAACACACTGTCCGGACTTTGGGCAGAAAAACAACATGGGTTTATTTTAAGGCAAGTACAGCAATTAAGACCACATAAGACAGACACAGGTCAAGTTAAATTTTTGGTGTTTTTTTTTTTTCTTTTAGGAATGCTGGGGGAGGAATCTACTATACAACACCATCACACTTTGTAAATAAAAAGTATCAGATACTTGACTTTATCCGCCAGCAACAACAAAAAATAAATTATTTTCTTGTTTTGTAAAAGACCTACAAGTGGGAGAAGAATCATATCTCATAATTGTACGGGGGCCGCATGGGTTCCTTGAATATTCACTTTGGCAGTTAGAAATGGTCGGGCAAGATGAGAAATGATCCAGTGAACTCAACTTTAAATATTATATTAATGGCTCTGAAAAACAACAAAAAAATAGCCTGATTACAAATCCACACATTTGTACAGCACGGTTAGAGAAATTTAAAATTACACACAGCACATACATAATCTCTAGAGACCCCCATAGACCTATGGGGGTCTCTACAGAGAACCATTACTGGATCGCTATGGGATTTGGTCCATAAGTTATAATTTTTGAAACCCCGAGTGGAGCAGTGAGCACAGCCATCCTGGAAGGGGAGGGGGATTTTAAAATCATTATTCATTTCGTTGGGCCGCGTCCCTGTACTGGGGCCTCTTGGGATCTCAGAAACGGGGCGGCGAATTAAAGTTACCTGCAGCTTCGCAGAGGGCTGAGGCTGGCGCGCGCGCTCTGTGCTCCCGGGTCTGCGGAAAAAGCGGTGGGCAAGTTTGGGTTCTTTTTGCGTCTCCGCAGCCTGAACTGTTTGAGAGGGTCGCGTCTGGGAGGCGAAGCCAGAGCGGGCCAGGGCAGAGGAGGGCCGGGGCAGGTCAGTATTTCGTGCAGTCATAGGAATATGGAGCTGCGTGGCGGTAGAGAGAAGGCGTAGATCTGTAGGGCAGCTGACAGCTCGCGTTGCTGCTCACCTGGGGTTCCCCGAGGGTCGAGTTCTCAATCCCCAGCCGGTGGGAGTTGAACATCTCCCTGACGTTAGGGAAAGTCTGCTGCTGGGCTGCGAACGTGTGGCCGGAGAGGTGGTTGAGGTCCCCGCTGTGGTTCAGATACCAGGACGCCGCCTGGGCCGCGGCGGCCCCGGGCTGCGGCGCCGGCTGGGGCTGGGGAGCCGGCGGGGGCGGCGGCGCCTGCGGGTGGTGGTGGCCGTGATGCTGGTGGTGATGGCCGGCGGCGGCGAGCGCGCCCTCCTGGCCGGCGGCGAGGTTGAGGGCGCTCAGGGGCGATGTGGGGCCGCTCGGGTGGTCCGAGAGGGCCTCGTCCAGCGCGGGCGGGACGCACATGTGCGCCGGCCGCTCGGCCCCGGTGTACAGGCTCATGGCGCGCATGCTGCACTGGTAGCCCCCGGCGCCCGCAGCCTCCAGGCCCTGCGCGCACGGCTGGCCGTAGGCAGCGGGCGGCGCGGCGGCGTAGGGCAGAGCCAGCGGCGGCACCACCAGGCCCGCGCGCCCGGCCGCGGGGCTCAGCTCGCCGCCCGGCGGCGACGTTCGCAGCGTCATGATATTCTCCACGCTGAAGCCGGGCAGCCCGTTGGGCGCGCCTGCGTGGTGCTCCGGCAGCGAGCCGTCGGGGGAGCCGGCGGGCGTAGAGGCCGCGCTGCGTGGGCTGCCCTGCAGCGCACTCTCGGGGCTCAGCGTCTCCACCTTGGTGATGACCGGCAGCGCCGGCGACGCCGCCTCGCTCTTGATCACCACCTTCTTCTCGGCCTCCTTGGGGGCGTCCGCTAGTGGGGGGGCGGCCGGGGCGCCCTTGGACGCCGCCGGGGGCGGCTCCTTGAGGTGGGCCCGCTCCTCCTTCTCCTTGGGCACGTCCTTCTTCTTGAAGCGCCGCCGGCGCCGCAGGAAGCTGCCGTTCTCGAACATGTTGTAGGAGTCCGGGTCCAGGGTCCAGTAGCTGCCCTTGCCAGGTTTCTTGTCGTCGCGGGGGACCTTGACGAAGCACTCGTTGAGCGAGAGGTTGTGGCGGATGCTGTTCTGCCAGCCCTGCTTGTTCTCCCGGTAGAAGGGAAAGCGATCCATGATGAACTGGTAGATGCCGTTCAGGGTGATCTTCTTCTCGGGCGCGTTCTGGATCGCCATGGTTATGAGCGCGATGTAGCTGTAGGGCGGCTTCACGAGGTCCTTGGGCGCCGCGGGCTGGTGGTGGTGGTAGGGCGCGTAGGAGCGGCCCATGCCCGCGCCGTACTGCTCCGGGTGCCCCGAGTAGACACCCATGGGGCTGGCCATGCCTCCGTAGCTGCCCGCCGCCCGGTAGTAATTCTGCTCGCTCAAGTAGGGCACCACTCCCAGGGCGTTGGGGTCGGACACAGAGTAGCGCGCCTGCATGCTGCGTCCGAGACGGCTAGCCACCGCCTGCGCGCACGGACCGCGAGGAAGGCCCTACGAGAGCGAGCGCGAGCGAGAGAGCGCGAGAGGGAGGAAGGGAGCCGGCGGGGGGGAGCCCCGGGCGCCTAGAAGCCTCAGGGGTGAGCTGGAGGAGGCGCCGGGAAGGGGCGCCCGCCTTTGGGCCGGGAAGGGCGCTCTCTTTCAGCGGACCGGGCGGAGCAGCATCCTGGAGGGCGCGCCCGGGCGAACGCAGCGCCGGCCCCCGCTCGCTCGCCCGCTCGCTCTCGGGACTCGGCGGGTGGCAGCCCGGGCGGGCGGCCGGGGACGGAGCGGAGACGCCGCGCGCGCGGTGGACCGAGGCTGGCCCCTCGGTCCGCGTCAGGAAGGGGAAGGCGGCTCTCCAAGGCCCCCCAGCAAATCGGCAGCCCTGAGGGTCGGAGAGCCGGGGTCCAGAGTGCTACCCTGCCGAGCCCGGAAAAAGAGGCGAAGTCCCTTTTAGGGAATGGGAAAAGTTTCAAAAGTCTTCTTGCTGAAAGCGAGTTTTTACTTTCCTCCAGCCACGCCCCCTCCGGGAACTTTGGACCAATAACCCGGCCGCTCTGGGGACTTGGCACCAATCAGGACGAGGAGCGCCGGAATCCGTCGGCTCTAAGACCCAGCCGCGCAAAACCAGACTTCTGCAGCTCAGTCTTAACTTGAAAAGATTTTTTAAAAAGTTATATCTTATTAAAATTTATTTTATTATCACATTTTGGTTAATGGGCCCACGTGCCCAGAGCAAAAGAAAAAAACAAAAAAACCCCGACGCTCCTTCGCAGATAAAAGTCAGTTTGAGATATAAAATCGAATTGATTAATGTAGTCCAGTATCTCCCCAAAGACCTTGTAAGTAGCAAAGAACCTGGGACTATTTTTCTTATTAATGAGTGATGAGGCAAATAATTAGATTTCCTAATTATCGGGGTCCAGGTGTAATGGCTTCCAAGTAAACGTGCTGGACTGGAATGGAGGAGCCTCCGCTGTGTGTTGTCATTATTTAAGCAAATAATTAACAATCAACGGGAAGTTTCCAGGTTCAGGGCAGTCAAGAATAACCTATAAAGGTTTTAGAGGCAAATTATAGAAACCGAGTGCCCCTCACCCCAACCTGAGGAGGCAGGCCGAGGCGTCTATAGGGGAAAGGCGAAGTGGGGAAAGTAGCGACATCTTGACGATATAATCCTCTAAATTCGCCGTGGATTCAGTAAATCATCCACGACATCGGGAGCCGTTTTGTGGGGTTTGGGGAAGAGAGTGAAATAATTCTGTTCATTTCCCCCTTTCCCCTCCCGCGTAGACGCTTGCAGCCCACCAACTCCAGCTTCGCAGCGTGTCTCCCTTTTCCCAGAGATAAATTCCCTTTGACAGGCTGACTCCCGCGCTCCCCGAAGATGGGAACAATGCACCAGCCACCCGGCCCCGGGAAAGCCGGGTTCCTCTGCGCGCGAGGAGAAACCCGAGCCGCACCCCGCGCCCTGCACTCTGAGCCCTGCGCTCCGCGCTCTGCGCTCCGCTGGGGCTTCGCGCTGGACGCGCGTCCGTAGAGCGGGTTCCCGACCGGCGCCCCGCCGGCTGGAACCCACAACCCTGGGCGCAGCTCTTGCTTCCAGTTCCTGGAGAAGCCCCTTGGGATTCTCCAAGTTAACTTTCTGTATTTCAGTCTTTTCTGTTTGGCTGTTGTTTGATAAGGTGATTTGGGCACTGGGGCTCCGCGAGAGGATGGGGTAAGCGATTGCAAATGGTTAAAGACACCTCCGGAGATGGTATTATTCGGGATATCGACCTGGAGCGACTCGGAGATCCTCGCCCTTCAAAGCTTTCTCCTTCTCTCTAGGAGTCCCAGAAAGTTTGTTTATTTGTGGACTGAGTATTTATTTCTTCAACACCTCGAATAATCAGGTCCCCCTCCGCTCGCTTCCCCGAAGGGGCAGGACATCTATAAGACGGGCTAAATGCTGGTCAGAATTCTTCTGGAAGTTGTCGGTCTGGTTGGGAAGGGAAGAAGACTTCGGATAAAACTTTTGTATTTCGGAATTCCTTTTCCCCTCCTCACTCTCCCATCAGTTGTTTATTAGATTCCCAGGAAAAGGGTTTGAGAGAATCTACGGTCAGTCTTATCTTTGGGGGAGGTGAGTAGAACGCACTGGGGATACTTCATTCATTTTCAATAACAGAACAAAAGAAAAACATTTATATGCATTATCTTTGAATGGTATTATCTCCTGATAAATTCAAAATCAAAGGGAAAGTACAAAATAGTTTCCTATTACCTCGAATATTCTGCTTCTGAAACATTCGCTATATTTTTTTATGGGTGCTCTGGGTTCTTTCTCTAACTTGATTTTTTGGGGGGCAACGAAGTAAAATAAACTGCCCAGTCCTCAGCTCACAGGTGAATGGTTTGAGCGTTCTCCGCAACCCTCCAACTCCCACTACAACTTTATTATTTTTTCATACCTCCAGTATTTTCACATCCATTAAAAAAAACAAAAAAACCCAAAAAAACCTCTAGCAAAAAGTGTCTTTCTCCTGGAGTACGTGACAGGCAGCCCGAGTTCTCACAATTTTACTGGAAATGCAAACTATTGATCAAGAAACACTCCTCAGTCTGTAGACTTTCTGGAGGAATATTATTTACTCTGCTTTTACGAGGTGCCTTAAGAAAAAAAGCCTTATCACAGCACAGGACAAAAACCAAAATAGCTAAGGACCACGGAAAATAAATCCCAAAATGGCAGTTTTTGCCTGAGTTTATATTTACAAGGGTGTCCAGGTTTAAACCAATGACATCTGAAAAGAACTAGGCTGAATGGCCTAAATTATTACCCCCCCCCAAAAAAAGAGTGGGATGGGAAGGGAAAAAATCCTTATAATCAAGACAGAAAAGGTGAGAGAGACATTTTCCTTTGCCCCTGGAATTAGGTTTCTTCTCCGCTCGGTAGGACTCCGGGAGAGATGTTTGTTCAGGTTATTAAAACAACACCTTCCACACACCTGGACTTTGCAAAAACCATGTTTCCGATCTTTTCTTTTTCCTGCCAAGGTATTTTGGATTGGGGGCTGCTGATTTCTTCCTTTCTTGACCTTGCTGTCAGTGAGCCGAAAGCCAAATCGGGCCCCAGAGAGCCCTGTGCATTAGTAGAATAATAAGCGACGATAAAGGCAGAAGATATTCAAGTCACTCCCCCACCCCCGGCCCCGCGCCCCACCGCACAGTCTTTGCCTGGGCGCCGCGGGCTCCTGCACCTGGAAGCGGCTCGGGCGGACCTGTGGTGTTGGCGCCACCTTGAGGCCCATCAGGGAACTACTCTTGAAATAGTGGGGCGGGGTTGGGGGGAAACTCAACCATTCTGGTTACAATGGAGGTGCTGACACCTTATGGATGCACCTTAGCATTGCATGGCAGGAATAAAGTTCAAAATCTCTGAGAGAGAAAGGTAAATAAACTGTGCGCGGCGAGTCGATCAAGAAAATACAAAACATTTTCCACGGTTTTGCGATGTGTCAAGAACATGATGTGTTGGAAAACAGAAGTGTCTTTGAAACTGCTTGGGGAGCAAGAAATCCCCTCTAGGGAGACTCGCTGAGGTTTTAAGCAAATAAAACCTGCGCCTCTTAGGTGTCTACAAGTCTGGCTATATTCTTGCCAGAGTTGTTAACAAATTGCTCTCCTCGTGTCTTCCCAGGACAGCTGTCTTTCTGCCCGATGTGTGGCGTGAGTTTCAGGGAACTCATCAAAAATGTTTGGGCTGCACGTGTGTGCCTGACATTGGCTTTAACAACCCTTAACTTTAACCAAAGTTAAGGGAGACTTACAACACCTCTGCAGCCGCTTCTGCTTTTGAGGAACAACAGATCAGACAAGTGAAAGGATTTTTGTGTCTCTCCTCACTATTTTCAATACATTTCTCTCCTGGGCTCATGAGGTTTTAGGGAAAGGGACCAGAAATGAGAGCCGTCTCAGTCTTCCGAAAGCTACTTGGGATCTGATGAACCCTTGAGTTCATCAGAGCCAATGCTGCTTCTTAGAAATCCATTGCAATCCAGCTCCTAGAAATTTTTTCCAGGACAAAAAGTGTGTGCCTGATGAAAACTGTCCAAACCACCGTTCACAAATGGTAGCACCATAAACAACAAAATAACAGGGGTAAGGACTGTTCTTGGTTAAAAGATTAAAGAAACTGAACAACTAAATGCAATATTTAATCCTAGATGGAGGAAATTTTTTAAAAACACTAATAGAGGAGAATACCTGGGGAAGTTTGAATATCATGTGTGTATTAGGTAATTTTTATCAAGGTTAAAATTCTTGAGTGTGATAATTATATGTGGTCAAGTGAGAACATGTCTTGTTTTTAAAAGATGCATGTCAAAATATTTAGAGCTGATATTCATCATCTCTGCAACTTTTAAAAGATTCAACCAAGGGGGAGGGTGTGGACAGAGAGGAGAAGGAAAGAGAAAGTTATCTAAAATGTACTAAAATGCGGACAATTGCTGAACCCATGGTATGTGGGTATTCATTGTTTATTGGTCTTGCAATTTCTCTCTAAGTTTGAAATTTTTCAAAATTAAAGAAAAAGATTGGGAGAAAACCATCTTTGTTACTCTGGAAATTTAAAAAGGGATGTGACACAGAGCAAACATCTTTCCATGGAAGGAAATTAGGGTTTCCGTATTGCAAACACTAATGTAGGGGCCTAATTTGGCCCCCAATGTCCCCTCTCCTTGTGTTCTAGAAGTTTCTGGAAAACAATCTTGAACAACCATGGAGTTTATCACATTAACTTGTGGTTGTTTTAAAAAAATAACAACCAAACGCTGATTGTCTAAGGAGCTTATCTATCTGTATAATTCAAGCATCACCACAATTAATACCATCAAAATTGTAAGAAATCCAATAGAGTACTGTAGATGTTTCTGAAACAGAATATTAAAGATATACATATGTTTCTTCTTAAAGAGAGTCAATTGCCTACCTCTTTCTGCTGCCCGTTTCATGCCAGTTCTATACAGTTGCCCTCATGCATGTTGCTATGCAATTGGTTGGCTTACACAGTGTATCAGTCAGTTGAGGCTGGTGTATGCTGCAGTAACAAACAACCGGAGTCTCACTGACTTCATCTTGAGCCAACCCCAGCTGGGTGTCACTCAGGAGCCTGGGTTTTCAAAGGCTGCCCCTCCTGTCACCTTGGCAGGGGCAGGAGAGGCAGATTCTGCCCTGGGAATTAAGTGTCCAAGTGACACATGGCACTTCTGTTCACAACTCATCGGCCTGGACAGATCATGTGGCCCCAACACACCCCTGGGGCAGGGAGTTCAGTCTTCCCTGGACCCAGGCAGATGGGTGAGCTGACTTTTGTTTAGCAGTCTCATGTGTGCCACACATGTCCTACCTCTCCAGGCAGCTAGTGACTCTGTCTTGTTTCTCTCTGCAGCCCCAGTGCCTGGCAGGGTACCTTGGGGCATAATAGTACACAAGAAGTGTTTATTGAACGAACGTATGACTTGTCCAAGACTTTCCTCCCTAATAAATAAGGGAAAATATAACGCATGCATACTGTGTGCCAAGATGTTCTGCCTGTGACATCTCATTTAATCCTCTTTTGGGGTAGGTACTGTTAATATCACCATTTTACAGGGGAGGAACCTTAGGTTTAGAGATCTTAAGTAACCACAAATTTTCAGCTACAAGTGAGAGAATCAGGATCTTTTAACCCATTAATTTGCTGCCTCTTTAAGATTAGGGTTAGCATCTTGGAAATTAGAGTCAACTTAAAACGTTAAAATACAAACTTCTATATAAATAAAAATAGTCTATATGGAAACATACATTTATGTAATTTCATAACTATATATACACAGTCAATAGCGTATGCACGAAGGCATGACTTCTGAACACACGACTCAATGTCTATGAAATTTTAGCTTCTTATACCACCACCTTGCAAGCCTAATTAACCCGGTAGGGTAAAAGGATTCATTATCAGAGCCTGCAAGAAGCGACTGCTCTCTGGGAGGTGCAGACAGGGCTTTGATTTTTGGACAGGGCAGGGAGAGAAAGAGGTGAGGAGGCTGTATGTTTTTCACCGAATTTGCAGACTGTGGGATGTGTGTTCTGAGCCCCAGAGAATACACCAGACTTGGAATCACCGTCCTGCCTGAAAGTGACCACCGGGTCTCACGGTGACGATAAGCAAGGGAGGCCCTAGGGGGACTGTAAAGGACCGAATGAAGCAGAGCGGCTCCCCAGGGGGAAGGGAATCTTCTAGCTTCTCGGGAGCCATCCTTTTTTATTAGAATTATTTATTTGTTTAGCACTTTAGGAGGGGTGTGTGTGTGTGTGTGTGTAGATGATGCAGGGGGAAGTCAGGAAACAGAAAATAAACTGTGGCATTTAACGTTTGTAGGGTCCCACAGGAGAGGGATCGCGGCATGGAGGAGCAATCCAGGCCGGCTTCCCGGAGTAGGGGGCCTCTGGGGAATAGAACAGGAGGTAGCTGTGTTTGAATTGGCAGTGGGCTCCGACAGGCCAGGGGTTGTTCACTCGGTAGCTCCCCAGCGCCCGGCAAACGCGCGTCGGAGCAGGGCCTCTGTGCTTGGCCTGCTTAGAGAACAAACCCTCAGGCCCCACGCCCACCTCCCTTCGCAAGGCCCGCGGAGCCGCATGCGCATGCGCGCCGCGGAACGTTCCCACCAGGCCTCCGCGGCTACGCCACCGCCCCCACCCCCACCCCAGGCCAGTGCGCAGGCGCTTGGAGGGCGCGCGCAGGTGTCGTCACTTCGTGTCGGACTCCGCTGGGTGAGGTGTCGCGCACTGACGGCGTCGCCATGGAGCCGAGGGCGGGTGAGGGGCCGCCGGAGGGACCACCTGAGAGACGGGCGGGGACGCGGAGGGGCCGCTGAGAGACGGGCGGGGACGCGGAGGGGCCGCTGAGAGACGGGCGGGGACGCGGAGGGGCCGCTGAGAGACGGGCGGGGACGCGGAGGGGCCGCTGAGAGACGCGCGGGGACGCGGAGGGGTCCCCGGGGATTGGGCAGACGGGACGTGGAGGGGCGGGCGGGGTCTCAGAGGGGTCGGAGCCGGGTGCGGGGTCGAACCTGCGGCGGGTTGGGACCCGGATACCCGACACTGTCAGTGGAGCAGGTGGGAAGAGGAAGGGAGGCCATCTTCTGGGTACGTGGTACTGTCCGTGCGTCCCCGTGAGACGTGTCTCCCGTATCCCGTCCTCTTTACAGCAGGAGAAACGGAGGCTCACAGCTGCTGGCGGGGGCACGACTGGAAGCCAGTTTAACCTAAACGCTGGGGTGCTGCGTCACAGACCTCTTAACGGACGGTTTCCGAGACCTAGGCTGTCCCAGGCCCTTCCCTAGGCCTCGGGGAGGCTCGCCCCAGAGCCCCTGAGCTTTGGTTACTCATTGCAGAATTGCCTGGCAAAGGTGTTACCAAGGCCGTTGGCGCCCCAGGGTCTGTTAAAGCCCGGTTCGACAACCGTGAATAAATCCCCTCCTCCCTTACTGTCCGGGTAGCATGGAAACAGCACAGTAAACAGGTGCCGATAGTTCAGTGGGATGGTGACAAAGACCTTTGGAGATGCCAGCAGTGACCTCAGGGCTAGAGATAGAAGGAACGAGACCCAGCCTGACCTGTTGGGCAGTTACGAACAGGGTTCATGCATTTCTCACATTAATATATGTCGCCTTTTATTATTCTAATTATTTCCCATGTTTTGGTAACTTCCCAAGGGCAAGAACCTGCCCTTTTGTTCTCTCCCTCCCCTTGCGATTAGCCCAGTGCTTTCTAAATGGGAGTCACTGGGATGTTTGTGATTTATTGACTGTGGAGTAAGGGCCCCAATGCCTACATCTCTTGTGTCCCACACAGCACTGTGCACAGTGTTGGGGATATCATTGGATGTCTGGGTTGTTAGTGAAAGTGATAAATATAGTAGCCTTTTAATAGTTGTGTCGATGTAATGGTTTCTGTTGGAAAAAACAAGCAGTGAGCGTGCTCTGGGTTCCTCAACGGGGGAGGGTCCTAAAGGAGGGACGTCTGTCTGTGACCCAGCACTCAGAATACTTTCTGGGGGAGGTGGCGTCTCAGCTAGGCCTGAAGGGACAGGAAGGGGAGAACCTGGGAGGGGAGGGGAGGGGAGGCGGTACAAAGGCCTGAAAAAGACAGGGGGACAGGTGTGTGGGGCTAGGGGCCGACATGGTTGGGCCACTTTTTGAATTCGATGTGAGAGTGACAGGAGATGAGGCTGAGGTGGCCGGCAGAGCTTTGCAACTCATTCCACACCCTGTGCCAGGGATCCTCGGGCCACTGGAACAGCATGGAGGGGAGACTTCCTGGAGGTGGTGCCGAAGCTGGGCCTTGAAGAGTGAGGGTTTGCCTGAGGGACAGGGAGTAGAACAGACTTTCCAGCAGAGACCAGCAAATGCAGAGCTCCCAGCAGGAAAGAGCAAGCCAAGTGCTGGAAACTGCCTGCATGGCCCTACCCAGGCCAGCAGTAGCGTAGCCTTGGCCTGCGTCCGTGGAGATGCGTGTACACTCGAGTCTGCATTCTTGATTTCTGCAGTGGTTCAGAAGCACAGCTGGGGTCAAGAGGCACCAGCAGTGTTGGCAGGAAGTCCAGGAGGCTCTGGGGCCTGGCTGTGAAGGGCCTGGCATGGCTGCGGTTCCAGGGGAGTCTGTGTCTAGCCTGTGGGCATAAGCAGTGGAAACCTTTGGCTCTGGCCCTGAACACCTTAAAACTACACGTAGGGGTTTAACAAATGGCTATAAAATGGGCAAGGGCTGTAAGGCATACATCAGTAACAAGGTTGGAAACCACCTGTTGCCCATCAGTCTTGAGTAAAATTTGACCTGCCCCCATCGTGGAAAACTGGGCAGCTGCAGAAAAGGATGAGGGTGCTTTTGTATACCGTATGGACCAGTCTGCAGGACAGTAAGTAAATAGCAGAGTTGAAAGCAGTGTATGTAGCTGCATGTATAGCACACCCTCTTAGGGAAAGAGGATGAGGGCAAGAATGGAGTGTCTCCAGGGAGAAGTCTGAGATGCCTGGGGAAGAATTCACTAGAACAAATAGGTGCACTGATTGCCTTGGGGGAAGGGACCCGGTACTCAGCAGACTGTGAGGAGACAGACTCTTCATTATAGATGCCTTTGTATGTTTTAAAGCTCCATTTACAAAAGAATTAAGCTTTTACAATGTAATTGATTCACAAGAGTCAAAGCCACACAATTGCTCAATGTTTATGGCTAGAAGCCAGCTGCCAGCCACATCCCACCCCCCAGGGTGGTGGCTCCCAGCTCTCTGGGCTGCTCCCTTGTGTCACTTTTGAGCAGCCTCCACTCCAGCAGGGGAGACTGAGGACTTGAGAGGTTGAACCTGCCCCTGTTTCCTGCCTGGGTGATGAGAGGTGCCCCGTCACACCAAAGTGATTTGAAACAGACTTCTGTATGAGTGCAGGGATATCCTTTCGGACAAAGGAAAACAAAAATTCAGTGACTATCTTAAAATTGTTTATATGCATGTGCTGATTTTATTTTTTCCTGCTTAACTGGAAACTGCTTTTCGTGGTTCTCCATTCCAGGAGGGGCACGTGGTTGGTGTGGATTTTCTTAGGACTTTCCCAGTCACGTCCTTAAGGAATATTTGTTGCCTAAAAATCCATTACCAAAGCGAGGTCTGGAATAAAGAGTCCCACAATAAAGGGGGCTGTAGTTGGTAATCCAGAATAGTAGCTGAGTTATGAGTCACTTAGGTCTAAGAGAAGCGAACAGGACTTACAGCAGGAGTGAAGTAATCACAGCCGTCTCAAGACCGATAGACTGAGACTGAGATCACAGAGACTTAGCAGAACTGGTATCTCCGCGTGAGGGGTTAGGAATGCTTGGGTCCATGGCTTGGCTTGCGTTTGTTCTCCTGCCGCTGCAGGTTCATAGAACTAGCTTAATTAACACTTGGGTTACGTTGCATTTACACTGTGTTTGGACTATAGCAGTTTATTGAGGTGGAAAAACTTACCACTGACCCTAGTTTTTCGACGTAGGGATCAGAAGCCCTAGGTTCTGTCTGGTGGGGCAGAGCTGGGGGTGCAGCGGGAGCGGGCGAGCGCTGGGCCCTGGGACTGCTGCGCTGTGGGCTTCCTGTCTGTGGGTTTATCAGTCACACCCTTTACTGCCATAGGTGTTTCCAAACAGGACATTCGTGAGCAGATTTGGGACTACATGGAGGCACGAAATCTAGCTGATTTCCCCCGGCCTGTTCATCACAGGATTCCCAACTTCAAGGTACTGAAGCATTCCTGGAGCATTCACAGTGAAAGCAGGATACCCCTAGATGAGTAACAGTGGTAATACCGTTACCTTCCTGCTTCACGGCGGATTTGAACTCGGTGAACAGTGAGTGGTGTGAAATCTGAACCAGCTGGCCGGGGTGTTTTTATGCTTTGAGATGTCCTTCATCATGTTACTTAACCTTCACTCTTGAGCACCTCGTGCCTTTCTGTGCAGGGTTGGTGGGTGGGTCGCATCTTGCCATGAGGAGGTGCTAAGGCTACTGTTCCCCGTTTGGTACAGAGTGAAATATTTCTCCTGGCTGGAAGCATTCGATGGTTGTGGTGCCTTTTCACACAGTTGGTTCCTAAGGAGTGACGTGCTCTGAGAGGGAGCCCCAGCCAGCGAGGCTGGCTTTTCAGCCCTTTCTACCTGGCTGCTTCCTTAGACATTTCTCGGGTGACCCCAGACCTGGTCTCAGAATCGGCCCCCACGCCTGTCTGGGGGAGATGCTGGAGCATCAGGCTGAGGGTGGCCCAGGGTGGTGGCCTCTTAGTAACGTGCACTTGCATTTAAAAACAGGGTGCTTCTCGGGCCGCTGAGCATTTCCCACGTTTGCAGGCGTTCAAAATGGCCAGAACCATTAAAGTCAACCCTGACGCACCCCAGAAAAATGCCCGCTTCTTCGTCCTCAACGTAAGTGCACCTCTGTCTATCTGCCTAACCAGGGCTCTTATCTGGCTTGCCAAAACATCAAAGACCTCGCGGTTTTTGCCAGAACGCAGGAGGTTAAAGTGGACCCTGATAAACCGCTGGAAGGCGTCCGGCTGCTGGCGCTGCAGGTAATCCCATTCCCTGAGCCTGAGCCCTGGCTACTGAGCGGCCCACCTTCCCCAGGGGGCTGGCAAATGTGCACAGTCCCACATTTGGAAAGATGGTGCTTCTGACTCCCTCCAGTGCAGAATGTGTCCTTGGAGTTGTTTTTTCCAGGATGGTCCAGAGCTCTTCCCTTGTCTGTCGGTCTAGAAGTCCTGAACATCTCTGAATTAAAAGAGAAAAGACTTTGAAACCCTGACTTTGAGGCATCCCAATTCTAATGTACCTCTCCAGAAGCGAACGATTACAATATATTTCATCTGCTACATTTGTAATACTATAATTCTTCGAAACTTGATAACCCATGAGTAAGAGATCTGAGAAATGAGTCCCCAAAATATATGAATTAGAACAGTGTTTCTTAACGTAGATATAATAGGCCCCTTTTCAAGAGGAAAAATTCCCCCAGGGTTGCTTCAATTTATTATAATTTAATAAGTATAAACATAAAACTTGATATAAAGTATAAGGCTCAGGATCTTATGTGACTGTAAAACCAAAGTAAACATGTAAATTACATATAAACCAAACTATAAAAGCAGTAAAATTCAGATAACATCACTCATTTAAAGTAATGGATGATGTTGTTTTGCCGAAACAAAACACCGTTTACAGTGAGTATAGTGCTGCGTGTGGCAGTGCGGGGTCTGTGGGATTCTGCTGTATGCCACCAGGCCTCGGGTGGTGACTCAGTTTCCCTACAACTCCTGAGAATCCTCGCTCTGCGGGCGCGTTTCATCCTGTGTGGGAAAGTGCATACCTCGGCAGGCAGGGGCAGCGCGATGCCTACGGCCGCAGATCACACTTGGGGGCACAGCTTCCCAGGCTTGACCCCAGACCTTCATTCGGTTCTAGAACCTGTTCATAGTAAACGCCCTGATGGAACTTTGAGATCCCTGGGCCTGAGCACACTGGCTGTAAGTCAGCACCCCTGAGGAGCTCTGGAGACTCTTGCCAGTGTCCGCTTCTGAGTCAGGCTCGAGTGGAACTGTACTTTGCTGAGGCTCAGAGCTCCCCGGGGCACTCTGGTGTACAGCTGAGGGGTGATCAGAGTAGTGTGCAGTATGCCAGGATCTGGAGACTGCAAATAAAACCACCACCTCTGTCACACTCAAAAGGAGAGCAGCACGTACTCGTTACTTTTGCTGAAATACTCTTCTCGGGGTTGAAAACCTTTTTTTAATAAGCCAGACTGTGTTTTTATAGGTCTTTTGTTGGTCTCAGGCTGTCATCTCCTGCACAAAAAGTAAAACGTGATTTTTTACATGAAGGAGTTTATAAATTTTATGATTGCCTCATGGCCCACCCCTGAATACTCTGCAGCGCTGTCCTTGGGCCTTGTTTCTCCAACTTTCTTGCGTGTCAGGATTACCGGCTGGGCTTGTTAAAGCAGGTTGCTGGGCCCCACAGGGCTTCTGATCACTTCTGACAGGTGTCCAGGGGCTGCTGATGCTGCTGGCCAGGGACCCCCACTTTGAAAACCCCTGCCCTGGGGCTCGCAGTAGGTATTTGAGAACTAAATAGAAGAAGACGGTTATCAACACAGGTCAATATAAAATACTAATTGTAATGAGCACTGATCTCTCAGACTGTGATTTATTGAGCAGCAAACTAGATACAAGTGCTTGACGGGGTAATGTTTTTAATGTGGCTGTGTAATGCCAGCTTCAAGATAAAACATCCCTGTACCTGGATAGTGCTTAATGCTGGGAGCAGAAGGCCCAGGAAGGTCGTCAGGATTTGCATGGTCATTTTCACCTGTAAGCATTGTGAATGGCAAGTAGAGTTGAGTCAGCGAGTTTTACAAACCCCCTGCCCCTTTATTCTGAGGCGGGGTAGTGCAGCTGCTCTACGTAAAATGGGCCCCCTGTATTATTCACTTGGGTTTGCAAAACAACTCATCTCCTTGGCACACACCCCAAAATGCAGGTAATAGTAATTTGCTTCTGTTCCTGAAATGTTAAAAGTATACACAAGAAAGTTCCCATCTTAAATTTTGTAATTTATTGATTGTCTTTTCTTTTAAAAGAGCAAAAAAACATTGTTGGTTCCAACACCACGACTGAGAACGGGGTTGTTTAATAAGATCACACCACCCCCCGGGGCAACTAAAGACATCTTGAGAAAATGTGCCACCTCTCAGGTAAGTGTGAAAAGCAACACCGGCCACAGGGAAGAGCCGTTCTCAGCCGTGGCTTCTGGTGAGTTAGAACAGTGTAAATGCGCCAGAGCTGAAATCTGTGTTTAGCAAAGCCAAATGAAGAGTGATGTTAAGTGTTCAGCAATCTCGTCATTACAGGAGCCAAGCAGAAAACTGCCTGTAACTCGGTTTTTCTCTTGCACTGAGCTGAGAAATAGTAAATTCCCCCGTTAATTAAGAAAAGGGAAAGCCAGTTTTCCAGTACTCTGACGCCCTCTGGTGTTAACTTTTGATGCTGTTCAGTGCCCTGTAGCATTTTCTCAGATGCCACCAGAGCAAATGGGGACACGGGGTAGAATTTCCAAAATATGTTCAATTGGAAATTGCCTCAGCAAGTGCTAAAGTAATAATGGCTTTAGTGATTTAGCAGTATGATTTTCTTCACTACCTCACGATGCCATAAAACCAGTGTGTAAATGTCACATTAGACTGCCTTATAATGGAATTTGTCTAGTATTTTAGAGATGAAGAAATAGAATCTGGTGACTTTTCAGAGTTCTAGAGTTGACCCCAGGTCATTTGATTCCTAATCCGGTGGGAAGAAGAAATAGGGCATCAAGATATTCCTTTTAAAAAGGGATTTTCCACTTAAGTCTAGTGTATAAAAAGTGAATGCTTTATCGTTATTTATTGATAACCTGTCTTATTGCAAAAATAGAATTCGATGTGGCATACAAAAATATATATAATAAAGTAAGATAATAAAATACATGTAGGAAAAAGAACAAAGGGAAAATAAATGCAGAAAAATAAGAGATAACTGTGGTTCTGGTCAATGTTCAAAGTGGCCACCCCGTGATCCTTTGCAGTTGGTGGTTGTGGCCACAGATGTGAGCCCATACTTCTGCGAGCTGGCAGGGAATGTGATCTGTTATAATTGGTAGGTTCCGGACAGTGAGAGCAGCCCCTTTCCACGTATTGAGGTCCAGGTCAGACGTGGCCGTGGTGCTGGTGTAGTGGTCTGTGTCACCCTTAACAGCATCCCACTCCCCTCCGAAGGGTGACCGACATGGGGCTCGTTGCCAGGAGGCCCTGTGAGGTGCCGGCACTGGCTGGTCCTGGCCAGGGTAAAGCCAGACCAGCTCTCACAACTGAGCTTGCATACAGATTGAACTGTGTTTGGGCTCTGTTACATCATGAGATACCGGATGGAAATCAGAGATCCAGGGCCATGAACCTCAGAATGACAGAGCGCGGGTAGAAAAAACCAAAGATTTTTGTTTTCTTTGTGGCAGAGGAAAAATGGCAAAGGAGAGAGAGAGACTCTTAAAGCCACGTCTAACGCAGATGCAAATTTAGTACGATTATTATTTAGGTTGCCAAAGCTTAGTGGTGAAATGCCGCCACCGTGCGTGTCACTGTAGGAGACTGTGATGTAGGCTTACTTCATGGCAGATAAAACTCTGAGTCTCTCCCTCAGCCCCCTGCCACGGCCACACCCCAGCCACCTGTGTGTGCCATCGTGGTCTTTGTATTTACTCTGACTGAGGAGTGTTCTGGTAACCACCCCAGGGGGCAGGCAGAAAGGTCTGTTAACTGCCTCATAAGTCCCTCTGCCCATCCGGTGACTCTTGGTTGAATAGAACAGGATCTTGGAGAGTCAGGGTGACTCCTGGTTGCTCACGCTGTGTCTGGTCAGACTGAGCAGGTGAGGCTGAGCCCCCGAGAGAAGAGGGGGCCTGACAGGTTACAACACAGAAAACCCCAGGCAGGTGCGTGCTCCCCAAGGCTGCCAGGCACCAAGCACCCCGAAACAGGCTTGAGGACATGGGCTGTGGGCAAGAGACCTGCCTGCGTGGCCGCTGTGAGCTTAACGAAGGACACGCTTTCCTGCAGTGGGCACTGCGGGCCGATGACTGCGGTTTGATGGCTGGGAGGCCCCAATCATGGTACCGGTCCTATAGGGACTTGTCACGTGCTTGTCGACTGGGCACCGTACCACATCCAGCAACCGCTGCTGCCGGGTGCTGGGCCGTGCAGCACCCTCCTCTGGTTTCCGAGATTCCCCTGTCGCCCGTTATCGAGTCATGGCCACAGGAGCCTCCCTGTGCTTTGCACCAGGCCGCCATTAGTCAGCATAAGTGGGTGTGCTTTGGGTGCTCTTTGGTTGAATAATTAATATGTTAGGAGTGACCAGCTGTTCACGCAGAGCGAGGCCTCCAGCGTTTCACAGTGAACTAATATGTCACACACGCTTAATGGCCATGTCTTACATGCTAGACGCTTTACCTGCGCTCTGTCATTTCATTCCAACATGTCGGACGAGGCAGGGCTGGTATCCCTGTCTTACAGAGGAAGAGGCTGAAGCTCAGAGAGTTTCCTCCTGCTGAGGCCACAGCGGAGAGGGACCTGGACCCGGTTCCTTGTGACTCCCGAGCCTGTATTCTAATCACTGGGCTCTCCTGCCTCTTGGAGGAAAATGATTTGTTGAACATTATGAAATGAATATCCTAGTCATTGTGCTGTCAGTTCCTCCTGATGTCTTTCCTGGGGAAGAATTGTGGGGAATTGTCTTAAAATGGTTCTGATCCATGGTTTTCCTGAGCTGCTGCTTCCGTGATGCTGCGTGTTTGCTGTGGGGTGGTGCACGTGCTTGCTTCCCTCGGGAGGCTGTTCAGACCCTGAGTGCATCTCCCCGCGGGTTATGAGACGGGTGGCCTCTCTGCCAGGGAGCTTTCAGGCCGCGTGTCTGTCCACAGGGTGTGAGGAACTACAGCACTCCCGTGGGCTTGGATTCCAGGGTCCTTGTGGACTTAGTGGTCGTGGGGTCCGTGGCTGTTTCTGAAAAAGGTAAGATTAAGAACAGAAACTCTCGGATGTGACCACTTACCCTGCAGCCTGCTGTTCCCCCAGCGCTCCGGTCGCCTTTCAGACGTTGATGGTGAGTGATTTCAGCTTTCTGGACGCGTGCCTGGCGTGCATAACCACTGCGTCTATCACTCATTTTGAAGAATTAACTCGGTCCCTCCCACTCTCAGTCCCACTCAACACCTTTACAGCATTTTGACTTTTCATAACAGGAAAAATAAAGTGAGATAATCTCTCTTCAGGTGGTGAAAGATTTCCCCTCTGTTCTTAAGTTAACTGGAACTGGAGCTGAACTTATTTGCAGTGCGTCAGTAAATAGTTGTTTTTGGAGAGCCTCCAGTAAGTGGAGAAACGTTGGGTTCTGAAGCTCTTTTTTGTTGTGAAGCAGCAGCCTCCTGGACAGTGCGGGGTGTCCTGAGCCTGCCTCTGAGGCCTGGAGCTTCACCCCGCAAGCCTGTGAGCAGGGACAGGGTGGGTCACTATGCCAGCCTCTGCCCTGGGCTGAGCCGCCCTCAGGACTCATCTCTGGGGTTCCCTAGGGCCTCTTCCTCTCTGCCCTGCTCTGCCCCAGGCCCAGCTGGGTGCTGTTGGAAACGAGCTGCTGATTCTGCAGCAGGATGAGCACACTGCAGAGCTGCGCTCGTGTGGTGTGATTGGGACCCCCACCCTCACCAGGAAAGCCTTCTCTCTCCTCCCTTCCCGCCAACAGAATGTCCTGAGATGCTCATCCTCAGATCTCCCTTTGGAAGTTAGTCGGCCAAAGCCAAGTTCTTCCTTCAGTAGAGGTTCCGAATAAACAGTTGGCGAGCAGTGCTCTAAATCATTCGTTCTGAACCCTGAGCGTCGTGTTTTAAATGTTGGCCTTTAATACCATCACCTTAAACTTACTCTTTTCCCAGCTCCTGCTCTGAGCTACTGTGTGAGATGCTTAGGAGTGACATGTTACAGGTCTTTATTCATTGTTTGCCTTGTATTCACAGTTACAGATAGATGCTTTACCTGTGTCCTCAGGGACGGGTACACGTGAGCACACGTGTGCCCACTGTGTGCCACATGCCAGGCCGGCACTGAGTGGACTCTGCTGTGGGTCCTCAGTGGGTGGGTGGAGCAGACATGAGAGCTGAGCTACAATACGACGTGCTCAGTGCTGGAAACAGAAGCCGGGGTGGACGTAGGCGGGCTCAGAGGAGGGACTCGCCAGCTTGGAGCATGGTGACCTCAGAAGAGGCCTCAGGGTTGGCTCCTGCGTGCCAGGTGTGTTCGAGGCAGGCGGGGCAGGACGGGGAGAGGGAGTGCCGTGGTCACGTAGCACGGCCCTCTAGTGTCTGGGGCTGTCCTTCCAGAGACCAGAGGCCAGATGCCGGGAACTGGGCTGTACTCTTTTGGCAATGGGAAGTTAGCAACGATTTCTTCTTTTAAAAGGATGTCAGGAGTTTTCTTTTTAATTCAGGATGTATGAAAAAGAAAACAATGTTTTGTAACTGTCACTGTTTAGATAACCCCCTAATTAAAACAACAAAATCACCATGCATGTGTTTAAAAAAGGTGGATAGCACAGAAAGCGTTGCCTGGCCACTTTCCCTCTGCCTGTCCCCTGATGCCCACAGAAGTATCAGCTTGTGTGGTGTGAGATACAGGCATCTCGAGTGTTCTGTGTGTGGGCTGCACGTTCATCCTGGTTCTGTTTCCGTACTGACAGTGCGCTGTGCCCTGCTGCTGCTGCGTCTGTGTCTCCAAGGGCTCTGCCCGTCAGCACAGAGCTCAGCCTCCTCCTGTCCATCAGCCCTGACTGATATATATTTAAGTTATCTCCAGTGTTTGTTTCGGTCTTTCCCTTGCAAATACCGCCAGAATGAGGTGTCGTCTTATCGTATGCTCTAGGGGTACCTTTGAGGACCACCTGTGGGGTGATTCCTAGGAGAGGAATTGCCGGACCAAAGGGTTTTTAAATCCTGATGGATGTTGCCAAATTACCCACCAGAAAGTGTGCCCACCTCACATCCCCACCCCTCTGCGTGCCTCTCTCCCTCTTCTGTGAATAACTAGAATTATCCCACCTCAGTTTCTTCGTCTGATAGTGAACAGTGGTATTTGAGTCGCCTCTTCATTTGCATCTGGTTTGGGTGAGCTTGAACATTTCTCCTGTGTTCACTGTCCGTCCGCCCGTCTCTCTCTGGACTCTTTGTACCCTTTGCTGTTCTGCTATTGAATTGTCTTCCTCTTGCTTCTTAGTGTGCCCGGTTGAAGGCTTTTCATTGTAAAAGGAGCTCAGTCAGGTCTGAATCTTACAGGACGTGTGAGTGATGGCGCGTACACGCTTGCTGACGATGCTGACGTTACACAGAAGTCAGAGCTCCCGGCTGGCCTGGGCGTCCTGCCGAGCAGAGTAGCTGGACTCGGCGGGGAGCTGGCAGCGTGCTAACGTGCCCTGTCCGCTGTCCTGCGTTCTTTTCTCCTGCTTCGCTTGTCCTTCAGCCTCAGAGGATGAATCCTTTTCTTGTGCCGCATTTGTGAATTTGAAAATAGCACTAGTGCTGCTTAAACCGCCTCCTTCCAAGCTGTGGGGCTGCGCTGGGTGAGTCCGTAGTGCTTTTACAAGGCAAGGCTGTGCTGTCTCACAGCCACGTCCCTGATTTAGACTTCCTGCTTTCGCTCCATGATGAAAAAGATTTGCCTTTAGTAGGAATTTGTCCTTAGTGTTTTTAAAAACTACTGTTTCACTACTTGTAGACGTAAAGCTCCCATAAATGCAAGCGCAGTTTCCTTGGTAAAGGAGAGGTCTGTGTTGAGAAGGCTCCACGCTCACTTCACTGTGTGTGAACCGCTGTGTGTGGCTCTTCCTCTGTAACGCCTCTGAGTCCACGATGAGAAACGTAATCCTGCATGGTTCCCCAGACCCCACAGAGACATTGATTCTCTGCGTTGTTCTTAGGCTGGAGAATTGGGAAGGGAGAAGGCTATGCCGACCTTGAATACGCCATGATGGTGTCGATGGGAGCGGTCAGCCAGGGGACGCCAGTGGTCACCATCGTCCACGACTGCCAGGTGCTTCCTGGGAACAGGCCAGCAGGGTGTCCGCCTTCACTCCATGCCGTGTCGGGCATGGCGTCGCTCAGCCAGGCTGGATTCGCCTGGTGTGGCAGCTCGGCCTTGCCCATGATGGGTTTGGGGGACATCATACTTCCACCCAGCGGTGCAGCCAACACAGCTGGGGCCGTATCCCTGTCCGCTCCTTCACCCGCTTCTGTTTGACCAGGTTGTCGACATACCTGAAACACTCCTTGAGGATCACGACCTCACCGTGGACTATATTCTCACTCCAACTCGAGTCATCACCACGGGGTGTGAGCGCCCCAAGCCAACAGGAATCGTGTGGTCCAAGGTGGGTCACCGTGCTGTGGAGCGAGGCCCGTGGCTTATAGGCACCTCCTCTTTCCCTGCGTTCTCTGTCTGGCATGGCGGCTGTCCCCAGGCCTGCATGGCTGTGCGTTAGAGTCACCCACGAGTTTCTGAACATTTCTGCTTCTGAATCACGGTCTCCAAGCATGGGCTGGAGCATCTACTTTGCAAACCTGCTGGTTCTGACGAGCAGGCAGGGTTCAAGGTCTCTACACGACACCAGCTCTAGGCAGCGGGAAGTGACCAACTCAACTAGGAGAGCTGATGCCTTGAGTCTGTTTGCCCGCTGGCTTTCACTGCTAAGAGCTGTCTTCTGCTGTCCCAGCTCTGCATGGTCCTAATCATCAGTCTGTCCTTTTGCAAACCCAGATTTTCTTACTGCTGTCTGCATCTCCATGCAGAACCGAATTGGGTAGGAGGCAGTACCCAAAGCCTTCATAAGCTGATGCCGTGGTGACTTGCATCTCCAGAACAGGCAGTGGCATGGACCGCAGAGTGGTCTGCAATTGGAGTTTGACCCCAGAAGCCAACCTGTGGGTTTTGATGCCATCTGCTGGTAAATAGCCAGAATTACTGAGAAAACTGGAGAAGTTGTGCTCTGTTTGCATTGAAACTCCTGGTCAGCTTAGCATGTTTGTCCCTGTTTCACATTCCTTAAACCTGAGTCATCCAGAGCTGGAAGGCCTCCTTCCTGGGGGCCTGGGAGTCAGCAGCATCCACCTCCCCTCCGAGGATGAGCCCTGTGCTCTCACCGCAGCCTGAGGGCTTCCCCACAGATGCCCGCGCTCCTGCCAGGAGAGCCCCTGAGGAGAGCAGAGGGGAGCACATGAGACCCTGAGCTGGGGTGTGGGGCAGTCCACGTGCACCCTGAGCACCGGGGAGAAGGCGCAGCATCCTTCACGACTATGAAAGCGTCTCTCGGGACAGTTAGAACTTGGGCTTCCCCAGAATTCAGGCCCACAGCCTCCCTTTGAATGGCGACTGGCATACAGGCCGTGGGAGCGAGGTGGCTGTGCTCAGAGGTGAGCACGCGGTCTGGGGAAGATACATCACAGGCGCGGCCACAGCGAGGCTGCAGGTGCCCTGGGGCCAGCACTTCATAGCTGAGGGCCAGCTGCAGCTCAGGCTGGGAGGATTCTGGGGGCCTCTCCGGGGAGAGAGAGTTGGTTGCCTTGGAGAATAGCCATGGTTACAGTCTGCAGATTTTAACAAGAAAAATACAAAGAAAGCAACAAATTAGGTTATCAGTTGTGTTAGATGAATATAATCCCTCTGAGATGAAAGGAAACCAAGTTCAACCACAGCTTCCTGAGACATGTCAGCCTGCTGATCGGGATGTCGGCTTACTCATCCTCTTCCCTCTTCCCGAAGGATGCTCATGCTTAGTGAGGCCTTGGCAAGAGTCCCTAGCTTGTAAAAGGCCATTTCTTACTTTGGGTCCTGTGTTCTCAGTTCTGCAATGCAGAGCGATGGGTCCTGTGAAGGCAAGGACTCTCTCCAGCCCCTGGGGTTTCTGTCTTGGCCTTGCTCTGTGTGCAGCCAGAGTGCGTTTTCATTGACTTTGGGGACAAAGTCCCTAATTCCACTGAAGATTTTTGTTTGTTTTTGCGGTACGCGGGCCTCTCACTGTTGTGGCCTCTCCCGTTGCGGAGCACAGGGTCCGGACGCGCAGGCTCAGCGGCCATGGCTCACGGGCCCAGCCGCTCCGCGGCGTGTGGGATCTTCCCGGACCGGGGCATGAACCCGTGTCCCCTGCATCGGCAGGCGGACTCTCAACCACTGCGCCACCAGGGGAGCCCTGCACTGAAGATTTGAGGAGGTGGTGGGGGCAGTTCAGTGCTGGGTTGTAGTGCTGTTTCAGGGTGGCTCTTTGTTTGGCACATACCGGTAAATCCTTCTGTGATGCTCTACCCAGAGACTCGTCATGTAGGGATCAGACTCTAGGAATTTGCCTCTTGTCTTTATCATTGGAATATCTGGAATCCCCTTTTTTTCTAAACACTGTAGCCCTCCCAGATGCAATGTTTTGAAATAGGTACCAAACGTGATGCTTTTTTTTTTAACTCATTCTTAATACGCAAAGACTGTACAGCATTTGATTTTCCAGCCTTTGCTCCAGCTTCTCAAGAAATGTGAGTACTGCCCCAGCCAATAGACTGATCTGATATGGACTCTGTTTCCAGCTCCAGTCACTTCAGACAGTGGGTCTCCTCGACCCACCTTCTAAGTCTTGCAAGAGACTAACGTGATTTTTATGGAAGTTGTAGTTCTCATTAGAAATACTTCTGGTGTTTCTGTTTAACTTTGCCAGCAGCTGCTCCAGCACATCCTGGCGTTATAGAATGAGATCATCCCTCACCAGCACCTTATCTTCTGGTCAAGTGAAGTGAGAACCAGAAAGAAAAGCAATTTATCCCAGAGTGTAGCCCGGCGTGTGGCGGAGGGAGGTCAGAGCCAAGTGTCTTCTTCTTGGGCTGGCAGCAGATGCGTCGAGAGTCAGATTTCTGATTGTATTGGGCTTAGCGAGCATTTCTAGGGGACAGGTTTAATTTAATCTCTAAAGGGAACATATATTTAGAAATGACTGCCGTCTGCATGCTTCAGCAAAAAGGGATCGTAGCGCACAGCAAAAATCAATTTTGCTTTACACTTGCTTTTTAAATGGTATGATTAGTTACAGAAGGGCATGCATTTTTTTGCTTGATTAACAAGCAAAATCTTCCATTTCACATGGCAAATAGACAAAACCTAACAAATGTTCCTAATTGCCAGCCAGGAAAAATAGAGAGCCGCAGTGTGGGTCCCGTGTGGGTGTCCAGCCCGTCCACTCAGCTCTCAGAAGCCTGTCGGCTGTAGGGCCACCATCAACCTACGCCATCCCACGAGGAGCACATAGGTGGCAAATGGCTGGGAAAGTGGCAGAGGCCCCCTCATGGTCAGGGAGGTTTGTCCTTTAGAGCTCGCGGGGTGGGAGTGGCGTGGAGAGGGAGCTGACACTGGGCTTTGTTGTTCCAAAGGACATACCGCTCTCAGGACGAGCAGTTTTACGTAAAAGCCTCGCGTTTCTGTTTCTGTTTCCAAAGATGCCTTGGTGTTTGCCAGCGTGGCGGTGCTGTGGGCTCAGTTCACAGTGTGTGCTGGTAGGCTTTCCTTATCCTGCAGCTGATTGCAGTTTGCATGTGCGCCAGCTTGGGATCAGGTAGCTCCCGGGGACGTGCACAGAAGGATGCGTGTTTGCTTCACACACGTTTTAGGGTGGATGTCTGCTGCCTGAGCGTGGAGCCTCACCCCGTGGGTCAGGCTTCATGAGAACACGCACCTCTGCCTGAGGCAGCCCTGTGGGTCCACTGGGCACTTCAGGGGTGCTCATCTGGCCACAGTGGGCCCAGCGGATGCACGGTGTTTCCCAGGAGGTGTGGCCTGGTGGCTCCCGCTGCTGGTGCTTGGACTGGGGTAACGTTTAGTTCTCTCATACAAGGACATAGTCACACTTTTTCTCTGATTGTAATTACAGTTTTAAATTTGATCATTCTTTCTCAATGCTAGATCCAGTAACTTAAGAAGTCCCCAAGAATCTAATTATGACCAGTTTAAGTCTGCTCCTAGGTACTTTGAAAGAATGCAAGAATGTGAACTCCTTACGAAGGCAGACGAGGGACGTGGCAGGGAGTTGGGTTGGCCTGACTCGCATTGTCTTTGGGATTCTTTGGGAACTGGAGCCTCTGGAGGACTGGTCTGTGAGTTTAACCACCTGCAGATGAGTCAGTTCAGGAGATGGCAGAGGGTCAAGTGGAGGAAGATTCCCTTTGATCAGGAAGAGTGGCTCCGTCTTGTGGGTGTCTCCGAGGCATAGACGTGGTTTTTGTTTCTCTCTTTGTATCTGAACAATGGGAAACATGAGAAGGAGGGAGTTTTTCTTTGCACTAAGAGTGTGCTCTGTTCTGAAGACCCGAGTGGTCGGGTGCCCCCACAAGGCTCCTGACTTGGCTGTGCCGGGGACAAGGGCAGCATCTGGCTGGGGAGAGCTCTGACCCCCAGGCAGGGCTTTGCTGCGGGGGAGAGCATCATCTGCACAGCACTGGGAGAGACGACCAGGACGAAGTTGGTGAGGGTTAGCAGCCTGCAGGTTTGCGAGAAGATACGTGCCGTACTTAGGTGATCGTGTTTCTTTAAATCTTATTCTGATCCGTTGATTCTCAACCTGGGACCTGTGTGCCTCTTGCGGATTGTAGGTCCGGGAACAAGTGCTGGGAAATTGTACAGAGACTTGTGGTGGAGCCCTTCTTGGGAGGGAACCCCAGCTTCTCTCCAGGGTCCCTGACACCCTGACAAGGATAAGAACCATTGCCCTAAGTTACATAGGCTTCTGAATATATTGAGAACACTGGTGCTAATTGAACTATTTTTGTAGAAAAGTTACAGCTGTCTGCCTTGTGTGCTGATCTGTGTTCTGATGGACCCACATCTGTGGGAAGCCCGTGCTTGGACCATTGCTTGCCTCTTGGTGACTGATTTTTTTTTTTTTTTTTTCCTGCCACGCTGCACAGCTGTGTGGGATCTTAGTTCCCCAACCAGGGATTGAACCCATGCCCTCAGCGGTGGAATCATGGAGTCCTAACCACTGGACTGCCAGGGAATTCCCTTGGTGACTGATCATTTACATGCTTTGTGCCCCAAACAGAAGACAGAAAGCATCTCTAAAGAATGAATTATTGAAAAGAACTAAGCATGGCTTTCTGTTTCATTTCTGCCTTGGGATTCCTTAAGAGACATGAAGCACTTCTGCCCAGGCTCAGCCCCCAGTGCCCCTGCCCCACAGGACGGAGCCGTGGGTGTCCTGTTCAGGCTTCACCTCGAGTATTGGGGCGCTTCTGTCACCGCCATTGCCATGGGTGCTCAGGAAACACTTGCTGATCAATTTGACCAAAAAGCCAAAAGTGTCTTTTGTGTAAAAGTCTTTCTCTTTGAGATGTAACATTGTATGTGGGATTCGTTATTTTGTAGCCTGATCACCCTTTGCTAGAAAGTGTTCTCCATGTACCATTCTGTTTCACATTCGCCTTGTCTGTGCTTTTTCCCGGAGGTCTGGATGGGTTTGGCCCTTAATTAAGGGGTGCGAGGTGGGGGGTGGGGGGAGGCTGAGAAGGAGATCCCCACGGCCCCATTAAAGACCTCCTCCCACCCAAAGGCGTAGGTTGGGGAGGAGACGGGTGTGGAAGCAGAAACCGCCCCATTATCCTGGGGTCCCCAGGGCGGTTGCCATCTGTGACCCTGTAACCCTCATACCAGTGATCTTAGCTCCTCCCCTTTTTTCTTTTAAGATTTTTTTTTTTGATGTGAACTTAAAGTCTTTATTGAATTTGTTACAGTATTGCTTCTCTTTTATGTTTTGGTTTTTTGGCGGTGAGGCATGTCACATCCACACCCCCTGCCTTGGAAGGCCAAGTCCCAACCACTGGGCCGCCGGGGAAGCCCCTAGCTCTTCGCCTTCTGCGCAGGAAGCCGTGGTTGGCTGCCCTCTGGGCCCCCAGGAAGATGGAGAAAGCCGTCCGGTTCCTGCAGCGGCCACGGCCTGTCTGGCAGACGCAGAGTGGCAGATGGAGATGGCTGGCCTGAGTGGACGGAGGCTTCCATGAGCATGTGGGGCAGAGGCCCCTGAGTGACTGCTTTCTCCTCCCTTGTCACCAAGTCATGGTCCCTTTTGGACACCTCAAGAATCTGGAACTGCTTTGCTTTTTCAGATCAGCTGTGAGATGATGGGGAAAATGCCAGTCCTCAGAAGCCTGCGCTGCCGAGAGGAGCAGGCCGGGAAGGACGTCACCCTTCGGGACACACACCGGGGCCTGCCGCGTGCCCGGGCCGCCCTGAGCACCGTCAGAAGCCCGCGGGAGCTGCCCTCGCTGGAATCGGGCTCCTGGCAGGGGGACGATGTGCCTTCCAGCACTGTTTACGTTGGGAACCTCCCCCGGGACGCCCGGGTGAGTGAGCTGAAGCGAGCCCTCAGCGCACGGGGCGCGGCGCCCTCACGGCTCACTTGGCAGGGGCCACAGCGCAGGGCCTTCCTCCACTACCGGGACCTGGCCGAGGCCTGGCAGGCCATCTCCCGCTTGCAGGGCTTCTGTCTGGGCGCCAACACAGTGAGGGTGGCGCTGGCCAGGCATCAGGGGGCCAGTGGCCCGGCGGGCGGCCGCACTGGAGAGCCGCACCCTGACCCGTGACAACATCCCGCTCCAGCCCCGGCGAGCTTCAGGACCCGGCACAGCGGGATGTGGTGGAGCTGTGCTGCACGAGCTGCCTTGAGTTCAGTCCTCTCCCGGAAGTCAGAGCTTCAGCTGCTGCCTGGTGTCTCCTGAGGAGCAGGGAAGTCAACCGTAATATGCTTCCCATCTTCTGAAGGCAGAAAGGTCCATGTTCAGGCTTTGGCTTATCCTGGGCCTTCAGCCTGCTGGGTGTCTCAGCCCTGCTGGTGTCTTGGTTTAGGGGACCGAGTGGGCAATAAACAAGTTGGAGTAAATGCTGACTGCAGTTTAGGGGAGTCTGTGTTTTGAACTTGAGAGGCGTGGGAGATTAAGAGAAGGTGGGCAGAGGACCAGCTGCAGAGGCGTGGCGGCTCAGAACAAGAAGATATCCTTGTGTTCCTGGCTCCTTGGCCTGGCACTGCTAGAAGGGAAAAGATGCGCTCAGCTTGCAGAAGCCAGGTGGTTCAGTCCCCTGGGTACAGACTGCTTGTCACACCTCAGTCCTGGTGTCGGAGATGGAGGCCAATCTGACGTGGACCCTCGGCTGTGTGGTCTCACCTCTGTCCCCTCCTTACCTTTCCAGCCAGGCTCCTCCCCCGGGGTGAACACCTCTGCTCTCGGCCAGCTGCCCCTGAACAGCAGGGAGCCTGTGTCTAGGAAATCCTGGCTGTCAGTGAGTTGTCCCAGCCGACGTCACGGACGAGGCCAGACACATGCTCACACACTCATTTGTCCACTGTCGTATGTTTTCTGTCCCTCCATTTCTCTGTTCCTGGAAATCAAGCTGGATTTTGGCCGAACTGTGCTTTCTAAATGGAAGTGCTTTTGCAGTGATCCTGGGTGAAAAGTCAAGATGAGCATTTAAGTGGAGATTTCATTTTGTTTTCAAATGTATATGCACGGGGCATTTTTATTTTTCCACCAGAGGGTCTTACTGAGCATGTTTTAAACCCATTATTATGCCTCAAGGGGCAGGCCTTGCCTGCACTTTGAAGATAAGGTTCTCAAGGCTCTCAGTCTCCCTTTGAAAAAGCATTTTCTCATTGGTTTTACAGTGAAAATGCGGTGGAGACTTTGGAAAGAGAATTGATCCTTAGATTTGCTCGGTTAAATGCAGACTCCACATTGACATGAGCAAAACCAGGGGGTAGAATATCTTAACACGGCAGTCCAGGCCGTAGGGCCTCTGGGCTCACTCTTTCTCTGCCCAACCCCTGTCCCTTGGCTGGTTTCGTTTTGTCACTTGTGTTCAGCTTGGCCATCACAGGCTGACTGACCGCCCAGTCCAGAGTAGCGACCTGATATCTGAACAACTTGCTCCGTTCCGGTTGGTTTTCCCGGTTTTTCCAGAATGCCTCCTGTCTTTGGCATGTTCTTGTTCAGTTTTGGTTGATGTTTCTATCCTTGACTTGCTACCGTTGGAGTAGTGCTACAGGAGCGCAGCAAGTGAGTCCGTCCCTGCCTTTACTCCCCACTGTGCCCCAGCCCCAGCCGTGAGAACCACCTGCTGATACAGAGCAACTCAGGAGCAATGCAAATGGGAAGGGCTCCGTCAGAGCCAAGGGGGAGGCTGGGTCCGGGCCTCAGCCCTGGGGGCCGGTGTCTGGTGAGTCTGGCGCCAGCACCTTAGACTGTTGAGTTGTGCCCATCAGGGATGATCCCTCCGGGTTGAGCCAGAGTGCTGGGTTTTCTGTCACTTTCAGCTGAAATAATCCAGATGTATTGATACACAGATGATCTGAATGCATTCATCATTTTTTTATATTTGTGGACAGTAGGTTAGTATGAGGGAAACTAGGACCAAGGGCCTGAAATACAAGCCCTCCAGATGTGTCACCTGCGCACCTCCCCTCCATTCACCTCGGGCAGCCCCAGAGCCACAGTTCTCAGCGCCGCCAGGAGGGGCCCTCAGGGACCCTGCTTTTCGTTCTCAGAGTTCTTGAGTATTTGTCAGCATCATAATTGTATAGTTCGCATATTAGAAAGTAATGGAAACTGAGCGCTTGACAAGTTGCTGAGACTGTATGAACCCCTTTTAAGTGGATTTGTCACGATTCGTGGGTCGCGTCTTGTGTTTTCCTGAGTGGCGCTGCAGTTTTGCTTGCAGATGCGAGGAGATTCCTGCCACCCTCAACTCTGCATGGCGAGCGCTGGCCCTGGGGCTTCACTGTGTCTGCTGACGGTTCCTATGTTGTCGGCAAGTCATGGAGCCTCTCCGGGCATTGGCGTCCTCATCTTTACAAAGAGAGGGTTGAGCATGTTTGTTTCTAAGGCCTGAACGGTTGTAACGTTCTGTTTCTTTTAAGGCTCACTGCTCACCGTCACTTAGATTTTTTCTGTTTATAAAAGTAAACTTATCCATTCTGGAAATTTGGGGATATCAGAAGTACAAAGAGTGTCACCCCTCACTCCACCACTTAAGCAGCCTTGACACTGCCTCTGATTTACGTCCAGTCTCTCCTCTGTGCAGTTGTAAAACGTAGCTAGGATTAACAGCATGAGCTTCAGAATCACACAGGTTCGGCCGAGAGCATCAGTGTTGCTGCTGCCTGGTACCTCCTGTCTGAACTTCCACGTGCTCAACTGTGAGTGGGCATAGTGATAGGACCTCCTCTAGATTTGTTGTTTTGAAGGGTGAATAAAGCAGCTTGGATTTACTTCTAAGTCGTACCACACGTAAAAGTAAATTCCAGGCTAATTAAATATCTAAACATAAAAATGAAGGAATTTGGAAATAATAAAAGAATGTTTTCTAATGTTGGGTTAGCAAAGGATGGGCGGGGCCCTGAATTTAAGGAGGAACTTATTCCTGGTCCTCTCCTGGAATGTCAGGTTTTGGCGGGTATGGAATCCAAACGAGCCGTCCAGGATGAGCTGTCTGCGGGATGCTTCTCCAAGCGACGGCATTCACCAGTGTTTTTAAGCATCGAAATTTCTGTGTGTTCTTTTCTAAAATTTGTCACTATGCATAAATGATTTTATTTAGTATTAAGTCGTTTGGGGAATGTTAAGATAAATAAGCTCTACAACATGTGTCTCCTACTTCTAAAATCGGCCTCTGGACTGGGTGACTGTTACAAATGGAAACAGCTGCTCTCAAAGTGCAATGGGCTTGTTCAGGGCTCCAGACCCAGGCAGAGGTAAAGCGGGTACTTGGACCCTGGCCTCTGCCCCAGGAACCCTGCCGGCTTCTCTGCATTACGGTTGGCCCTCAACACCTGCGGGTTCTGCACCAACCGTGGGTTCACCCAACTGCAAATATTGAGTCCTGGATGTGGAACCCATGGATGTGGAGGGCCGACTGCATTACACAACTGGATATAAGGGACTTGAGCATCGGTGGATTTCGGTATCTACGGAGGCTCCTGGAAACAGTCCCCCACAGATACCAAGGGTTGACTGTACTTTCTCTACCAGCAGAGGAGCAGGGATAGCGCTGTTCACACCCCACCCTCCCCAACCCAGGCAGCAGCCCCTAAGCGGCCAGGGCGTGCGGGAGCCAGCCCTCCTAGACTCTTAGGGGAGGGGTTCTGTAGGTCTGCCCTCCCATTGTCCTTCGGCCATCATTTGGCCTTCCTGGTTCCCATCCAGCGACGCACACAGACCTCCCCCAGATGCCACATGAGGAGAAAGAAACACGATGACACAAGACTGCAAATAGAAAAGGCTGAGACTAAAACTACCCAAGAAAAGAGAGCCCGTGTAGCTAAAACCACAAAAGAGTTTATGTTTGGTGAAGAGATATTGGCGAGAAGATAAAATGTCAGATGAGAGCAACATTTAAAAAGAAACAGTAATCGGGTCCAGGGATGGTAAACATGGGGCAAATCCAGCTCTCCGTCCACACCCACACCCACAGCAGACATCAACAATCCATCCCAGCGCCCTTACTGGCCGAGCCTGAGAAGGCTTTGCCCTGGATTTTAAGGAACTGGGGCCAGACGATCGCTACGAGTTGAAGCTTTCTGCCTTTTTGCCAAAGGAGCAAAACTGAGGATCCTTCCCTTCACCTCCTGGGGAGCATTGCCACCTCTCACCACCTGCCTCCCCCCACAGTCTTCCAGGAAGCACCTGGCTTGCAGAGGACTCTTCCAAAACTTCACTTCTGCCTCTCACACCCCCTGCACTCAGCAGAAAGAGCTGAATGGGCATTGCTAACCTCACTTCCCCTGTATCTGGATCTAACCCAACCAATGTTCCAAATACAGTAGATACTGTGGACTCTCTAGTCATTTTCAAAATGGGTTTTTTTAGGGGATGGGGTGGGGCAGGGCTATCCTGGGGAAGTCTGTCTTCAAGATAAATCTGACACAAAACTCCATACATAGAAGCAGGAAGAAGAGATTGGTGTGTAGGTGAATTTACAGTCACCTCCCGCAGTATTCTTTAATGGGCGCTGCCTACCTGAGCCCCCAGCTGTTCTGCAGCTGAGAGTGGGGTGCCGACCTCAGCTGGGTTGGCTTCTGTCTTCTGGTGATACGGTCTTCTGTCTTCACTCCTGATGGTAATGGCTCAAATTTATTGAGCTGTTTAAAATGCTGTGGAAGTTGTGAAGTGTTAGCCCAAGGTTATTCAACAGCCCCATTGAGCGAAGGGGTCTGTGCAGATCCCCGTGGATCTGGGCCCTAGGGCAGCTGGGTGTACACTGCTGGCTGGCACGCGGAGGCTGAGGACCTGGCAGTTTCCCCCTCATCTTCTTGGGACGCTTGTCCTCAGAGCCTGGTCCCCACGCTGTGAGGAAGCCCGAGTTGCCTGGGCTGGGGCCTAGCAGAGGAGTGCGTACCACCACCTCACCGTCCTCGTGGGTGTGCCACCTTGAAAGTCGGTCCCCAGCCCCAGGTGAGCCGTCTCAGCTGATGCCTCCTGGAGCAGACGAGGCCTGTTTCCACTGCGCCCTGCCCAGATTGCAGTCAGGAGTGAAATGAATCCTTTCTGCTGCTTTAAGTTTAGAGGGTGATTTGTTCTTTATTAATAATCAGTGGCATAATTTCATTTATAACAATGTTACTATGTGAATTATATGATGCACTTATAAATACACATTACTGGAGATACAATTTAGAAATACAAATTATATAGATGCGCAAGTGCGTAATTTCATTTATATTATAACAGCGTTAATATATGAATTATATGATGCATTTATAAATACACATATATTACTGAAGATACAATTTAGAAATACAAATTATATAGATGCGCAAGTGTGTGATTTCACCTGACCCTCACAGTCGCTTCTGAGAGAAGCGGGTAGCAGACGGGTAACTGGCCCACAGTCCCCCAGCTTTGGTAGTGAAGCCAGGAGCCGGGTTGTAGCTGATTGTAGACTAGGCCAGAGTTACCTGTCTTCTTTCACTGTGGGTCACCTTCACCTTGCCACCTAAGGTAGAAAGAGACACACAAAACCGGGTCATTTTCTAGAAGAGAGATGCAGGGTGGGGTGATACCCCCAGGTGCACACATGCTAGTGGCAGAGACGCCCCTGGGGCTGGGGCTGCTCAGTTCAGGAGCCTGCAGGAGAGTCTCCAGGCAGGGGGCGGTGGGTTTTGTCCACTCTCCGTTGCATCTGTCCTGCTGCCTTCAATTCTGATCTGCACGTCACTAGGTAGCTGCCCCTGTTGGAAGCCCTCAGTCTGAGGGTCACCAGGCCAGCTTTCCGTCTGTTGCTTGAAATAGCCCCGTATTTTATTGCACGTGTAGATGAGGCACCGAGTTGTGATGGCTTGTTCCCCGGTGCGTGGCGGAGCCCCTCTTGTCCCCTACCACGCCCTGCCCTGCGAGTCCCACTTGCTTTGCCAGGCCTTGTCGTCATCCTAGGTTTTCACTGGAGACTGCCTGGGCGATCTTTCAAACAAGCAGAGACTTCTGAATAGTGGAACCCACACTCCTGTTCCTCCAGTGGGGCAGGATTTCTTCTTGTGAATGGAATTCTTTATTTCCGACGTCCATAAATCACAAAAGTTATAATGGGAGCTGACATGTGACCATGTAATGTGGACATTTTGCACTTTGGATGTTTGGGAAGCAATACACTCAGACCCTGAAGTGCTGAGTTGTGAGCAAACTAAACATCCCTGCCTGCCTCGGAGGGTGGATTAACTCACTTAACCCTTAGAAGAATCCCATGAAGCAGGTGTTGTTACGTTCCCATTTTCTAGGTGAGAAAGATGGGGCTCCCAGAGGTTATCGGACTTGTTCAGGTCACACAGCAGAGCTGGCCTTCAGTCCCAGGGCCTCTCCCCACCATCAAGGGAGAAGCCTGTCCGTTATCATCTCTTGACTACCAACAGGCCTCCGAGGTAGCTGGGAGCCAGGGTGGCCCATGGGGACACCAGAGACAATTGATTTAGTGGTGGAGGCACGTGGTGTTGAAGCCACACCCGCCAGGGTTGGCAGTGAATCCAGCTCCGACGGGCCCTTGCTGTGCCACCTCAGGTGGAGTGCTTGCCCTCTCGGTTTCTTCACCTGTAAGCCCTTCATAGATTCTCTAATCACTTAATCCTTTGAGAGGAGTTCTCCTACCATCACCCCATTTTAAAGATGGGGAAGCTGAGGCATAGTGGGGAGGCACCGGCCCGAGCTCACAGTTGGGAAGCAGTGGAGTTGGGACTCAGACTCGGGCTCTCTGACTCCCAGGGTCTCAATCCTGGGCTCATCGCCTGCTTTTCCAGGGTCGGCAGGTCTCCGTGTGTGCAGGGAGACGTCTCCTGGAGCCGACACGCTGTCTCGAGGGGTGGGTTTGAAGCCATGTTTGCTTTCTTCCTTTCACCTTTCTACAGTTTATTGTATTTTAAATAAGCCCTATCATTTGTGTAATTAGGAAAAGACTAAATTCATTTAGTTTAGCTGTCTCCCAAAAAACGCCAGCTGCACCTTAACAAAGGTCAGAGACCCTGAAACATCAGAATCAGGTTTATCTGTGCACAGCCTCTGTCCACGTTCAGGTGAAATCAATTTTCCTCAGTGGGTCCCTGCTGTTATCCCAACAAAAACGGCGAGGTGGACAGCAGGTGGCGCTGTCCCCTCAGAAACAGCCAGGGGCGGAATCCCTGGGACCGTTCAGGTGCTAGGCTGCCTCCTCTCCCAGGGAGGGTCCCCTGCCCCGAGCTCTCTGCCCAGGGAAGGCTTCTGACCATTTGGACAGAGATGGCCCAGCCCTCCCTGCTTCACCCCAAGCTGTGACCCCGCAAAGGTGTTACAGCAGGACCCAGAAACACGGTGTGCTGAACTATGGGGCTTGCTTTGGTGGAAATTTCCAAATGCAGAAACGTTGTCTCCTTTTCCAGGGGACATCTAAGGGCCCGGCATGCCCCGTGGTCGTGAACCCTGACACAGCAGGGTTCACGGAGCCCGTGCCTCCTCCCTGGTGTGATGCCGTGGTTTTAATGACATAAGCCTGGGGAGGCTTATCACCACCGTTGCTCCTCAGACCACTGTCCAGCTGCAGCGTTTCTCCCTGGGCTGCCACCCCACTGACACAGTGAACTGCAGGAAATCAGCCGCAGGGCACAGTCTACACCGGCCCCAGCGCCTCTGTCCGCTCTGGACAGGCTCACCTTTCGGCGTCCTCAGACAGCCCGTGCTGTAGGAGTTGGAGGGGACCTTGGTGGCCACGCCCACACGGGGGCCTCGAACAGCACCAGCCTTCTGCCTCCGCTGGGGGCTTGGGTTGCCTTGGCCTTGGTGACGTTGCCTCTTTAGGGTGTTGACACGACCGACCCCAAGTATCCTGGTGCTGGAGACAGTGCACTGGTCTGTTGACCCGTGTCAGCCGCTGAATCTTGTCTGACCGGATGGCAGAGGGCAGTGGGTACTCAGTGTCCCTGAATGAGTGAATCTGTGCCAGATGCTTCCTCTGTCCTGTGTTTCGTGCCAACGGTATTTTACACTTGCAGAGTCCGTTGTCCCTCTTCCCCTGCCTATCCCCAGAGCACAGAGATCAATACAGTTAAGGGCCCATGATTTGTCTCAATCCCACAATAAGTCAGTGCGCCATCGTGAGTGGACATGGCTTGCCAGCGAGAGATGCTAAACAAGGGCCTTCCTCCTTAAAACAGCCCAGAACTCTGAGCTCTTGGTACCCAGAAGATTCCAGAGGCAGAGCAGGAGGGCGCAGCCACATATGCTGCCCCAGCTGGCCTCTCTTCCTTGAGCTTCATCTTTTGTTTGAGTTTTTCTCCATTGGACTGAGGGGCCCAAGGAAGTGAAGGGATCTCTCATGGAGGTCCGTGGTGGGAACCTACGAAAACCAGGTCCACTGTCCCAGAGAGGAGGTGAAAGTCAGGGGTCTGAGCTGGGGCTGCTAGGAGGGCCTCCCCCCCCCATCCAGATGCAGGCAGGGGGATCAGAGGGACCCCAGTCCCTCGTGCTGCCCCTGACCATTGCCATCTCCCCAGCGGAGGCAGGAGGCTGGCAGAGGCTGGGTCACGGACCACACTTCAGCTTCCCTCTTTTATCACTAGGCCTCATGGCTGGAGGAAAATGGGTGTCCAGGAGCCATGGGGCACAGTGGTTAGGGACATGGGCTTTGTGGTCAGAAAGTCCTGGGTCTGAGTCCAAATTCTACTTCTTACCAGCAGTGTCTTGATAAAGTCCCCCAACCTCTCTGAGCTCATTTCTGAATCTGGAGTCAAGAGCAGTAAGTTGTAGGACCTGCCTGAGAGGGCTGCCAAGAAGGTGGACAGAGGTGGTGTGGAGAGAGGACGGCCGCGTGGCCAGCGCAAGGCGCCTCCTGCACAAACCCGAGCCCCGCGTCTGCTCGCCTGGGTGCCAAGTGCCCCCCATCAGCTGCTGCTTAGGGTCACGAGCTGGCTGGGCCACTGGGCGGGAGGGGGCAGCAGAGGCCACAATGAGACTCCTTCACCGGGGTTTTCTCAGGAGCCCAGAGAATGCTGGACGAGAGACTCTAAACTTCGCACCCATCAGGACCACCTGGACATCTGCGAGCCTGTGGATTCCCGGGTCCCACCTCCAGAGATTCTAATCCAGTGACTGTCAGCACCTGCCCCTGCCCCTACGTGCAGTGTGAGCAGACACCCCTAGTATTTCTGATGAGGGCAGTTCCTGGGCTGCACTCTGAACCACCCTCAGAAGTGAAGCCCTTGAGCGCAGGGTTAGGAGATCCTGGGGAGGGTCCACATCGGAACCGAACTCCTGACTCAGCCCCGCGTTAGAATTCCATCTTTGGAGCCAAGTGGGACGTCTTCCTTCTCCCTGGGAACGGAGGGAAAGTCCAGGTGTGTCATACTGGAAGATGGGGCGTCCAGCGGTTCCCAAGCTGGTTGCCCGAGTCCCTGAGCAGGAGGCCTTGTAGAATATGGGTTCTTGCAACTCGTTTGACACCCACCCCACACTCCAGGGGAGGAGGATAAGAAATGCGCACCTCATAGCCATTCCTGGCTGGGCATCCTGGAGCTAGGCTGTCCTCTTGCTCCTGGCAGGTGTCACCTCGCTGACCACTGAGGTGAGGAGAACCGAGGCTCCGAGGTAACTTGTCTCACCCAGGTCAAGTGGTGCTGGAGCTGGGACTCTAGCTCCATCTTTGCTCTGCTTCCAGGAGAGCTGCAGGCGGGGAGCCACTCTGCTCCCTGTCCCTAGCCCTCCAGCCCCAAAGGGCAAAGAAAACGGCAGGACCAGGCAGCCACTTCCCCTTCGGAAGCACGCACCCTGAGTGCCGACTGGTCGCCAGGCCTGCAGCTCGCGTCTGCCAGGGGCTGGGGAGCCGGGACACTGCGCCAAGGCGCCGCTGCTGCTGCTGCTGCCGCTTGGGGCTGCGATGGCCTGCAGCCGAGGTTCAGCTGTGTCCCAGCCGTCGGCCCTGCGCAGAGAACTGCCCCGGGAGGTGTAATCCACGAACAGAAGCCCTATCTTGAACATCCTGGCCGCTGCCCCACCTCCTGGCCTATTGTTTTGGGGAGTATTCATACCCTTGGGGTATTTTGACTGCGTTGTTCCAGGACAAACCCCCTAAAGATGTGTGCAGAACTTTTGAATTAATTCTCTTGAAAATGTCCCTAAGCTAGAATGATACCCCTTTATGCACCCAGGGCGTGTGATTTTGCACCAGACTCAGAAGCGCCTTTGCATTTTAAGCTGGTAACTTGCACAATTCGTGCACGCTTTTGTGTTGGCACCGGGGGTGGGAGCTTCATCCCCGTGGTCCCTGTGCGAGCCAGGCCGAAATGGGCCTTGGGGAAGACTCGAGTGAACGTGGTCTTGCGCGGGCGGCTTCGTGAAATCTTGGTCCTGGGCGTGGAGGCAATTATGCCTGTAGAATCTGACCCTTTCGGGTGTGCCTGGAGCCACACTCTCCCCGCGGGGAAGGCTGGACTTTGCTCTCATCCCCAGGCTCCAGTTCAGGCCCCAGGCAGGCCAGGCCCATCCCTGCTCCCTGGGCTGGTTTTCCTGCACAGGCCCCTCTGGGTGCGTCCCACCTGGCCTGGCCCGGACGTGAGCACGCCGGGAGGTCTTGCTGAAATGAAGGCGCTCCGGGGGAGATGAACAGGAGACCGGGGTTCGCCGCCGCCCCCCATCCCCCACTCTGGTCCGGCGGCGCCAAAGCCACGTGCTACCAGGGCGCACCAAGGGGCCAAGGGAGTGGGTGCGGGGGCTGGAGACGCTGCCCGAGAAGACAGGGAGCGCGCCGACTGGGCTGGCATTGGGTTTCTCCTAATCAGCCCCACTTCCCCGGAGCCTCCATCCTAATTGGGGCGCAGGCTCCGATGGAGGAAGCAGGGGGCCCCACGCCTGCCTGCCTGCCTCCCTGCCAAGATTGTCTGGAGCCCCAGCACGACGTTCCTGCACTGGAGGCCTGGGGGCTTTTCTCTGGTCCCGTTCTGGGCACCAACGGGAGGCAGGGGGTGCGGAGAGGTGGCCTCTGCCCCGGAAGACAGTGCGTCCTCCGCCCTCCATGAAGCTGCTCCCCGCCCGCTGCCCAGGAGACCCGGGCCCGCCGCTTCGGCCGCCCAAGACCCCGAGGGACGGAGTCGCCGGCTTCTTCCTGTGCCCTTTATCTCGGTTTTATAGACAGCTGTTAGTTTGGGGCATTAATTGCTTGGGCGAGTTTATTGATAATTTTGATGTAACAGAGCACCGGAGAAATTGCCCTCACGTCCAGAATGTCAGATTTGAGAAGAACCAGGTTCAGAGGCTCACGACCCCACGACGCGGAGAAGCTGTGGTGGGTCCTGAACGGCTGCACCGACAATGTGACTTTATTGTGTTTGTTTTCCTAGGTAGCTGGGAATTGGAATAGAAAGAGGGTCAGCAGGGGAGACAGACTTTTTAAAATGGATTTTTCCCCTAATGATTTAGGGGGAAATGTAAGCAGATTGGAAACATGCCTATCACCTTGCTCTCCCACCAACAGCCTTTTTCCTGCTCAAATTTTACTCGCTTCTCCATTGGGGAAAACCAAGTGCAGGGCACAAAAAAAAAAAAAAAAAACCTACCCCCCCCCAAAAAAAACCTTAAAAGGTGTTCCATGATTTATAACAGCTAGAATATGGGAACAGTAAAGTCTGAAACTCAAAGTACAATTCTCATTGATCTTGGAGTGGCCAAAAGAAAAGTGTAAAATATTTTACGTATATACATATATATATATATATATATATACGTATATATATGTTTTTTCCCCTGGGGGAGGGACAACTATAGTTTTTCTTTAAAGGTTTGCTTATTTCTTTAAAACAAGAAACGACATTTCGAGGGGCAGAGGGCTCCTCTCAAAAAACAGAAGCCAAGAAAAAGAGTTACTCTCGTCCAGATTTCACCTCAGCGTGAAATGAAGAGTGAAAAGAGAAGGATTAGCCAAGAAATAAAAAAGAAGAAAAAAGGATTAAGAATCATCCATACTTTAAATTTAAAAAAAAAAAAGGCTGGAGATCCCAGGCTCGTTTCTGTCTGTATTTGGAAGATATTCTCCAATCCCAATAAAATACTCATGCGATTTTATTTCTAGTTGATACAATATTAAAGGCCATGTACAAATGTTATACATTTTTATTTTTGTTCTTTTTTAGGAAAAAATACACAAAAGGCAAAAACATCCTCAAATTGTCATTTTTATACAGTGCAGAAGGAAATTTAAAATACGTGTCACAAACGCTGCACCCCAGCAGCCAAAATGCTAAAAAAAAAAGGGGGGGGCCTTCATTTTATATATATATATATTTATTTATTTATATAAAACATATGGAAATTTGTCTTTACACAGATCGGACTTAGTTTCAAATTTACAATGGATACCTAAAAAAAAAATCTACGCGGCAAATATTGCCAACAAAGTTACACCATTAATACTGATAAACGGAGGAGCCTATGCGGTGTTTCGATTATTAGGGAAAGAAAGTAGAATAAATAACAGGATGAGCCTTGCTATCGTTTTTTTAAAAGTGCCTTAACCTTTCTGCGTCACCGCAATCCTGAATCCGAGCGCTCAGCGGGCCTTCCCGGTCCCCGCGGCGCCGTGTTTTCCTCACTCTCCCACCAGAAGGTTTACAGTAGAGATCAGGAGACAGCCAGGTCTCGGGAGAAAAACACCGACCAAAAAAGTCAAAATAAAGTTAGAAACCAAACCAAAAACACTGAAGAGAAGGATGGAGAGGAAGGCGGAGGGGGACGGCAGCAGAGGCCCGAGAACCGCCACTTCTGGGCTCCTTCTGGTTTCTTTCCTAAGACGAGCAGTGGCTTCAGAAATGCAAGTTATTCGCACAAGGATCCACCTGTGGTTGATTGGAGGACTTCTGAGGTGGGGAGGGAGAAGGCGATTTCTTGCCCCCCCCTTCCCTGCAAAAGATGGCTCTGAAAGGAGACGCGCATTCCAAGACATTCTTTCAAAAAAAAATTAAAAATAAAAAGATAAATACTCAACCAAAAAATAAAAGTATTTGATAATGACGGTCTCACACGTTTGCCTTTCTCCTTCCCCGACTTTTGCCATTGGAGGGGAAGAGGGGGAGAGACCTCAGCAGAATGCTTGTTTAGATGTTGAGGGTTTTTCCCCAACACAGCACCTTCTCAGCCGGTTTCAATAGGATCAAAAATAGATACTTATTTTTCAACAGCTGCAGTCAGATCAGGCCCCACCACCACCATTTTAAAGA